>NC_092724.1:66755976-67084765 GCF_047496885.1 Scyliorhinus torazame | reverse complement strand
CGGGTCTGCGCAAGGCAGCCGATTTTCGGCCTGCCGATATTCTCCCTTCCGGATGGGCCGAAGTCCCGTCGACGTGATGACCGTTCACGTCGACGTGAATCAAACCTCCTTTTCATTGGCGTGACCCGGTGCTCCAGGCTCACGCCGACCAGCGAGGAGGTGAGTGACGGCCTGGGGGGTTGGCTCTGGGCAGGAAATGGCGTGGCCGCAGACTGATTGCGTGAGGAGAGGTGTGTCTCGGCTTGTGTGTGTGTGCGGCGGGGGGGGGGGGGGGGGGGGGGGGGGGGGGGTGGTTAGAGTAGGCTCGGCTCCGGGGGAGTGCCGGGAGGGGGTCCGTGCTGGGGTGGAGGTTGGGGGGGGGTCCGTGCCGGGGTGGAGGTTGGGGGTTGTGAGGGGGTCCGTGCCGGGGTGGAGGTTGGGTGGGGGTCCGTGCTGGGGTGGAGGTTGGGGAGGGGGGTCCGTGCCGGGGTGGAGGTTGGGGGGGGGTCCGTTGCTGGGGTGGAGGTTGGGGGTTGGGGAGGGGGTCCGTGCCGGGGTGGAGGTTGGGGGGGGGTCCGTGCTGGGGTGGGGGTTGGGGAGGGGGTCCGTGCTGGGTGGAGGTTGGGGAGGGGGTCCGTGCTGGGGTGGAGGTTGGGGAGGGGGTCCGTGCAGGGGTGGATGTTGGGGGGGGGGGTTCCGTGCTGGGGTGGAGGTTGGGGTTGGGGAGGGGGTCCGTGCCGGGGTGGAGGTTGCGGGGGGGTCCGTGCTGGGGTGGAGGTTGGGGGGGGGGGTCCGTGCTGGGGTGGAGGTTGGGGAGGGGGTCCGTGCTGGGGTGGAGGTTGGGGGGCGGGGTCCGTGCTGGGGTGGAGGTTGGGGAGGGGGTCCGTGCTGGGGTGGAGGTTGGGGAGGGGGTCCGTGCCGGGGTGGAGGTAGGGGGGGTCCGTGCTGGGGTGGAGGTTGGGGGTTGGGGAGGGGGTCCATGCCGGGTGGAGGTTGGGGGGGGGTCCGTGCTGGGGTGGAGGTTGGGGAGGGGGGTCCGTGCCGGGGTGGAGGTTGCGGGGGGGGGTCCGTGCTGGGGTGGAGGTTGGGGGTTGGGGAGGGGGTCCGTGCCGGGGTGGAGGTTGGGGGGGTGGTCCGTGCTGGGGTGGAGGTTGGGGGGGGGGTCCGTGCCGGGGTGGAGGTTGGGGGGGGGGGTCCGTGCCGGGGTGGAGGTTGGGGGGGGGGTCCGTGCTGGGGTGGGGGTTGGGGAGGGGGTCCGTGCTGGGGTGGAGGTTGGGAGGGGGTCCGTGCTGGGGTGGAGGTTGGGGAGGGGGTCCGTGCCGGGGTGGAGGTTGGGGGGGGGGGTCCGTGCTGGGGTGGAGGTTGGGTGTTGGGGAGGGGGTCCGTGCCGGGGTGGAGGTTGGGGGGGGGTCCGTGCTGGGGTGGAGGTTGGGGGGGGAGTCCATGCTGGGGTGGAGGTTGGGGGGGGGCCGGGCTGGGGTGGAGGTTGGGAGGGGGTCCGTGCTGGGGTGGAGGTTGGGGAGGGGGTCCGTGCCGGGGTGGAGGTTGGGGGGGGGTCCGTGCTGGGGTGGAGGTTGGGGGTTGGGGAGGGGGTCCGTGCCGGGGTGGAGGTTGGGGGGGTGTCCGTGCTGGGGTGGAGGTTGGGGAGGGGGGTCCGTGCCGGGGTGGAGGTTGGGGGGGGGGTCCGTGCTGGGGTGGAGGTTGGGGGTTGGGGAGGGGGTTCGTGCCGGGGTGGAGGTTGGGGGGGGGGCCCGTGCTGGGGTGGAGGTTGGGGGGGGGGGTCCGTGCTGGGTGGAGGTTGGGGGGGGTCCGTGCCGGGGTGGAGGTTGGGGGGGGGGTCCGTGCTGGGGTGGGGGGTTGGGGAGGGGGTCCGTGCTGGCGTGGAGGTTGGGGAGGGGGTCCGTGCCGGGGTGGAGGTTGGGGGGGGGTCCGTGCTGGGGTGGAGGTTGGGGGGGGGGTCCGTGCTGGGGTGGAGGTTGGGGGTTGGGGAGGGGGTCCGTGCCGGGGTGGAGGTTGGGGGGGGTCCGTGCCGGGTGGAGGTTGGGGGGGGGGTCCGTGCTGGGGTGGGGGTTGGGGAGGGGGTCCGTGCTGGGGTGGAGGTTGGGGAGGGGGTCCGTGCTGGGGTGGAGGTTGGGGAGGGGGTCCGTGCCGGGGTGGAGGTTGGGGGGGGGGGGTCCGTGCTGGAGTGGAGGTTGGGTGTTGGGGAGGGGGTCCGTGCCGGGGTGGAGGTTGGGGGGGGTCCGTGCTGGGGTGGAGGTTGGGGGGGGTCCGTGCTGGGGTGGAGGTTGGGGGGGGGTCCGTGCGGGGGTGGAGGTTGGGGAGGGGGTCCGTGCTGGGGTGGAGGTTGGGGAGGGGGTCCGTGCCGGGGTGGAGGTTGGGGGGGGGGGGTCCGTGCTGGGGTGGAGGTTGGGGGTTGGGGAGGGGGTCCGTGCCGGGGTGGAGGTTAGGGGGGGGGTCCGTGCTGGGGTGGAGGTTGGGAGGGGGGTCCGTGCCGGGGTGGAGGTTGGGGGGGGGTCCGTGCTGGGGTGGAGGTTGGGGGTTGGGGAGGGGGTCCGTGCCGGGGTGGAGGTTGGGGGGGTGGTCCGTGCTGGGGTGGAGTTTGGGGGGGGTGGTCCGTGCTGGGGTGGAGGTTGGGGAGAGGGTCCGTGCCGGGGTGGAGGTTGGGGGGGTCCGTGCTGGGGTGGAGGTTGGGGGTGGGGTCCGTGCTGGGGTGGAGGTTGGGGGTTGGGGAGGGGGTCCGTGCCGGGGTGGAGGTTGGGGGGGGGTCCGTGCTGGGGTGGAGGTTGGGGGGGGGTCCGTGCTGGGGTGGAGGTTGGGGGTTGGGGAGGGTGTCCGTGCCGGGGTGGAGGTTGGGGGGGGGGGTCCGTGCTGGGGTGGAGGTTGGGGGGGGGATCCGTGCTGGGGTGGAGGTTGGGGAGGGGTTCCGTGCTGGGGTGGAGGTTGGGGGGGGGGGGTCCGTGCTGGGGTGGAGGTTGGGGGGGTGGGTCCGTGCTGGGGTGGAGGTTGGGGAGGGGGTCCGTGCCGGGGTGGAGGTTGGGGGGGGGGTCCGTGCTGGGGTGGAGGTTGGGGGTTGGGGAGGGGGTCCGTGCCGGGGTGGGTGATGGGAGGGCAAATGAGTTGGTCCACCTGGCCAGGTGCCAGCCTCCAACAGTTGGACCCATGCGGTCCATGCCACCTGGCTGGGGGGAGGAGGGGATATGGGCAATGATGACATGTCGTCGTTCCCCTCCCCCCCACCAGGCCATCATGTTTTCAGACCATCCAGCGATGTTGGCCGCCGTGGTGGCAGCCGCTCATGTCTATGTTGCCCTGGATGAGGAGGAGGAGGAGGAGGAGGAGCGTGCCAGAGAGGCGGCGCAGGCTGCCGCAGAGGGGCAGGCGGCAGCCGCCCAGGCTGGAGGGACACCTGACCGACAGGACGAGGAGGGGGAGGAGGACGTCGTGGCCCCACGGCAACGGAGGCCATCCCCGGCTGAGGGGCTGGTTGCTGGGGCGACAGGGGCTACCCATTGCGATCGTGGCTGATGACGCCTATACGGAGGCCACGCAATGAGGTGGAGAACCGCTACAATGATGCCCATGTAGCGACAAGGGGAGTGATCGAGAGGTGCTTTGGCGTGCTGAAGATGCGTTTCAGGTACCTGGACCTCTCTGGGGGCGCCCTCCAGTATCGGTCAGATAGGGTCGGCCGCATCATTGTGGTGTGCTGCGTCCTGCACAACATAGCCCAGCAGAGGGACGATGTGCCACAGGCAGAGGAGGGCGGAGTGGAGGAGCAGCAGGAAGAGGCCCAGTCCTCCCCAGATGAGGGGGATGGGGGCAATGGTCAGGGCAGACGGGGGTAGACACAGGCGGGTGGCTGTCCACCGTTACCGGCTGGCCCAGCGGGCACGGGACAGACTGATAGACGCCCGCTTCACTGACTAGATGGGCGTGGGAATCGGGTAGTATGGCCACAGACCGCACACCATGACAACAGCCGACCACCCACACCCCCCACCCATCCACCCACCCAGCACCCTCAACCCCCTCCCCAACCCCACACACCCCACCCGCATGCACACCACCCCCCCACCCCCAATTGCCAATCCACCGGCGGCACAACGGGCCGGGCTCACCCAGTTGTGGTTGGACGCGTGTCTATCGCAGGCCATGGAGGATGATGACAACCCGCCTCCGATGAGCTCCTGGCTCTACATCGTTGGACTATGTCTGACCCATGGCCACAGTACCACCATCCACCCGGACCATCCCTGCATGCGGCTGTGGACACTGCAGCGCACGGTCCCGTCCTCTGCCCGGGGGATGTTGATGGCGGCCCAGGGGGAAGGGGGCAGACTCACCTGGGCTGAGGTAAGACCACCCGTCACACACACACTTGCGCTCAACGTACATGACACGCCCGCACACTTTGGACAGAGCACAAAGGCAGCTTCGGTAGGTGTAACATTGACTTTAATAACCAAAGGAGTTCATGCACGTGCCCTAGCCCCTAAAACTCATCTGTGCCCTGCACCCGTGCCAACTTACTCAGTGTCTAATTGTTTGGCCTTACGGGCCCTTTGACTACGTCTACGTGGGTTCCCCAGACGGTACAGCAGAACTGGAGGTGGACTCCTGTGATTCCTGCCCTCTGACACCGGATCCCTTTGGCGGCCGTTTCCTGGGGCGTCCTGGCCTAGATGGGCCAGGCTGCGGCCCGGGCGACTGGGATGGCGAGCTGCCAGCCTGTCCTGCCCGTTGCCCACCCGATGCACCTGGGACGGAAAGGGGGGGAGTCCGAGGTGTCGCGGTGTGTACCGGAACCTCCCCTACAGAGGGAGCCGGGACGGACCACACCACCTCCTCCTCCCTCGGGGTGCCCGATGGCCCCCAGGCCTCTACATGGGTGGGGGATGCGAACGGACTGGCCATCCGACGCGCCCCCGACATCTGGCGCTGCCAGTCCTGGAGGCCCGTGCTGGTATCGACAGGGGTCTGCAGGTTTGCAGCCATGGAGCCCAGGGGGTTGTCGAACCCTGTCTGCGACAGTGCGACGCCAGCTCGCACATGGCCACTGGCGCCGATGCCCTCAGCGATGGCCTGCTGAGACTGGGCCATGGCCTGCAGAGACTGGGCCATGGCCTGCAGAGACTGGGCTATGGCCTGCTGAGACTGGGCCATGGCCTGCTGAGACTGGGCCATGGCCTGCTGAGACTGGGCTATGGCATTGAGCGCCTCTGCCATCTGGCGCTGGCACTGGCTCATGGCCTCCTGTGAGAGGGCAGCCATTTCCTGGGCCACAGATGCCGCCTGCACGGAAGGCCCCAGGCCTCGCAAACCGTTCCCCATGTCTGACACCGTCGCACCCATTGCCTCCACCGCGGACGCCACCTGTGCGGTGTCAGCCTGGGTGGCACGCATGACCGGGGACCACTCCCAGCTCCTGACGCGGGTGGACTCCTCCACCTGCGACCGCAGCCGCCGCAAGCCACCCGTCACCCTATTCGCTCATCTCCGTGTTGGTGGTTGCATTGGATCTATGTGTGGGTGTGGTAACTGCAGGAACCCGGGATCCATCTGGGCGGCAGATGTTCGCTTGGCCTGGGCTGCCCTCCGACCGCCCGGTCCCTCTGCTGCTCCTACCTCCACCTGCTGTACCGGGACGGCTGTGTTGTGCGCACCAGTGAGTGTACCAGACGCCTCATCACTAAAGTGCCCAACCTTGGTGAGTGCTTCTGCAATGGTGGAGGGTGTTGGTGACAGCAGTGGCGTTGTGTCGTACTCTTCGTCCCACTCTGAGTCCATGGCACTTTGGGGTGGGGGTTCGTCTCCACCCATCCACTCTGAGTCACTGTCCGGTATTTCGTCTTCCCGGGTAGGGGTGTCCTGGGTCGTGCTGTCCCGGGTAGTGCTGTCCCGGGTAGTGCTGTCCCGGGTAGTGCTGTCCCGGTAGTGCTGTCCCGGGTAGGGGTTGTCCTGGGTAGTGGTGTCCCGGGTAGGGGTGTCCTGGATAGTGGTGTCCTGGGTAGTGGTGTCCTGGCTCGGATGTGATGGGGGCCTGTGGCTGCCCCCCTCATCGCTGGGTGGTCGCTCCCGCACGTGACGGGGGGTGTCGTCTCCCTGTTGCTCCAGGTCTCTCCGTCTCCCGTGGTGTGCGAGGGGCATCCTGCGGGCGTCGCATGCTGGAGGGTGCGGGTCTCTCCGTCTCCCGTGGTCTCCGAGGGGCATCCTGCGGGCGTCACATGCTGGAGGGTGCGGGTCTCTCCGTCTCCTGTGGTCTCCGAGGGGCATCCTGCGGGCGGTCTGCATCTGCGGGGATGGGTGCCTGGACGTTTGGTCCTGCGATACACAATGAAGCATGCGTGGTTAGACATCAGGCAGTGATCAGGTGATACGGGGGAGGGGGATATAGGGGAGGGGGGATATGGGGACGGGCTGTTGGTGGCTCACTTGCTCGTGGGGCCCCGACCTCTGCATCAGCAACCTCCCGGTCCTCAGGTCCGCCAGTCAGTTCCAGGGCCCTTTCCTCGTGTACGGTCAGTGGCCTCTCATCAGCGGGCCCTCCTCCAGTCCTCACATGCTCCCTATTGTTGTGTGCGCGCTTCTCCTGTGGGGGGGGGGGGGGTGGTGGCAGGGGTAAAAGGCAACAGTGTTAGGCAGGTATATGAATGCACGCCATCGGTTGCGCGTGCATTGCGGAGGTTAAGGTTAGGGCTGGATTCACTTGGGGATATGGGGGATATGGGGGAGGGGGGATTTGGGGGAGGGGGGGATATGGGGAGGGGGATATGGGGGAGGGGGATATGGGGAGGGGGGATATGGGGGATATGGGGGAGGGGGGATATGGGGGAGGGGGGATATGGGGAGGGGGGATATGGGGGAGGTGGGATATGGGGGAGGGGGGATATGGGGGAGGGGGGATATGGGGGAGGGGGGGATATGGGGGAGGGGGTTATGGGGGATATGGGGGAGGGGGGATATGGGGGATATGGGGGAGGGGGGATATGGGGGAGGGGGGATATGGGGGAGGGGGATATGGGGAGGGGGGATATGGGGGATATGGGGAGGGGGGATATGGGGGAGGGGGGATATGGGGAGGGGGGATATGGGGGAGGTGGGATATGGGGGAGGGGGGATATGGGGGAGGGGGGGATATGGGGGAGGGGGGGATATGGGGGAGGGGGTTATGGGGGATATGGGGGAGGGGGGATATGGGGGATATGGGGGAGGGGGGATATGGGGGAGGGGGGATATGGGGGAGGGGGATATGGGGGATATGGGGGAGGGGGGATATGGGGAGGGGGATATGGGGGAGGGGGGATATGGGGAGGGGGGATATGGGGGAGGGGGGATATGGGGGAGGGGGGGATATGGGGAGGGGGATATGGGGGATATGGGGGAGGGGGGATATGGGGGAGGGGGGATATGGGGGAGGGGGATATGGGGGATATGGGGGAGGGGGGGATATGGGGAGGGGGGATATGGGGAGGGGGGATATGGGGATGGGGGGATATGGGGGGAGGGGGGATATGGGGGAGGGGGGATATGGGGAGGGGGGAAATGGGGGATATGGGGGAGGGGGGATATGGGGGAGGGGGGATATGGGGGTGGGGGGATAGGGGGGATATGGGGGAGGGGGGATATGGGGGAGGGGGATATGGGGGATATGGGGGAGGGGGGATATGGGAGGGGGGATATGGGGAGGGGGGGATATGGGGAGGGGGGATATGGGGGGAGGGGGGATATGGGGAGGGGGATATGGGGGGATATGGGGAGGGGGGATATGGGGGAGGGGGATATGGGGGAGGGGGGATATGGGGATATGGGGAGGGGGGATATGGGGGAGGGGGGATATGGGGAGGGGGGATATGGGGGATATGGGGAGGGGGGATATGGGGGAGGGGGGATATGGGGGAGGGGGGATATGGGGGATATGGGGGAGGGGGGATATGGGGGAGGGGGGATATGGGGGAGGGGGGATATGGGGGAGGTGGGATATGGGGAGGGGGGGTATGGGGGATATGGTGGAGGGGGGATATGGGGGAGGGGGGATATGGGGGGATATGGGGGAGGGGGGATATGGGGGTATGGGGGAGGGGGGATATGGGGGAGGGGGATATGGGGGATATGGGGGGGGTATGGGGGAGGGGGGAATATGGGGGATATGGAGGAGGGGGATATGGGGGAGGGGGCATATGGGGATATGGGGGAGGGGGGACATGGGGAGGGGGGATATGGGGGATATGGGGGAGGTGGATATGAGGGAGGGGGGATATGGGGGAGGGGGGATATGGGGGATATGGGGGAGGGGGGATATGGGGGATATGGGGGAGGGGGATATGGGGGATATGGGGAGGGGGGATTTGGGGGAGGGGGATATGGGGGATATGGGGGTGGGGGGATATGGGGGAGGGGGGAATATGGGGGATATGGGGGAGTGGGGATATGGGGGAGGGGGGATATGGGGGTGGGGGGATATGGGGGAGGGGGGATATGGGGGATATGGGGGAGGGGGGATATGGGGGTTATGGGGGAGGGGGTTATGGGGAGGGGGGTATGGGGGATATGGGGAGGGGGGATATGGGGGTGGGGGATGTGGGGATATGGGGGAGGGGGGATATGGGGGATTGGGGGAGGGGGGTATGGGGGTGGGGGGATTTGGGGGTTTGGGGAGGGGGAATTGGGGGAGGGGGGAATATGGGGGATATGGGGGAGGGGGGATATGGGGGAGGGGGGGATCTGGGGGATATGGGGGAGGGGGGATATGGGGGAGGGGGGATATGGGGGATATGGGGAGGGGGGATATGGGGGAGGGGGGATATGGGGGGGATATGGGGAGGGGGGGATATGGGGGATATGGGGGAGGGGGGATATGGGGGATATGGGGGGGGGATATGGGGGATATGGGGAGGGGGGATATGGGGTAGGGGGAATATGGGGCATATGGGGGAGGGGGGATATGGGGGAGGGGGGAATATGGGGGATAATGGGGGAGGGGGAATGGGGGAATGGGGGGGGATATGGGGGAGGGGGATATGGGGAGGGGGATATGGGGGATATGGGGGAGGGAGAAATGGGGAGGGGGATATGGGGGAGGGGGGATATGGGGGATATGGGGGAGGGGGATATGGGGGATATGGGGGAGGGGGGATATGGGGAGGGGGGATATGGGGATATGGGGGAGGGGGGTTATGGGGGAGCGGGGATATGGGGGAAGGGGGATATGGGGGGTATGGGGGAGGGGGGATATGGGGAGGGGGGGATATGGGGGAGGGGGGATATGGGGGATATGGGGAGGGGGGATATGGGGGAGGGGGGATATGGGGGATATGGGGGAGGGGGATATGGGGGTGGGGCGATATGGGGGATATGGGGGAGGGGGGTATGGGGGAGGGGGATATGGGGGAGGGGGGATATGGTGGATATGGGGGAGGGGGGATATGGGGGAGGGGGAATATGGGGGATATGGGGGAGGGGCATATGGGGAGGGGGGATATGGGGATATGGGGGGAGGGGGATATGGGGGGGATATGGGGGAGGGGGGATATGGGGGATATGGGGGATGGGGGATATGGGGGGAGGGGGGATATGGGGGAGGGGGGATATGGGGGAGGGGGGATATGGGGGAGGGGGATATGGGGGAAGGGGGATATGGGGGATATGGGGGAGGGGGGATATGGGGGAGGGGGATATGAGGGATATGGGGTAGGGGGGATATGGGGGAGGGGGGATATGGGGGATATGGGGGAGGGGGATATGGGGGATATGGGGGAGGGGGGATATGGGGGAGGGGAATATGGGGGATATGGGGAGGGGGGATATGGGGGAGGGGGATATGGGGGATATGGGGGAGGGGGGATATGGGGGATATGGGGGAGGGGGCGATATGGGGGAGGGGGGATATGGGGGGATATGGGGGAGGGGGGATATGGGGAGGGGGATATGGGGGAGGGGGGATATGGGGGTTATGGGGAGGGGGGATATGGGGGAGGGGGAATATGGGGGATATGGGGGAGGGGGGATATGGGGGAGGGGGGATATGGGAGAGGGGGGATATGGGGGAGGGGGGGATATGGGGGAGGGGGGATATGGGGGATATGGGGGAGGGGGGATATGGGGGAGGGGGGATATGGGGGAGGGGGGATATGGGGGATATGGGGAGGGGGGATATGGGGAGGGGGGATATGGGGGAGGGGGTATATGGGGGATATGGGGGAGTGGGGATATGGGGGAGGGGGGATATGGGGGAGGGGGATATGGGGGAGGGGGATATGGGGGATATGGGGGAGGGGGGATATGGGGAGGGGGGATATGGGGGATATGGGGAGGGGGTATATGGGGGAGGGGGGATATGGGGAGGGGGATATGGGGGATATGGGGGAGGGGGATATGGGGGATATGGGGGAGGGGGGATATGGAGTATATGGGGAGGGGGGATGTGGGGGATATGGGGGAGGCTCACCCTGCCTGCTCTGACGAGGTCGTTCACCTTCTTGTGACACTGGGTGCCTGTGCGTGGTGTTAGGGCCACAGCGGTGACGGCCTCTGCCACCTCCCTCCACAGACGCCGGCTGTGGCGTGGGGCAACTCTGCGGCCGTGCCCGGGATACAGGGCGTCCCTCCTCTGCTCCACCGCGTCCAGGAGCGCCTCCACATCGCGTGACTCGAACCTCGGGGCTGAGAGATGGCCAGCCATCAAGTCGGGTGTTGCGGTCGGGTGTTCCGGTCGGGTGGGGGGGAGCTGCGCGGCCTTATGAGCCGTCACGCCGTGCAGCGCGTATGACGCTGCACGGCGTGAACCACTGCGCAAGCGCGGATCCCGTTACGTCGCTGCTAGCCCATTTCGGGCCGCAGACTATCGGCCCATTTTTATGACGTGACGCAAGTGGGATTTGCGCCGTTTTTTGCGGCGATCGGCGGAGTTTCCGCCGATAACGGAGAATTTTGCCCGTTGTCTTCACCAATCAGTGTATAATATAGGGCAGGGTTTTCCTTTTAAAAAAACATTTTTTTCCCAATTGAGGGGCAATTTAGCGTGGTCAATCCACCTACCTTGCACACCTTTTGGGTTGTCGGGGTGAGGCCCACGCAGACACGGAGAGAATATGCAAACTCCACAGGAATGGTGACCCGGGGCCGAGGTCGAACCCGGGTCCTCAGCACTTGAGGCAGCAGTGCTACCACTGCGCCACCCAGGCAGGGCTTTTCAAAGTGCAGGTCGCAGCCCGCGGATGGGTCATGGGCGGTTGTCGGGAAGGGTTGAGGAGTGATCAGTCGCACTGTTCCCGTGGTTGCCCTGATCGCGGGATTTGGGCACAGGTTTAGGGTAATTAATTGGCAGTAAAAGCAGTGGAGATATGAAGGGAAGCCTTTCACTCAGCGAGTGGTTCAAATCTGGAGTACGCTGCCTGTGACTGTGGTCGAGGCAGGTTTAATCGAGGCTTTCAAAAGGGAATTAGATAATTATCTGAAAAGGAAGAATATGCGGCTTACGGGGAGAAAGTGGAGGAATGGCACGAGGTGAATTGTTCATCCCGTGAGCTGGCGCGATGGCCTCCGTCTGTGCTGTTACAGTTCTGTGACTTTGTAAGAGCAGCTATTGGTTTAAAGCCTGTCCCAAATTTGGGAAGATTGTTTATTCAGTCTCTCATCAATCCATGTGACACATTCCTGTAACTGCCTGAAGATTAAAAGCTCTCTGCTATCATCCCTGGGTCTCGTTTTTCCTGGGACTGGGAAGGTTCATTCAGATCTTGTGCAAGGCCCAGGTAAAAGAGTGCCTCATGATGCTGAATTCAGCAATTATTCAGTAGAAAAGGTTAAATGGTAGCAAAAAACAAGGAGAGAAACTTGGTGACGATGTTCAGAAATCTCATAAATGGGACCAAATCTGCTGAGGCTCTGAGGAGGAGCATCAACTCTGGGTGGGAAGATGAGCTGTGAGGAGGATGCAGAGATCCTTTAGTGCGATTTGGACATGTTGAATGAATGAGTGGGCAAACAAATGGTAGATGAAGTATAATTTGGACACACGCGAAGTTATCCACTTTGGTCGCAAAAACGGGAAGGCAGACGATTATCTGAATGGCCATAAATTAGGAGAAGGGAATGTGCAACGAGACCTGGGCGTCCTCGTACACCAGTCACTGTAGGTAAGCCTGCAGTTACAGCAGGGGGTAAAGAAGAAAAATGGTATGCTGGCCTTTATTGCGAGAGGATTTGAGTACAGGAGCAGGGATGGCCTGCTGTAATTATACAGGGTCTTGGTGAGGCCACACCTGGAGTATTGTGTGCAGTTTTGGTCTCCTTATCTGAGGAAGGACGTTCTTGCTCTGGAGGGAGTGCAGCAAAGGTTTACCAGACTGATTCCTGGGATGGTGGGACTGACGTATGAGGAGAGATTGAATCGATTAGGATTGCATTTGCTGGAGTTCAGAAGAATGAGGGGAAATCTCATAGAAACCTATAAAATTCTAACATTACCAGATGGGGTAGATGCAGGAAGGATGTTCCCGATGGTGGGGGTGTCCAGAAGCAGGGGTCACAGTCTGAGGATATGGGATAGACCATTTAGGCCAGAAATGAGGACAAATGTCTTCACCCAGGGAGTGGTCGGCCTGAGGAATTTGTTACTACAGAAAGTAGTTGAGGCCAAGAAATTGTGCTTGTGATCTAACAGCTACTTCATATCTACCTCGGGGCGCGATGTGGCCGGTAACCTCCATGAGAGTGGAAGTTGCGGAGACACCGGCCATGATTTTTGAAGTCTTACTTAGATGCACCAGGTGTTTGTGTGTGTGTGTGTGTGTGTGTGTGGGGGGGGGGGGGGGGGGGGGTGGCAGAGTACTGAATAATTGTAAATGTTGCACCCTTGTTCAAAAAAAGGGTGTAAAGGTGAGTCCATCAACGACAGGCCAGTCAGTCTAAACCGGTACCGGGTGGGGAAACCTTTATAAACAATAATTTGGGACAAAATTAATAGTCACATGGAAAAATACAGGTTAACTTCACTAAAGACAGCACGGATTTCTTTACGTAAAATCATGTTTGACTACCTTGAGTTTTTTGATGGGATAACAGAGAGGGTCGATGAAAGGAGTAAAAGTAACAGAGTTGTTATGATGGGAGACTTTAACTTCCCCAATATTGACTGGGACTCACTTAGTGCTAGGGGCTTGGACGGGGCAGAGTTTGTAAGGAGCATCCAGGAGGGCTTCTTAAAACAATATGTAGATAGTCCAACTAGGGAAGGGGCTGTACTGGACCTGGTATTGGGGAATGAGCCCGGCCAGGTGGTAGAAGTTTCAGTAGGGGAGCATTTCGGGAACAGTGACCACAATTCAGTAAGTTTTAAAGTGCTGGTGGACAAGGATAAGAGTGGGCCGAGCGTGAATGTGCTAAATTGGGGGAAGGCTAAATATAACAATATTAGGTGGGAACTGAAGAACATAGATTGGGGGCAGGTGTTTGAGGGTAAAGCAACATCTGACATGTTGGAGGCTTTCAAATGTCAGTTGAAAGGAATTCAGGACCGGCATGTTACTGTGAGGAAGAAGGATAAATATGGCAAATTTCGGGATCCTTGGATAACAACAGGTATTGTAGGCCTCGTCAAAAAGAAAAAGGAGGCATTTATCAGGGCTAGAAGGCTGGGAACAGACGAAGCCTGTGTGGAATATAAGGAAAGTAGGAAGGAACTTAAGCAAGGAGTCAGGAGGGCTAAAAGGGGTCACGAAAAGTCATTGGCAAATAGGGTTAAGGAAAATCCCAAGGCTTTTTACACATTCATAAAAAGCAAGAGGGTAGCCAGGGAAAGGGTTGGCCCACTGAAGGACAGGGGAGGGAATCTATGTGTGGAGCCAGAGGAAATGGGCGAGGTACTAAATGAATACTTTGCATCAGTATTCACTTGCCTTGGGATTTTCTTTAACCCTATTTGCCAATGACTTTTCGTGACCCCTTCGAGCCCTCCTGACTCCTTGCTTAAGTTCCTTCCTACTTTCCTTATATTCCACACAGGCTCAGTCTGTTCCCAGCCTTTTAGCCCTGTCAAATGCCTCCTTTTTCTTTTTGACGAAGCCTACAATATCTCTCGTTATCCAAGGTTCCCTAAAATTGTCGTATTTATCCTTCTTCCTCACAGGAACATGCCGGTCCTGAATTCCTTTCAACTGACACTTTCAACTCCCACATGTCAGATGTTGATTTGCCCTCAAACATCCGCCCCCAATCTATGTTCTTCAGTTCCCACCTAATATTGTTATAATTAGCCTTCCCCCAATTTAGCACATTCATCCTAGGACCACTCTTATCTTTGTCCACCAGCATTTTAAAACTTACTGAATTGTGGTCACTGTTCCCGAAATGCTCCCCTACTGAAACATCTACCACCTGGCCGGGCTCATTCCCCAATACCAGGTCCAGTACCGCCCCTTCCCTAGTTGGACTGTTTACATATTGTTTTAAGAAGCCCTCCTGGATGCTCCTTACAAACTCCGCCCCATCTAAGCCCCTGGCATTACGTGAGTCCCAGTCAATATTGGGGAAGTTGAAGTCTCCCATCACCACAACCCTGTTGTTTTTACTCTTTCCCAAAATCTGTATACCTATCTGCTCCTCTATCTCCCACTGGCTGTTGGGAGGCCTGTAGTAAATCCCCAACATTGTGATTGCACCCTTCTTATTCCTGATCTCTACCCATATAGCCTCACTGCCCTCTGAGGTGTCCTCCCGCAGTACAGCTGTGATATTCTCCCTAACCAGTAGCACAACTCCGCCACCCCTTTTACATCCCCCTCTATCCCGCCTGAAACATCTAAATCCTGGAACGTTTAGCTGCCAATCCTGCCCTTCCCTCAACCAGGTCTCTGTAATGGCAACAACATCATAGTTCCAAGTACTAATCCAACCTCTAAGTTCATCTGCCTTACCCATAATACTTCTTGCATTAAAACATATGCACTTCAGGCCACCAGACCCGCTGTGTTCAGCAACTTCTCCCTGTCTGCTCTGCCTCAGAGCCCCACTGTCCCTATTCCCTAGGTCTCCCTCAATGCTCTCACCTTCTGACCTATTGCTCCCGTGCCCACCCCCCTGCCATACTAGTTTAAACCCTCCCGTGTGACACTAGCAAACCTCGCGGCTAGGATATTTATGCCTCTCCGCCCTCAATTAGATGCAACCCGTCCTTATATAGGTCACACCTGCCCCGGAAGAGCTCCCAGTGGTCCAGATAACGGAAACCCTCCCTCTTACACCAGCTGTTTAGCCACGTGTTTAGCTGCTCTACCTTCCTATTTCTAGCCTCACTGGCACGTAACATAGGGAGTAATCCCGAGATTACAACTCTAGAGGTCCTGTCTTTTAACTTTCTGCCTAGCTCCCTGAACTCCTGCTGCAGGACCTCATGCCCCTTCCTGCCTATGTCGTTAATACCAATATGTACAACGACCTCTGCCTGTTTGCCCTCCCCCTTCAGGATGCCCTCTACCCGTTCGGAGACATCCTGGACCCTGGCACCAGGGAGGCAACATACCATCCTGGAGTCTCTTTCATATCCACAGAAGCGCCTATCTGTGCCCCTGACTATAGAGTCCCCTATTACTATTGCTCTTCTGCGCTTTGACCCTCCCTTCTGAACATCAGAGCCAGCCATGGTGCCACTGCTCTGGCTGCTTCTGTTTTCCCCTGATAGGCTATCCCCACCGACAGTATCCAAAGGGGTATACCTGTTCGAGAGGGGGACAACCACAAGGGATTCCTGCACTGACTGCGTGCCCTTTCTGGTGGTCACCTATTTCTCTGCCTGCATCTTGGGTGTGACCACATTTATATAACTGCGATCTATGACGCTTTCCGCCACCTGCATGCTCCTAAGTGCATCCAATTGCTGCTCCAACTGAACCATGCGGTCTGTGAGGAGCTCCAGTTGGGTGCACTTTCTGCAGATGAAGCCATCCGGGACGCTGGAACCCTCCCGGACCTGCCACATCTCACAGTCAGAGCACTGCACCCCTCTAACTGACATTGCGTCAATTAATTAAAATTAAAAGTTTAATTTTTAAAAAAAGTTACTGTTAACTATCTGTTTCCTAGCACTAGATTTCTAATATAAATGCGAAAGCTAAATATAGTACTCTCCGATCTCTGGCTTAGATATCCCTCTAAATTATAATTAAGTAATTATGTTTAATTAGTTACCAATGCTTAATTTTTTAAATTTAGTGTAGATTCCCAACCAGCCACTCAGGTCACAGCTTTTCTGTGATGTCACTTCAGTTTCCCCCCGACCCACACAATTTGAAAAAGGTATAAAAGTAAAAATGAGTAAAAATCACTTACTTACCTTCTTACCTTCTGAGTGTCTTAGATGTTCTCAGGTTCTCTCCCTGACAGAGACTGCTCCTCCTCCTCCGAACGGCTCCCGAAACTAGGCTGCGATCTTTTAAAATCTCCGCTCTGACTCGCAGCTCCTGCGCTTTTTAAATCTCCCGCGCTTTTTAAAATCTCCAATATGAGATGATTCATTTTCATCGGGAGGACACAAAGGTGCAAGGTAAAATAAAGGCTACAACTCTAAAGGGGGTGCAGGAGCAGAGGGACCTGGGTGTACATGTGTAGAAGTCATTGAAGGTGGCAGGACAGGTGGCGAGAATGCTTAATGAAGCATACAGTACCCTGGGTTTTATTAGTGGGAGAGAGTACAAGGACAAGGAGGTTATGTTGAACTTGTTTAAGATGCTAGTTTGGCCTCAGCTGGAGCTGTGTCCAGTTCTGGCTCTTCGGAAAGATATGAAGGCATTGGAGAGAGTGCAGAGAAGATTCACAAGAACGTTTCCAGGTTTTAGGAATTTCAGTTATGGAGATAGATTGGAGTCTTTTCCTTGAAGATGAGAAGATTAAGAGGAGATTTGCCAGAGATGTTCAAATTCATGAGGGATCTGGACAGAGTAAATGGGGAGAAACTGTTCCTACGCAAGAAAGGATCGAGAACGAGAGGGCACAAGAAGAATGTTTTTCACATAGCGAGTAGTTAGGGTTTGGAATGCTCTGCCTGAGAGTGTGGTGGAGGCAGGTTCACTTGATGCATTCAAAAGGGAATTAGAGAGTTATTTTAAAAAGGAAGAATGTGCAGGAGAATGGCACAAAGTGAATTGTTCATTCAGAGAGCTGGTGCAGATCCAGGGACCCAGGTTTGATTCCCGGCTTGGGTCACTGTCTGTGCGGAGTCTGCACATTCTCCCTGCGTGTGCTCCGGTTTCCTCCTATGAGTGCTGAAAGACGTGCTTGTTAGGTGAATTGGACAAGCTGAATTCTCCCTCAGTGTACCCGAACAGGCGCCGGAGTGTGGCAACAAGGGGCTTTCCACAGTAACTTCATTGCAGTTAATGTAAGCCTACTTGTGACACTAATAAAGATTATTATTATGCTACATTTTTGATAAACAGTATGGCCAACCCCTTTCTCTTGTGTCAAAGCACAACTGATATGTCTGTCCCACCCATCTTTTCCTTACCATCAGTCGGTCCTTCTCTCTTGAATGTGTCTCTTATTAAGATACTACGTTCACGCTCAGGCTCTTAAGATGGGCGAAGCCTCTGGATCTTTCCACCTGTCCATTGAGTCCCTCATGTTCCAGGTGACTATTCGGATGGGGACTATTCTGTCCTTCCCCTCCTGTGGGGTCAGCCATACTTATCTCACAGATGTGCCCCTGCACGTCGGTGTTTCCCTTTGTTTGGATTGGATTTGTTTATTGTCACATGTACCGAGGTACAGTGAAAAGTATTTTTCTGCGAACAGCTCAACAGATCATTAAGTGCATGAAAAGAAAAAGAAAAGAAAATACATAATAGGGCAACACAAGGTATACAATGTAACGACATAAACACCAGCATCGGGTGAAGCATACAGGGGTGTAGTGTTAATCAGGTCAGTCCATAAGAGGGTCTGCTGAGTAGTACTACACTCTGTATGCTTCATCTGATGTCTGTGTCTATGCATTTACATTGTGTATTTATGTATGTCCTATGTTTTTCATGTATGGAACGATCTGGCTGGACTGTACTCAGACCAATACCTTTCACTGTACCTCGGTACACGTGACAATTTAAAAAATCCAAATTAAATTTCACCTTAATCATCCCGGTCCCTTGCTGTGAAAGGCAGCATTTCTAACTAAGTTGTCATGGATCTTTAATTGTGGGCATTGAGTTAGACACACCACTTCACTTAGGCCCTGGTTCCGCCTAAACAGAGTTTCAGCCCATCAGCTGGGTTGGATTTGCATTCAGTTCACAGGTCAGCTGAATTTTAATAGGCCGATGCTTCAGTGTTAGTGAGCTTTCCTCAGCAAAAACCAGTGCCTCGCTCTCATCTCTTTTATCATCTTGGGGGCCACACCCTGTGGTGTGTGGGAACGGTGCCTTCTTGGAAGTTGAGTTATAATTTTAACCAAATTGCGATTGCACTCTGTGGTCATGACCTCTGATCAGTTGAAGAAAAATAAGGGATAAAAATAGTGCAGAAATTAGTCATGATATAGTGACAAACATAGTTGGCACCTGCAAATGTCAGCATTGTGCCAGGGTGATCGTTGCATCTTCATTAAAGGTGGGGCCTTGTTCACACAGTGAAGCTCTTCCAAATCACTCCCTCTCCAGCTCTTTCCCTCTTGACTCTGATAGAGCTACAATTCCACGCGTGGCTTCCCTCGCTCGCCACTCAGAGCTCGGCTCTGTCAGAATAATTCTAGCCTCCAGCTCAGGAGAAAGACTTGCCTTGATATAGCACCCCCACCCCCAGGACATCCTGCAGCACTTTACATTCAATGGATAATGTTGGAAGGGCAGCAGCCAGTATGTCCACAGCAAGCTCCCACAAACTGCAATGGGATAGTGGCCTGATAATCTTTATTTTGTGATGCAGAGAGATCAATAATATCCTGGGGAAAGCTGCTGTGCTCTATCTTGGGATCTTTTATATCCACCCCAGAGGGCACACAAGGCCTTGATTTATGTAAAGTCTCAGGCAAGAGACGACTCGGAAGCAACGACTGCAGAAAAAGTTAGGTTTATTTCCTTATATATTTACATCACCTACTCCCCAAAGGGTCTCCCGTGCCCAGCCCACACTTGGTCCGGGGTATTTATGTCCCCAGGAGCCTCTGGTTCAAGGGGTGATGTACCATCAATGACCACGAGACGAGAATGGTGAAACAATCAAGTTTTTATTGCACAAGATGTTGAGCCTCCTGCAGCTGGAACCAGAATGGGAGCAGCGCAGAAAAGCATACACTTTTATATGGCGCCTGCTGGGAGGAGTCAGCAGGCTGGGATTACTGTGGTACCAGTAATACAGTGGCAGTACCGTAATACATGTAGTGTGTTAGCAGTGGTGTTTACCACATTCACCCCCTGTTTAAAAAAAGAGTCCGGCGGGGGTGAAGAACAACATTACAGATTTAGTCTGTTGGGGGCTTTGATCCTCCGCTGCGATCGCCTCAGTCCTGGCGGTAATGTGGGCGCCGACATGGTCACCAGCGACTCCGGGAGCCTGTTGTCCTCTCCATGATCACCCTGTTGTGTATCCAGTGTGAGGACGGATCCTGCTGGGGTGGGGGCTGCGGTGAGGTTCGCTGGCGGGAGGGTGGGCGGCACAGGAATGAGGGAGGCAACTGGAGGGGGGAGAAGCGATACCAGGTCAGGGGTTGTGGGTGGGGACCCAGTGGGTGCCAGGTCCCGGAGGGAGACTGTGTCCTGTCGCCCTTCGGGGTGTGCCATGTAGGCGTACTGCGGGTTTGCATGGAGGAGGTGGACTTTCTCAACCAAGGGATCCGATTTATGGCTCCGCACAAGCTTCCGGAGGAGGACGGGCCCAGGAACTGTCAGCCATGTTAGGAGCGAGACCCCGGAGGTGGACTTCCGAGGGAAGGCAAACACACGTTCGTGAGGGGTCTCATTAGTGGCAGTGCACAGGAGCGACCAGATGGAGTGGAGCGCGTCGGGGAGGACCTCCTGCCAGCGGGAGACCGGGAGATCTTTAGACCACAGGGCGAGCAGGACGGCCTTCCCGACCATCCCGTTCTCCCTCTCCACCAGCCCGTTTCCCCGGGGGTTGTCACTGGTCGTCCTGCTCGAGGCGATGCCCTTGCTGAGCAGGAACTGACGCAGCTCATCGCTGATGAACGAGGATCCCCGATCACTGTGGATGTAGGTGGGGAAACCAAACAGGGTGAAGATGCTGTGCAGGGCCTTGATGACCGTGGCAGAAGTCATGTCGGGGCATGGGGTGGCGAATGGGAACCGGGAGTACTCATCAATAACATTGAGAAAGTACACGTTGCGGTCGGTGGAGGGAAGGGGCCCTTTGAAGTCCATGCTGAGGCGCTCAAAGGGGCGGGAGGCCTTCACCAGGTGCGCTCTATCTGGCCGGTAGAAATGCGGTTTGGACTCCGCGCAGACTGGGCAGTCCCTGGTCACGGTCCTGACCTCCTCGATGGAGTAGGGCAGGTTGCGGGACTTGATAAAATGGAAGAGCTGGGTGACCCCCGGGTGGCAGAGATCATTATGGAGAGCCCGGAGTCGGTCCACTTGTGCGCTGGCACATGTACTGCGGGATAGGGCATCTGGGGGCTCATTGAGTTTCCCCGGGCGATACAAGATCTCATAATTATAGGTGGAGAGCTCGATCCTCCACCTCAAGATCTCGTCCTTCTTGATCTTGCCCCGCTGTGTATTGCTAAATATGAAGGCAACGGACCATTGGTCAGTGAGGAGAGTGAATCTCCTGCCGGCCACGTAATGCCGCCAATGTCGCACAGCTTCCACAATGGCTTGGGCCTCCTTTTTGACAGAGGAGTGTCGAATTTCGGAGGCATGAAGGGTGCGGGAAAAGAAAGCCACCGGCCTGCCCGCCTGGTTGAGGGTGGCGGCCAGAGCCACGTCCGATGCATCGCTCTCCACCTGGACCACCTCATCGTCGACCGTGTGCATCGTGGCTTTGGCGATGTCCGCTTTGATGTGTTTGAAGGCCCGACGGGCCTCAGCCGTCAGGGGAAAAACTGTGGACTTGCTGAGTGGGTGGGCCTTGTCCGCATAATTGGGGATCCACTGGGCGTAATATGAGAAAAACCCCAGGCATCGTTTCAGGGCCTTGGGGCAATGGGGGAGGGGGAGTTCCAGGGGCACATGTGGTTGGGGTCGGGCCCTAGGACTCCATTTTCCACAACGTAGCCAAGGATGGCTAAGCGGTTGACGCGGAAAACACATTTCTCCTTATTGTAGGTGAGGTTAAGGAGTTTGGCGGTATGGAGGAATTTTTGGAGGTTTGCGTCGTGGTCCTGCTGGTCGTGGCCGCAGATGGTGACATTATCGAGGTACGGGAAGGTGGCCCGCAGCCCGTACTGGTAACCTATTCGGTCCATCTTTCGCTGGAAGACCGAGACCCCATTGGTGACGCCGAAGGGAACCCTAAGGAAGTGATAGAGGCGGCCATCTACTTCGAACGCAGTGTATTGGCGGTCCTCCGGGCGGATGGGGAGCTGGTGGTAGGCAGACTTCAAGTCAACTGTGGAGAAGACTCGATACTGCGCAATCTGATTGACCATATCAGAAATGCGTGGGAGGGGGTACGCGCCGAGCTGCGTGTTGCGGTTGATGGTCTGACTGTAGTCAATGACCACCCTGTGCTTCTCCCCAGTCTTTACTACCACCATTTGAGCTCTCCAGGGGCTGTTACTGGCCTCAATGATCTCCTCCCGCAGAATCCGTTGGACTTCTGACTTGATGACGGTCCTGTCCTGGGCACTGTACCGTCTGATCCTCGTGGCGACGGGCTTACAGTCCGGGGTGAGGTTTGCAAACAGTGAAGGCGGCTCGACTTTAAGGGTCGTGAGGCCACAAACGGTGAGGGGGGGCAGCGGTCCGCCGAATTTTAGAGTAAGGCTTTGGAGGTGACATTGAAAATCGAGACCTAGTAACAGGGCAGCGCAGAGATGGGGGAGGACGTAGAGTTTGAAGTTGCTATACTCTATGCTCTGAACGGTGAGGGTCGCGACGCAGTACCCCCGGATTTGCACGAAATGGGATCCGGAGGCTAGGGAGATTTTCTGGGTGACTGGGAGTACCAGGAGGGAGCAGCGCTTTACCGTAGCAGGGTGGATGAAACTCTCTGTGCTCCCGGAGTCAAAGAGGTAGGTAGCCTCGTGCCCGTTGATCTTTACCATCGTCGTAGCGGTCGCGAGGTTGCGGGGCCGAGACTGATCAAGGGTGATGGAAGCGAGCTGCGGAAGATGTTGGGAGGTCCCGGGCTGATCAGCAGTGGCGGAGGTTCACGGCCCGCCGAGCAGGGGTCCTGAGGCGCGGTCCAAGATGGTGGCGCCCACGGGGCGCACATGGCGGACGACATCAAAGATGGCGGCGCCCCTGGATCACATGTGGGGGGTGTAGCGATGCTGGGCCTGGAAACAGCGGCGACCGACCGGGCCTGGCAAACGGAAACGAAGTGGCCCTCCTCCCATACCCGTTGCAGGTCGCGCTCTGGTCACAAAAGTAACATTTGGGCCCTCCGGAGTTGGCTGGCTGCCGCGCGGCGCAGACTTGCGGTGTACTTGAGTCGGCCGCTGGTGGGGCCCACGATGCCCACGAGGGTGCCGCGCGGTCGGAGGTGTAGGCCTCCAGATTATGAGAGGCCACTTCTAGGGAGTTAGCAAGCTGCACAATCTCTGCAAGGTCGAGCGTACCCCCTTCCAATAGGCGCTGGCAAACGTAAGTAGACTTAATGCCCGTGACATAAGCATCTCTGATTAGGAGTTCGGTGTGCTAGACTGCCGAAACTGCCTGGCAGTTACAGTTCCTACCGAGTATCCATAGAGCCCGCAAAAAATTGTCCTGAGACTCCCCTGGGAGCTGCCGTCTCGTGGCCAGGAGGTGACTGGCGTACACTTGATTCACCGACTTAATGCGCTGTCCCTTTAGTAGCGTCATTGCTTCTGTGTAGGTGGGCGCGTCCCGGATGAAGGGAAAATCTTGTGGGCTCACCCGTGAGTAGAGGATCTGGCGCTTCTGCGGGTCTGAGAGTTCTTCAGTGGCTGCTCCGAGGTATCCTTCAAAGCAGGCTAGCCAGTGCTCGAAGGTGGCTGTGGTGTCGGCTGCGTGAGGGTTCAGCTCCAAGCGATCAGGCTTGATTAAGACGTTCATCTCGTAAAATCTTGTGAATAAATTGATGTACCATCAATGACCACGAGACGAGAATGGTGAAACAATTGAGGCTTTATTGCACTACATGTTGAGCCTCCTGCTGGAACCAGAATGGGAGCAGGGCAGGAGAGCAGACACTTTTATACGGCGCCTGCTGGGAGGAGTCAGCAGGCTGGGATTACTGTGGTACCAGCAATACAGTGGCAGTACCGTATGTAATATGCGTAGTGTGTTACCAGTGGTGTTTACCACAAGGGGGTGGCTCCACCACCTTCATCTGGGTAGATTGTACTCAGGTGAGGCCACAGGGACTCAGGTTGCTGATCCCTGGGCCTCCTGTAGGGCTATGACATCTTTCTTCTTCAATACTGCACTGGAGAGTCAGCCTGCGTTATGCGTTCATGCCTCTGGGGTGAGACTTGAATCCAGAATCTTTTGACTGTAAGGTTAGAATGATTGACACTGAGCCACGGCTGGTTGTGCATCTGAGCCAAGGTGGCATTGCCAGTGTGTCAGGCTGGTGAGTGCTAGCTGGGCACCCAGGCACTGCCAGGCTGGCTCCTGGGTGGCACTGCAAGGTGCTAGGCTGGCAGTGCTAGGGTGTCAAACTGGCAGTGCCTGGATGGCACCAACAGTGCCAGGGTGCCATTCTGCCCAGAGGGCAATCACCTGGCATCTCTGATCCCCTGGGAGACCCCCCCAAGTACCATTCCACCTGGTCCCAGTTTGTGGGGACCAGTGCTGAACGGTGCTCACCTGGTCTCCAAGGAAAACGAGTTAGATCGCAGCACTTCGGGTAGATCAGGTGAGCTGCATATTAGATTGAAACTAGCTATTCACTCTTAAATGCAGAGTTGCCAAATACTGGCCCCGCCCAGATCACAATGTCTCGTGGGATCCCATTAGATTTTGGGGCGGGGAAGCTGGGTAAATCTTGGAAGGGGCCTCTCTCGGCATCTACTGGCTGCATCGGGGTGGGGCGGGCTGGTAGATTGATCCCCTGGCATTAGCAGAGTTAAGTGTGCTTCTAAGTTTCTAAACTCACTTAACTCTGTAAGTCTGGGTCCTGCCCATTGTGAGCAGGATCCAGATCATGATGTCCCGCAATATCTCGTTAAATCTTGCGAGGCGTAACGATGGTCAGGAATCCCGGCGGGACATGGCGGGTAAATCGTGCCCAGAGTAAGCTCCCTCGACATTGTCTTTATCAAACACTCCCAGGACATGTGCAGTATGCGGTTAGGTACAGAGTAGAGCTCCCTCTACACAAGGGTTTTTCAAACCCAGGGTTGCGACATGAGGGTGTCGGGTGGGTCTTGGAGCAATGGGCCATGGTGCTCTCGATTGCGGGAGAAGTGCCCAATGGCCACCACTGGCTTTTAGGTTGGGAATGTCACCCGAATCTGCCAGCAGCTGCAGCATTGTGCCTTGCTCCATCTGATTGGCACCCCGATTATCCAATGGGTGATTAGCTTTCATGATGTCACATCTGACATCTAATTGTTCCACTGGCCAATAGGCGGAGGTGGGGGTGGTACCTCCGGCGGTGGGGCTGTTGGAGCTCGGGGCCTGTGAAGGACACGGAGAGCGGCCAAGTGAAGTTTGTGTGAGGGATGAGAATGGCGGGTCACGATGCTGGCTGTCAGCATCAGTTCACTGGCTTCCACAAGTACTTCAATGCCTACACCATCACAGGGAGGAGGAATTTTGTGATAGCAACATATACAGGGATTGCGGCAATTTATTTGTTCTTCAAACTGAGATCCAAGGAGAAAGCACCAGCAGCAATCACAGAAAATAAATGCTGTGTGGTTCCCCTCTGGGGCAGGACAAGTGGATTTAAAAAAAAAAAAAATTTAGAATACCCAATTAATTTTTTCCAATTGAGGAGCAATTTAGCGTGGCCAATCCACCTAGCCTGCACATCTTTGGATTGTGGGGGCGAAACCCACGCAAACAAGGGGAGAATGTGCAAACTCCACACGGATAGTGACCCAGAGCCGGGATCGAACCTGGGACCTCGGCACCGTGAGGCAACAGGGCTAACCCACTGCGCCAACGTGCTGCCTGGACAAGTGGATTTTAAGAACCAGCATGTGAAATGTGTGTGAATGTTTGAAGCCATTGCAATCGTGTCACTATAATGGTGTATTATCAGTTATCAGTCTTCACAAATAAAACTCATCGGACGCCCGGTGCTGGTTAAAAAAAGAGAATGCCGTCCACATGCCTGCCTCCTCAGGCAGATTCGGCAGTGCACAGGCCCGATGCCCAGCATGGCAGACTGCCACCTCCTGACATCAGTGCGCTATCGCAGTACCGTTCCGTCCTAACGTCAGGCTGCTGTTCCAGGTCCAAATTTCTTATTAAAAGCGGCAGAGTCTTCGCACCAGAAGTGGTGAGAGAGAGCACGTCATGCGCCCGGCACGTACACTGATGTCACAAGACCCGTGCTTTGGCTGCTAAATCCTGAAGGAGAGATTCCTCCATTTTGTAGCTGCCGGCAAGCAAGCAACAGGAGTGTGTGAAGAACTGAAGATGGATCAGTTTGTAATAAGGAAGAGAGGGCCAGAGACACAAACAGGCCAGGATCTCATAACTGAATCTGCTGGAGAGAGCCTCTCAGGAGAGTCTATGGCAGTGCTGGTGTGAACTCCAGGGCCTCTGATGAATAACCCATTAAGAAGAAGCTGAAATATGAAGCAAAGCAATATAAATTGATTTCTTGAGGTATGGCTTTATTAATTGTGCCAGTGCAAATCAGGTGGCAATGCCCATGAGCGTTATGTGCAGGGAAGTACTGGCAAATGAAAGGCTAAACCCTCAAAACTTCAAAAGCATCTGAAGACTAAGCGTGGCGAATTCGAGGACAAACCTCTTGACTTTTTTCAAAGGATGCAGCGAGAAATTAAATAATCAGCTGAGGCCCTTGGTAGCAATGTAACATTGAATGACAAAGCAAGTGAGATCACGTAGGCTCACCTGTCACATTAAAGGCAAGCAAAAAAGTCAGTCGCGAAGTTCGAGTAGTGTGGGTCACAAAGGGCGACTGGTTGGTGAAAATAGGTCCCGGGCAAAGTTTGAAAAACACTGCTCTACACTGCCCCCATCAAACACCCCAGGGCAGGTACAGCACGGGGTTAGACACAGAGTAAAGCTCCCTCCACACTGTCCCCATCAAACACTCCAGTCAAGGTACACCATGGGGTTAGACACAGAGTAAAGCTCCCTCTACACTGTCCCTATCAAACACTCCAGGACAGGTACACCATGGGGTTAGACACAGAGTAAAGCTCCCTCTACACTGTCCCCATCAAACACTCCAGGCCAGGTACAGCATGGGGTTAGACACAGAGTAAAGCTCCCTCTACACTGTCCCTATCAAACACTCCAGGACAGGTACAGCACAGGGGTTAGACACAGAGTAAAGCTCCCTCTACACTGTCCCTATCAAACACTCCAGGACAGGTACACCATGGGGTTAGACACAGAGTAAAGCTCCCTCTACACTGTCCCCATCAAACACTCCAGGCCAGGTACAGCATGGGGTTAGACACAGAGTAAAGCTCCCTCTACACTGTCCCTATCAAACACTCCAGGACAGGTACAGCACAGGGGTTAGACACAGAGTAAAGCTCCCTCTACACTGTCCCTATCAAACACTCCAGGACAGTGTCATGATATTCAGATAAACATATCATGGTGCAAACACACATACACACTGATGGACAGATCAACGGACCAATCAACACACACGCAACATCACAGCCAATCACCAGTGAGAGCACACGCACTATAAAACGGGGAACACCACAGTTCCCGCTCATTCCAGCAGGAGACAGCTCAGAGCACAGAGCTCACAACGTGCCACTCAGACATGCACCATGTGCTGAGTGCCTCTCTAAGATAGTGTAAGGGCTGGGTCCACAGGTTAACGGGTAAATTACGAACCACAGTCATAAGTTTACAGATGTTGTTATTAAGAGTAATAAAACTGAGTTGTACCATCTGCAACCGTGTTGGTTCATCTGTATAGCAGAACACCCGACACGACAGACAGGTACAGCACGGGGTTAGACACAGAATAAAGCTCCCTCTACACTGTCCCTCTTGGACAGGGAGGTGGAGGTGTGAAGATGTGACTGGGGGGTGGAGGGGCTCAGGTGGAGGATTTTAAAGTGCGGGATCCAGATGACTGAAGGCACCGTGTCCCCCATGGTGGACAAAGTAAATGGAAGATGGACAAGAGATTGAACTCAGGTCAGGTTCGCTGACATTGGTTTTTCTGGTTAGAAGATCTTATATATCAGTTGCTTGTTGTGTTCAAAAGCAGTGCTCTTGTTTAGCATTCTGGAGCCACACCTCATGGCCTGTGGTAATTAACTGATTTTCTCTGTGATTATTGTGCAGGGTCACAACCTCAGATCAGTTATAATGAGAGGAGTTATAAACTGTAGTTGTAGATACAGCGAGCGGCAAACACCATCGACATCTGCTCGTCCAGGACACCAATCCTGATCTAGAGTCAGGGAATTACCAACCGTTCCTCAGAGAAGGATTGTCAAGGAAAGGCACTTTCTCAACTGATGGTATGGAGGCTCGAGCCATGTGAGGCCTGTTGCTACCTATAAATGTCCTGTTCTGAGGTAGGTGCACTGGGCTCGTAACCTGACACAGTTTAGTGAGAAATAAATCAGCTGTTGAGAATCTGCTGTTCCGCGCACCGACGACAAGGGCGTAAAGATCCCATTGTGCTATCGGAAGAGGAGCAGGGGGTGAGAGGGATGTATTGTTCTCATTATTGGCCCGACCAATGTTCGCCCCTCAACCAGCTCTGAAAAAACAGATTACCTGGTGACTCATCTGATGGATTTTTACGGGTTCTGGCTGTGCATGTTACTGCATTTCCCACATCACAAAAGCGGCGACACTTCAAAAAATACTTCACTCGTTGTAAAGCATCTTGGAACATCCTGAGGTCATGTAAAGTGTCATGTTACCGCAATTTCTTCCTTCCTTTTCACCCGCCCCCACCCCTCGCCCCTTCACAGGTTTAAAGGTGGCGCACAGGTTGCCAATCTGCCTCAGTGAGGGGACGATGTACCTCACTCTGGCTGTCATTGTAAACATTGTAACATGACGTGCTTGTCCCTTGTGGTAAATGAAAAATGAATGCAAGAAAAGATATTTCATCAAAACATACATAAAAACACTAACAGGTGGTCAGTGCCTGCCACCCTCAGTGGGTAGGCCCGTTGCTGCCCACAACTGGTTTCATCTCCCCGAGTAACCCCAGGGTCGTGACCTTACACAGCTTAGTAAAAATAAATGAGCTGCCGAGAAGTTGTTCACAGACCACAGAAGACGTGAGCGGGCACGGAACAATCACAGGCCTCTGCCAATCAGACCCGTGACTGAGGTCTGACCTTTCACCAAGTTCCTGGTCACCCCCCACCCATGGCTGATCTGCCCACATTGTGCCCTCAAAACACCACTGGAATTTTTAGGTCCTCTTAAGACCGAGGATGCCAAGTCCCTCTGACCTTTCTTTATAACTGGACCCGGTGTCTGCAGGTAAGTGCGTGGGTGGCATCATGACCCAGCCATTGGCGGACTTACTCAAATATCACACGAACACTCACATTACAGCACCAGACACTGGATAACAGTCAGGAGCAAGAAGCCTGCCTGAATATCTCTCACCTTGGTGTACAGGCTTACCAAGAATGCCTGGGAAGCTCTGCCTGAGAGTGTGCTGGAGGTAGGTTAAATCGAGACATTCAAAGGGGAATTAGGATGTTATTTGAAGAGGAAGAATGTGCTGTGTCACAGGGAAGAAGGCGGGAGAATGGCCTCCTGCATCGTAACAATTCTGTGATTCTACAGTGACCCAGCTCAGTGTGGACCAGACATCGAAGCAGGTCTTTGCTTGACTCATGGCTCTGTAGCACTGATCACAATTAGCCATTGATTCAGTAAGGGAGCCAAGGGCTGACACCCCCATCCCTCACATACTTCACTTGTTTCAAAGCAGCAAAGCACCAGGAAAGAGAACCTTGAGGTATTCCTCCTCTCAAAACGTATATCAGAAAAAGATGTTGTATAAATGTGGCTTGCGTACAGTTTAGAACATTGAGCTGGGGGTGGCGGGGGGGGATCAAATCGAGGTTGTTAAAATGATGAATCTATTTGATTGGGTCTAGGGAGGGAGGCGATTCGCACTGAGGGGGAAGTGAGAATCAATCTCGGTGGAGGAGTCAGCGTGTTCACAGGTGACACCAATTCTTCACACAAAGAACCATGAAAATCTGGACCTTTCTCTCTCAAAAATGCTGCTCAGCATGCTGGGATCTGATGGCGCTTTCAAAACCGAGACCAGTCATTTTTCATTGGGTCAGGGTATCGGGGGTGGTAGGTGGGGCGGGGGGGGGGGGGGGGGGGTGGTAGGGAGCAATGGTCAGTCAATGGAGTTACAGCACAGGTCGGGCATGTTCTAACAATGAGAGAGCAAGCTCGAGGGGCTGAAAGGCCTCCTGGCTCCTGTGTCTCACCTCAGGAATGTGAACATTTCAAAGTTGTTGCAGAAACAAAAGGATTTATAAATAAATGAGCCTGGACTGAAATAGCAGGAATGCCGAACAATGTCTAGCTCCAGATGGTGAAGGGATGAGTGCTTAGTGTTTTATACAGGGCCCATTGTGTCACGCAGTGAGACTGGATGACCTTACAGGGGTAGTCTGCTCACTCAGACGCCACACAGAGCTGGGAACCGTTTCAGCAGCAGCGTTCTGCAGAGAGAGCTGCTGACATTGTGTGAGATCAGGCTCTGTATAATAGGGCTGATGTCAGTCCATTGTCAGTGCAGGGACTGCGTGACCTCAGCTCCTCCACATTTATCCTTGGGCCAGCACTTTCCTCAAGGCTGTAATGCTGGAGTCAAGAAAATGGCACAGCCATATTAGTGCTGGCTGGTATAAATGTGTCTGGGAACTTGCAGTGGAGGCTGGAGAAGGTCCATTTAGGTCTGAAAGGTTAACTCTGGGTGGGATTCTGGGGCCCTGCCGGCAGCTCAACTCTGTCCATGGGTCTCCCGGCGGAGTGGGAAGGCCTCAATGGGAGATCCCATTGACAAGCGGCGCAAAGACAGAATCCTGCTGCCAGCGAACAAAACGCCAAAATTCTCCATCCTCGCTAGCAGCGGAATCGCAACGGAAAATCCTGGCCTCTGTTTCTCTCCAAAGAAGCTGCCAGACCTGCTGAGATTTTCCAGCATTTTCTGTTTTCATTTCAGATTTCCAGCATCCACAGTATTTTGTTTTTATTGAAGCGAAGGCTGTTGGGAAGAAATCTGGCAGCAAATTATATTTACTGCAATAAAAAGTCCCAAGGAGAATTTAGAATCATAGAAGAATTATAGAATCTCTACAGTGCAGAAGGAGGCCATTTGGGCCATCAGGTCTGAACTGACCCTCTGAAAGAGCACCCTATTTAGGCCCGCTCCCCCGCCCTATCCCCATAGCTCCACCTAACCTTTGGACACTAAGGGGTAATTTAGCATGGCCAATCCACCTAACCTACACATCTTTGGGCTGTGGGAGGAAACAGGAGCACCCGGAGGAAACCCACGCAGACACAGGGAGAACGTAAAAGCTCTGCGGACAGTTACCCAAGGACAGAATCGAACCTGGGACCCTGGTGCTTTAAGGCACCAGTGCTAACCACTGTGCCACCATGACATCCCAGTCACATTAGGAGATATTGAGATAGGTGAGAAAAAAATGTGATCAAGTAATCATGTTCTAAAGAGCATGTTAAAGGAAGAGAGTGAGGCAGAGAGACGGGGAGGGCGGGTTTGCAAGGCTCTGGGCCCATGCGGGTGAAGAAAATCGTTCGATCGGCCCAGCCAATAATGTCCATATGTTCTGGTCCTGCCTGAAGCTGGAGAAATATTGGGGGTCATTTTTCAGCACCATGTCCGAGGTTCTGCATGTGGAATTGGAGCCTTATTCGGGGTGTCGGGCCTGCCGGAGCTGCAGTCGGGAGCGGGGGGCAGATGTTTTAGCCTTCGCTGTCGTGTTGGGTGTTCCGATACACAAACGAACCAACACGGTTGTAGATGGTACAACTCTGTTTTATTATTCTGTACAATAATAACTATTAACTTCTGGCTGTGGTTCGTACTTCACCAGCTAACCTGTGGACCCAGCCCTAGCACTATCTTAGTGAGGCACTCAGCACATGGTGTATGTCTGAGTGGCACGCTGTGAGCTCTGTGCTCTGAGCTATCTCCTGGTAGAATGAGTGGGAACTGTGGTGTTCCCTGTTTTATAGTGCGTGTGCTCTCACTGGTGATTGGCTGTGATGTCGTGTGTGTGTTGGTTGGTCCATCTACCTGTCCATCAGTGTGTGTGTGATTGCACCATGATATGTTAATATGGATATCATGACATTCGCCTCTTGATTGCTCGTGGGCAGGTTCAGTTTGGGTGGAGGCCAATGTCCCCCCCAAGTGCCTCGGTGTGGCTGGGGGACCTGTTGGAGTTCCTGTATTTGAAGAAGGTGAAATTTGCTCACAGAGGGTTGGATGCAGAGTTCCACCAGAGATGGGACTTGTTTGTTTTACATTTTGGAGACCAGGCTGCTGTCGAAGGGTGCGGGGGGTAGGGGGAAGCCGGGGGGGGGGGGGGGGGGGTATTGTTGAAAAATGTTGAATAAAAACATTTTTTAAAAAAAGAAATTCGAGAGGCCGGAACTGGAAGAACACAGATATGTCAGAGGGCAATGGGGGTATTGGAAAGCAAGGAAAAGAATTTTAAAAGCAAAGTGTTGCTTAATCTGGAGCCAATTGCAGGTTAGTGACCCAGGAAGATAGAGAATTGAATGAAATTTTGGCCTAGATTTCACGTATGCCCACCAGGAGAGTTTTCGGCAGTGGTGAGGGGTGTAAAATATGTTGGGTGGCTCGTCCACCACCTTCACGCCAACCATGTTCCTCCACGTGCCTGAGCTAATCCCCATAATACGCTAGATGGGAAGTTGCCAACATTCCAGTGTTCAGGCACCCTATGTAAATAAATAATGAAAGGTAAGTTGGATTTGTTAGGAAGCCTATTGACCAGAATAATACGCTGCCCATTATACAGTAGCCATGATGTGGAGATGCCGGCGTTGGACTGGGGTGAGCACAGTAAGAAGTCTTACAACACCAGGTTAAAGTCCAACAGGTTTGTTTCGAATCACTAGCTTTCGGAGCACAGCTCCTTCCTCAGGTGAATGAAGAGGTGGGTTCCAGAAACTATAAGACAAAGTCAAAGATGCAAGACGATACTTTGAATGCGAGTTGAATGGGACTTACCTGGTTCGATCAGCCATCTCACTTCTTTTCATGTTCATTTTTGCCGTCCTGGTGGTTCCCACTGCTGAACTTTGACATTGTCAGGGCGGCTTGAGCTGCCGGACAATTAGATTGGTCAGCAGCTTTTGAGGGCGGGACTTCCTCGCACTGAGGGGTGGATGTCCCACTCCACCTCTTTAGCTCGCCCGCAGTGTCCTGGCCACGTGCTGGCCTTCTTTCCGGAGTGTCAGCTGTCGATTGACTTTACTTTTGAGGGAGTGAGTAGTTCATGCCCCTCCCCCATCATAAAATCAGGCCCTTGGTGTGAGTTAGGAAATGGATAATAAACGTTTGGACACGTTAAAGGTTATGGTGGGTGCAAGATGGGAGGTTCACCAGGAGAGAACACTAATTGAGACTGACGGTATTCAAGGTATGGATGAAGATTTCAGTAGTCGATGAGCAGTTCTCGGAGATTTCTAGGGCTGAAAAGGGAAGGGCATGGCCACGGGAGGAACTCAACACAAGAATGGGGATTTTAAATTTGAGAATGAACTAAATACTTGGCAAAGGATGTGCTGCGAGTTTGAAGTTGGAGGCAATGGGAACATAGAACATAGAACATTACAGCGCAGTACAGGCCCTTTGGCCCTCGATGTTGCGCCGACCTGTGAAACCACTCTAAAGCCCATCTACACTATTCCCTTATCGTCCATATGTCTATCCAATGACCATTTGAACGCCCTTAGTGTTGGCGAGTCCACTACTGTTGCAGGCAGGGCATTCCACGCCCTTACTACTCTCTGAGTAAAGAACCTACCTCTGACATCGGTCCTATATCTATCCTATATCTATCTCCCCTCAATTTAAAGCTATGTCCCCTCGTGCTAGACATCACTATCCGAGGAAAAAGGCTCTCACTGTCCACCCTATCCAATCCTCTGATCATCTTGTACGCCTCAATTAAGTCACCTCTTAACCTTCTTCTCTCTAACGAAAACAGCCTCAAGTCCCTCAGCCTTTCCTCATAATATCTTCCCTCCATACCAGGCAACATTCTGGTAAATCTCCTCTGCACCCTTTCCAATGCTTCCACATCATTCCTAAAATGCGGCGACCAGAATTGCATGCAATACTCCAAATGCGGCCGCACCAGAGTTTTGTACAGCTGCAACATGACCTCATGGCTCCGAAACTCAATCCCTCTACCAATAAAAGCTAACACACCGTACGCCTTCTTAACAACCCTCTCAACCTGGGTGGCAACTTTCAGGGATCTATGTACATGGACACCGAGATCTCTCTGCTCATCCACACTGCCAAGAATCTTACCATTAGCCCAGTACTCTGTCTTCCTGTTATTCCTTCCAAAATGAATCACCTCACACTTTTCAGCATTAAACTCCATTTGCCACCTCTCAGCCCAGCGCTGTAGCTTATCTATGTCCCTCTGTAACTTGTAACATCCTTCCGCACTGTCCACAACTCCACCGACTTTAGTGTCATCTGCAAATTTACTCACCCATCCTTCTACGCCCTCCTCCAGGTCATTTATAAAAATGACAAACAGCAGTGGCCCCAAAACAGGTCCTTGTGGTACACCACTAGTAACTGAACTCCAGTCTGAACATTTCCCATCAACCACCACCCTTTGTCTTCTTCCAGCTAGCCAATTTCTGATCCAAACTGCGAAATCACCCTGAATCCCATGCCTCCATATTTTCTGCAGTAGCCTACCGTGGGGAACCTTATCAAACGCTTTACTGAAATCCATACACACCACATCAACTGCTTTACCCTCATCCACCTGTTTGGTCACCTTCTCAAAGAACTCAATAAGGTTTGTGAGGCACGACCTACCCTTCACAAAACCGTGTTGACTATCTCTAATCAAATTATTCCTTTCCAGATGATTATACATCCTATCTCTTATAAACCTTTCCAAGATTTTGCCCACAACAGAAGTAAGGCTCACTGGTCTATAGTTACCGGGGTTGTCTCTACTCCCCTTCTTGAACAAGGGGACAATATTTGCTATCCTCCAGTCTTCTGGCACTATTCCTGTAGACAAAGATGACTTAAAGATCAAAGCCAAAGGCTCAGCAATCTCCTCCCTAGCTTCCCAGAGAATCCTACGATAAATCCCATCCAGCCCAGGGGATTTATCTATTTTCACACTTTCCAGAATTGCTAACACCTCCTCCTTATGAACTCAAGCCTTCTAGTCTAGTAGCCTGAATCTCAGTATTCTCCTCGACAACATTGTCTTTTTCCTGTGTGAATACTGATGAAAAATATTAATTTAGCACCTCTCCTATTCCTCGGACTCCAAGCACAACTTCCCACTACTGTCCTTGACTGGCCCTACTTTTACCCTAGTCATTCGTTTATTCCTGACATATCTATAGAAAGCTTTAGGGTTATCCTTGATCCTACCTGCCAAAGACTTCTCATGTCCCCTCCTGGCTCTTCTTAGCTCTCTCCTTAGGTCCTTCCTAGCTAACTTGTAACTCTTGAGCGACCTAACTGAACCTTCAGGTCTCATCTTTACATAAGCCTCCTTCTTCCTCTTGACAAGTGTTTCAACTGCTTTCCCTCGCTCGACCACTTCCTCCCTGCCTGACAGGTACATACTTATCAAGGACACTCAGTAGCTGTTCCTTGTACAAGCTCCACATTTCCATTGTGCCCATCACCTGCAGTTTTCCTCCCCATCCAATGCATCCTAAGTCTTGCCTCATTGCATCATAATTGCCTTTCCCCCAGATATAACTCTTGCCCTGCAGTATATACCTATCCCTTTCCATCACTGAAGTAAACGTAATGGAATTGTGGTCACTATCACCAAAGTGCTCACCTGCCTCCAAATCTAACACCTGTCCTGGTTCATTACCCAGTACCAAATCCAATGTGGCCTTGCCTCTCGTTGGCCTATCTACATACTGTGTCAGGAAACCCTCCTGCACACATTGGACAAAACGGACCCATCTAAAGAACTCTAACTATAGCATTTCCAGTCAATATTTGGAAAGTTAAAGTCCCCCGTAACAACTACCCTGTTGCTTTCGCTCCTATCCAGAATCATCCTTGCAATCCTTTCCTCTACATCTCTGGAACTTTTCGGAGGCCTATAGAAAACCCCAAACAGGGTGACCTCTCCTTTCCTGTTTCTAACCTCAGCCCATTCTACCTCAGTAGACGAGTCCTCATCAAACGTCCTTTCTGCCACCGTAATACTGTCCTTGACTAACGATGCCACCCCTCCCCCTCTTTTACCACCTTCCCTGAGCTTACTGAAATATTTAAACCCATGCACCTGCAACAACCATTCCTGTCCCTGCTTTATCCATGTCTCCGAAATGGCCACAACATCGAAGTCCCAGGTGCCAACCCATGCCGCAAGTTCACCCACCTTATTCCGGATGCTCATGGCATTGAAGAAGACACACTTTAAACCACCTTCCTGCCTGCCGGTACACTCCTACAACTTTGAAACCTTACTCATGACCTCACTACTCTCAACCTCCTGTATACTGGAACTACAAATCAGGTTCCCAAGGCCGTGCTGAACTAGTTTAAACCCTCCCGAAGAGCATTAGCAAATTTCCCCCCCAGGATATTGGTACCCCTCTGGTCTAGGTGTAGACCATCACGTTTGTAGAGGTCCCACCGACCCCAGAATGAGCCCCAATTATCCAGAAATCTGAAACCCTCAGATCGGAAGTTGATGATCTCCTTGCCTCGGGTATTGCTGGATGAGGGTTGGACAAATGATTGACTTCACATTTAGAATGGTGGATAATGAGAAAATGTTTAATCATTTATATATTAATAGAACTATCATGAACTTCAGATGGTTAAAAACAAAAGGAATATTTACACTTTGGACACAGGAGGAGCACACGGCTCTCACAGTCATTGCTGTGTGCAATTGGCATTTACCTCACTTTGCTTGCCCTTGCTTTCCACGCGAATCACTTCAGTCATATCGTTTGGAGCTGAGAAGATGAGTAGCCATCTTTGTTCACAGAGCCCGGGGGCGCTGGGCTTGCCACCCCAGTGCTCGGCTGGGGGTGGGGATCCTCAGCAGGGGAGGGCCACCATGGGAGAGTGGAGAGTACGTTGGGGAGGAAACCGGGGGGCAACTGCTCACGGTACCACCATGCGAAACCCTGGATCGTGTTTATCCGTTTCGGGGCAACCCTTGTCCCTGTCCGCTGTCCCACCGATCACCCATAATCCCCACCAAGTGCTGAGACCTCTGGCCGTGCAGCGGAAGGCCATTGCTAATAGGGAATTGGCAATCGTGGTTAAGTGAGCACTTCACACAACCCAGTGGGTTCCCTTGAGTGGGCGGGCCATGTAGCATGTGGAAGTCATTGCTGAGCAGCCCAATCACACCTTGCTGCCTGGACACAGCTTGAACACTGCGGGAGACAACACCACACATGCAGCAGCCAACTTCCGAACACCCAGGGGATGGGGCACAGCTCTGGGGCCATGTCCATGGCTGGAGGGTGGGTGAGTGCTCAGGAGAGGGTGCGATGCCTCGAGAGATGGGCCAAGGGTTCGGAGGTCGGCCTGCTTTGCGGACGAAAGTGACAGAGGCGTCATACTGGTTGTGCTCAAGGGTTTTTAATGTGTCACAAGTGTTATACAGTTCTCCGCTCCCGATGGTGCCACCCCACTCTCCCCACTACCCCCTTTCCTCCCATCAACCCCTACCCCCCCTCCCCCCCCACCCCCCCACCCCAACCCTCTCCCCCTTCCCCAGTGCCCTCAGTGATCCTCAACGTGCTTCACCTTCCTAGCTCTACCGCTACGTCCAGGTCTGTCCCCAAGATGCACATCTGAGGTGGAGGCAGCCAGCTGCTTACCTTGCCCTGTGGCCTTTGATGCCCCTGGTGGGCATCCTCTGCGAGCTTGGAGGGCCCCGGCTCACTTGTTGGCGACACATGCACAGCCGTGCCGCCCTGTCCCATGTGTTCGCCTTGAGACGTGGCCTCATCAGAGGGTTGGAACTCAGAAGAGCTGGTGGCCACCATCCCCACTTCATGGGACGGGTCCGGGTTGGCACCCAGCATCCCCTCTTCCCACCGGGTGCCCATAGGGCCTTGGGCTTCACCTCGGGATGGAGGGGCAGCTGGTTCGAGCCCCGTTTGCCCCTCCTTCACCTGGCTCTGCCATCACTAGCAGCTCTCCGATGCCTTCACCAAGGTGTCAAGGCCTCAGCGATGCTCCTCAGTGACTGGGACATGCTGTGCAGCTCCCCGGCAATGTCCACCTGCGACTGGGACAAGCTCCGCAGTGCCTCGGCCATTCCCATCCAGAGCGGGACATATCCCGCAAAACCTCATCAAGATCAGCCTGGTACTGGGTCACGTCCCCCAGCGAGTCGGACATTCTGCCGAGACCCTCAGCCATGGCAGTCACCGAATGCGCAACGCCTTGGGCACCTTCACTCATGTGCCGATGATGCGCACCAGGCTCTCCACTGCGGTTGCCACCCTAACAGTCTTGGCCTCGGTGCCACGCATTGCAGGCAACATCGCCTGCAGGCATAGCCTATGGGACTCCTCCAATCGACAATGGACATGCCGGAGTGCCGCTGACATCTCCCTCTGAATCTCCAGACCGCTCCCTATCATCTCCATCAGTTCTGGGTAACCCTGTACCAGAGGCACAGCATCAGGCTGGGTCCTAGCTGGGTCCTGGGATCCAGCAGACCTCCGACTGCTGTCTCACCTGGGGGTTTCTGTCTCCACCTGATGTGCATCATCAGCTGTGTGGTGCTCACCAGAATCTGCCCCAGAAGCCTGACAAACGTTTCCCACCGAGGTGCATGTATCTGCACTGGTGGAGGGTGGGGATGACAGCTGTGATGCCTCAATAGTGTCTTCCTCGGAGCTCTCCTCTGAGATGTTCTCCTGGGAGTCAGGAGAGGGGGCTGCCCGGGATGAGCCGGCTCCGTCAGCTGGAGGACCTGCGGGAGAATGGACATGTGGTTAGTGGGAGGGATGGGTTAGTCAGTAAGGCAATAACAACTCACATTTGACAGGTCCCACAGGTGGAGCCTGGTGGTTCCTCACCTCTGCAGCGTCCGTCAACCTCCGCGTGGATGACCGCCCTGTCCTCGGCCATCCTGGTCACCTCCAGGGCCCGTGCTTCGAAGTAGGTGAGTGTTCTTATGTCCAGCACCCGGCCCCAGTCTGGGCCCTCTCCCGGCGATTGTGGGAGAGTTTTCCCTGCAGAGACATAGAGAGGGCATTGTTAGTCACATGAGTGATTCACGGTGGTGTGTGTGTGGGGGGGCGGGGGGCGTGGGGCGTGAAGGAAGGTTTGATGGGGGTTGAAGGGAGAGGGGTCCCTGGGGGCCCCATGGGGAGTTGGAGGGATAGATGCTCACAAAGGGGCGGAAGGGTCTCCGGGGGAGGGGGGGGGGGGGTTGCTGGGAGGCGTTGGTGTCAACTCCCCTGTGCTGCCCTGTGTAGGTCATTGACCTTATGGCACTGGAGGCCAGTCCTCCTAGTCTCACTCCCAGAGCTTACAGCCGCCACCACCTTGTCCCAGGAGGACATCCCTCCCATCCTCCACTGTGTCGAGGAGCCTCGCCAGGTCCGCAATCCTGAATCTTGAGGCGATCTTCTCGCCACCATGGCTGTGAGCTGAGTGGGGTTGGCTGTGCAAGTACTGTTTAAGTGGTGCTCGACCTTGTTAGCAGGACTGGGCTGGAGAGCGCGGTCCCAGCGAATTGACTCATGGGCCTTTATTTGCGGCGAGAAGCCCTTGGGGCCTAGTTAAGTGGACCAATTAATGTTGAATAGTGTTGTGGCCTCACTGGGCTGAGTGCTGGGAAACTTACGGCTGTTTCCGTTCGCTATCACACTTAGAATTTTTCTGGAGGATCGCGGCTTCAGCGTCAGTAATGGTCCGGCTAAAGCAGACATCCAGTGCGATAGGCACTGATAAATTTATTTTGAAGATGTTGGTATATCCCGAAGCACATCCCAGTCAATGAAGTGCTTTTTGAAGCATTGCACTGTGGGAAACACGGTAGCCAATTTGAAGACAGCAAGATCTCATAAGAAGCAATGTGATAGTGATTACGTTTTGTGATGATGGTTTAGGGTTAAACACTGGTTTAAGATATTGGGAAAATCTCGCTTGCTTTTCCCTACACTGTGGAACTTATATCCTTACCTAAGAGGACAGCTGGGATCTCATTCAGGGGGCACGGCTTGTTATAGAATTGGGGAGAGGGAGGTACTCTTGGTTGTCTTCAGTCGTTGTATTCCCGAATCCGGGTCAGAAGGAAAAAACAGCTAAACTGAGAAGTGACTGGCATTTGTCCGAACTGGAGTTCCAGTTTAAGACGTACAAGACCAGTTCGGACCAGTACCCACCATTTCCCTGTTTGTGCTGGGTTTTTCTTTCTGGGAAAGGCCCTAGGCCCAGCTCGTTGTCCATAAATAACATTCCAGGTCAGCCTGACATGCTGCCTCTCTGATCTGGTGTTAAACTGAGATCCTTCTCGCATGGACCGTGAAAAGATCTTGTGTAATCATTGCCAATAAGAATAGGGCTCTTCTCCAGTGTTCTGAGGATTAGTCCTGTGGGATCTTGCTGTGCAAGTCCCTTTCGTTCCGGCTCAGTCTTCCATTCAGGAATAAAGTCAGGATTCTCCAAATGTTGACAATGCAGTATGTTTAAATCTGTTGCAAAGCTCACGAGGATAAAATCGTGACATTACTCTCTTTGGCTTCAGATCCCCCTGTGGTATTTTAGAGTTACAATGCGTTTCCTGTTTATCAGGCCAGAAAAAGCCCCTGATGAAGATTGGTACATTTTCAAATGGTGCTAATACTTGTGACCCAAAAATGACCCCGGGTCACAGAATGGCACAGAAAAATCTTTGCTGCAGAAAATAAACTGTCAGTTCACCTTGCCCTGCACACCACAAAGTACTTGAGAGAACAAGCACTGGTTTACCAAAGGAAAACAAGTAGGCCTCATGGCCAATCAAATCTAGATTAGAATTTTGCCCTTTCACCCTGAGACTCGAGTTCAAGTCTATTTTAAAATGATGGTAGATCTCGATAACCGCACACTTTTGCTTGTTTTTCTTTCTATGAGTTAAAGATAACCTCCCAGCTCCTTTTCGCCACTTCAGATATCTCTAACCCCTCTCCCGTGAACCCGCTACCCTCACCTCCAATGACGAGGATGAGTTGTCCTGAGCTTCCTTAAGGATGGGGGCATCATTCAACTGCTGCTTTTCCATTTACCCATTCCCACCAAACCAAATTCCACCTCCGTCCCTCACTCCTAAGCCCCCTTCTCTCCCATCTTCCCCTAAACTCTCTTCCTCTATGAAACCCGCCTCATGCTGCCTTGAGCCCAATTGCACGAAGCTCCTGTCCTGGCCCCCATGCTGATGCCCATGGAACTGGTTCTGTTTTCTACTCATTCATGGGATGTGGGTGTTGCTGGCAAGGCCAGCGTGGATATCCATTCTGAATTGCCCACGAGAAGGTGCTGTTACGGAGGATGTTTTCCCCAGAGGTAGGCAAGGAACAGCGATATATTTCCAAGTCAGGATGGTGAGTGGCTTGGAGGGGAAAAACCAAGTGGTGGTGCCCGCATGTATCTGCTGCCCTTGCCATTCTCGAGAGAGGGGAACAATGGGGGTATTAACAGTGAGAGAGGAGCAACAGGGCTATTAACAGAGAGGAGCAAAGAGGCAATTAACAGTGAGAGAGGAGCAATGTGGCCATTCACAGTGAGAGAGGAGCAATGGGGCCATTGACAGTGAGAGAGGAGCAATGGGGCCATTCAGAGTGAGAGAGGAGCAATGGGGCCATTCACAGTGAGAGAGGAGCATTGGGGCCATTCACAGTGAGAGAGGAGCAATGGGGCCATTCATAGTGAGAGAGGAGCATTGGGGCCATTCACAGTGAGAGAGGAACAATGGAGCCATTCACAATGAGAGAGGAGCAATGGGGCCATTCACAGTGAGAGAGGAGCAATGGAGCCATTCACAATGAGAGAGGAGCAATGGGGCCATTCACAGAGAGAGAGGAGCAATGGGGCCATTCACAGTGAGAGAGGAGCAATGGGGCCATTGACAGTGAGAGAGGAGCAATGGGGCCATTCACAGAGAGAGAGGAGCAATGGGGTCATTCACAATGAGAGAGGAGCAATGGGGCCATTCACAGTGAGAGATGAGCAATGGGGCCATTCAGAGTGAGAGAGGAGCAATGGGACCATTCAGAGTGAGAGAGGAGCATTGGGGCCATTCACAGTGAGAGAGGAGCAATGGAGCCATTCACAATGAGAGAGGAGCAATGGGGCCATTCACAGTGAGAGAGGAGCAATGGAGCCATTCACAATGAGAGAGGAGCAATGGGGCCATTCACAGAGAGAGAGGAGCAATGGGGCCATTCACAGTGAGAGAGGAGCAATGGGGCCATTGACAGTGAGAGAGGAGCAATGGGGCCATTCACAGAGAGAGAGGAGCAATGGGGCCATTCACAATGAGAGAGGAGCAATGGGGCCATTCACAGTGAGAGATGAGCAATGGGGCTATTCAGAGTGAGAGAGGAGAAATGGGACCATTCAGAGTGAGAGAGAAGCAATGGGGGCCATTCACAGAGAGAGAGGAGCAATGGGGCCATTCACAATGAGAGAGGCGCAATGGGGCCATTCAGAGTGAGAGAGGAGCAATGGGGCCATTCACAGTGAGAGAGGAGAAATGGGGTCATTCAGAGTGAGAGAGGAGCAATGGGGCCATTCAGAGTGAGAGAGGAGCAATGGGGCCATTCAGAGTGAGAGAGGAGCAATGGGGCCATTCACAGTGAGAGAGGAGCAATGGGGCCATTCACAGTGAGAGAGGAGCAATGGGAACATTCACAGTGAGAGAGGAGCAATGGGGCCATTCAGAGTGAGAGAGGAGCAATGGGGCCATTCACAATGAGAGAGGAGCAATGGGGCCATTCAGAGTGAGAGAGGAGCAATGGGGCTATTCACAGTGAGAGAGGAGCAATGGGGCCATTCAGAGTGAGAGAGGAGCAATGGGGCGATTCAGAGTGAGAGAGGAGCAATGGGGCCATTCACAATGAGAGAGGAGCAATGGGGCCATTCAGAGTGAGAGAGGAGCAATGGGGCCATTCAGAGTGAGAGAGGAGCAATGGGGCCATTCACAGTGAGAGAGGAGGAATGGGACCATTCAGAGTGAGAGAGGAGCAATGGGGCCATTCACAGTGAGAGAGGAGGAATGGGACAATTCAGAGTGAGAGAGGAGCAATGGGGCCATTCAGAGTGAGAGAGGAGCAATGGGGCCATTCACAATGAGAGAGGAGCAATGGGGCCTTTCAGAGTGAGAGAGGAGCAATGGGGCCATTCAGAGTGAGAGAGGAGCAATGGGGCCATTCACAGTGAGAGAGGAGGAATGGGACCATTCAGAGTGAGAGAGGAGGAATGGGACCATTCAGAGTGAGAGAGGAGGAATGGGACCATTCACAGTGAGAGAGGAACAATGGGGCCATTCACAGTGAGAGAGGAGCAATGGGGCCATTCACAGTGAGGGAGGAGCAATGGGGCCATTCACAGTGAGAGAGGAGCAATGGGGCCATTCACAATGAGAGAGGAGCAATGGGGCCATTCAGAGTGAGAGAGGAGCAATGGGGCCATTCGCAGTGAGAGAGGAGCAATGGGGCCATTAACAGTGAGAGAGGAGCTATGGGGCCATTCACAGTGAGAGAGGAGCAATGGGGCCATTCAGAGTGAGAGAGGAGCAATGGGGCCATTCAGAGTGAGAGAGGAGCAATGGGGCCATTAACAGTGAGAGAGGAGCAATGGGGCCATTCACAATGAGAGAGGAGCAATGGGGCCATTCAGAGTGAGAGAGGAGCAATGGGGCCATTAACAGTGAGAGAGGAGCAATGGGGCCATTCACAATGAGAGAGGAGCAATGGGGCCATTCAGAGTGAGAGAGGAGCAATGGGGCCATTCGCAGTGAGAGAGGAGCAATGGGGCCATTAACAGTGAGAGAGGAGCTATGGGGCCATTCACAGTGAGAGAGGAGCAATGGGGCCATTCACAGTGAGAGAGGAGCAATGGGGCCATTCAGACTGAGAGAGGAGCAATGGGGCCATTCAGAGTGAGAGAGGAGCAATGGGGCCATTCACAGTGAGAGAGGAGGAATGGGACCATTCAGAGTGAGAGAGGAGCAATGGGGCCATTCACAGTGAGAGAGGAGGAATGGGACAATTCAGAGTGAGAGAGGAGCAATGGGGCCATTCAGAGTGAGAGAGGAGCAATGGGGCCATTCCCAATGAGAGAGGAGCAATGGGGCCATTCAGAGTGAGAGAGGAGCAATGGGGCCATTCAGAGAGAGAGAGGAGCAATGGGGCCATTCACAGTGAGAGAGGAGGAATGGGACCATTCAGAGTGAGAGAGGAGGAATGGGACCATTCAGAGTGAGAGAGGAGGAATGGGACCATTCACAGTGAGAGAGGAACAATGGGGCCATTCACAGTGAGAGAGGAGCAATGGGGCCATTCACAGTGAGAGAGGAGCAATGGGGCCATTCACAGTGAGAGAGGAGCAATGGGGCCATTCACAATGAGAGAGGAGCAATGGGGCCATTCAGAGTGAGAGAGGAGCAATGGGGCCATTCGCAGTGAGAGAGGAGCAATGGGGCCATTAACAGTGAGAGAGGAGCTATGGGGCCATTCACAGTGAGAGAGGAGCAATGGGGCCATTCAGAGTGAGAGAGGAGCAATGGGGCCATTCAGAGTGAGAGAGGAGCAATGGGGCCATTAACAGTGAGAGAGGAGCAATGGGGCCATTCACAATGAGAGAGGAGCAATGGGGCCATTCAGAGTGAGAGAGGAGCAATGGGGCCATTAACAGTGAGAGAGGAGCAATGGGGCCATTCACAATGAGAGAGGAGCAATGGGGCCATTCAGAGTGAGAGAGGAGCAATGGGGCCATTCGCAGTGAGAGAGGAGCAATGGGGCCATTAACAGTGAGAGAGGAGCTATGGGGCCATTCACAGTGAGAGAGGAGCAATGGGGCCATTCAGAGTGAGAGAGGAGCAATGGGGCCATTCAGAGTGAGAGAGGAGCAATGCGGCCATTCACAGTGAGAGAGGAGCAATGGGGCCATTCACAGTGAGAGAGGAGCAATGGGGCCATTCACAATGAGAGAGGAGCAATGGGGCCATTCAGAGTGAGAGAGGAGCAATGGGGCCATTCACAGTGAGAGAGGAGCAATGGGGCCATTGAGAGTGAGAGAGGAGGAATGGGGCCATTCAGAGTGAGAGAGGAGCAATGGAGCCATTCACAATGAGAGAGGAGCAATGGGGCCATTCACAGAGAGAGAGGAGCAATGGGGCCATTCACAGTGAGAGAGGAGCAATGGGGCCATTCACAATGAGAGAGGAGCAATGGGGCCATTCACAATGAGAGAGGAGCAATGGGGCCATTCACAGAGAGAGAGGAGCAATGGGGCCATTCACAATGAGAGAGGAGCAATGGGGCCATTCAGAGTGAGAGATGAGCAATGGGGCCATTCAGAGTGAGAGAGGAGCAATGGGACCATTCAGAGTGAGAGAGGAGCAATGGGGCCATTCACAATGAGAGAGGAGCAATGGGGCCATTCCCAGTGAGAGATGAGCAATGGGGCCATTCAGAGTGAGAGAGGAGCAATGGGACCATTCAGAGTGTGAGAGGAGCAATGGGGCCATTCACAATGAGAGAGGAGCAATGGGGCCATTCACAGTGAGAGATGAGCAATGGGGCCATTCAGAGTGAGAGAGAAGCAATGGGGCCATTCACAGTGAGAGATGAGCAATGGGGCCATTCAGAGTGAGAGAGGAGCAATGGGGCCATTCAGAGTGAGAGAGGAGCAATGGGGCCATTCACAGTGAGAGAGGAGCAATGGGGCTATTCACAGTGAGAGAGGAGCAATGGGACCATTCAGAGTGAGAGAGGAGCAATGGGGCCATTCAGAGTGAGAGAGGAGCAATGGGGCCATTCAGAGTGAGAGAGGAGCAATGGGGCCATTCACAGTGAGAGAGGAGGAATGGGACCATTCAGAGTGAGAGAGGAGCAATGGGGCCATTCAGAGTGAGAGAGGAGCAATGGGGCCATTCACAATGAGAGAGGAGCAATGGGGCCATTCAGAGTGAGAGAGGAGCAATGGGGCCATTCAGAGTGAGAGAGGAGCAATGGGGCCATTCACAGTGAGAGAGGAGGAATGGGACCACTCAGAGTGAGAGAGGAGGAATGGGACCATTCAGAGTGAGAGAGGAGGAATGGGACCATTCACAGTGAGAGAGGAACAATGGGGCTATTCACAGTGAGAGAGGAGCAATGGGGCCATTCACAGTGAGAGAGGAGGAATGGGACCATTCAGAGTGAGAGAGGAGCAATGGGGCCATTCACAGTGAGAGAGGAGGAATGGGACCATTCAGAGTGAGAGAGGAGCAATGGGGCCATTCAGAGTGAGAGAGGAGCAATGGGGCCATTCACAATGAGAGAGGAGCAATGGGGCCATTCAGAGTGAGAGAGGAGCAATGGGGCCATTCAGAGTGAGAGACGAGCAATGGGGCCATTCACAGTGAGAGAGGAGGAATGGGACCATTCAGAGTGAGAGAGGAGGAATGGGACCATTCGGAGTGAGAGAGGAGGAATGGGACCATTCACAGTGAGAGAGGAACAATGGGGCCATTCACAGTGAGAGAGGAGCAATGGGGCCATTCACAGTGAGAGAGGAGCAATGGGGCCATTCACAGTGAGAGAGGAGCAATGGGGCCATTCACAATGAGAGAGGAGCAATGGGGCCATTCAGAGTGAGAGAGGAGCAATGGGGCCATTCGCAGTGAGAGAGGAGCAATGGGGCCATTAACAGTGAGAGAGGAGCTATGGGGCCATTCACAGTGAGAGAGGAGCAATGGGGCCATTCAGAGTGAGAGAGGAGCAATGGGGCCATTCAGAGTGAGAGAGGAGCAATGGGGCCATTAACAGTGAGAGAGGAGCAATGGGGCCATTCACAATGAGAGAGGAGCAATGGGGCCATTCAGAGTGAGAGAGGAGCAATGGGGCCATTAACAGTGAGAGAGGAGCAATGGGGCCATTCACAATGAGAGAGGAGCAATGGGGCCATTCAGAGTGAGAGAGGAGCAATGGGGCCATTCGCAGTGAGAGAGGAGCAATGGGGCCATTAACAGTGAGAGAGGAGCTATGGGGCCATTCAAAGTGAGAGAGGAGCAATGGGGCCATTCACAGTGAGAGAGGAGCAATGGGGCCATTCAGAGTGAGAGATGAGCAATGGGGCCATTCTGAATGTGAGAGGAGCAATGGGGCCATTCAGAGTGAGAGAGGAGCAATGCGGCCATTCACAGTGAGAGAGGAGCAATGGGGCCATTCACAGTGAGAGAGGAGCAATGGGGCCATTCACAATGAGAGAGGAGCAATGGGGCCATTCACAGTGAGAGAGGAGCAATGGGGCCATTCACAGTGAGAGAGGAGCAATGGGGCCATTGAGAGTGAGAGAGGAGGAATGGGGCCATTCAGAGTGAGAGAGGAGCAATGGAGCCATTCACAATGAGAGAGGAGCAATGGGGCCATTCACAGAGAGAGAGGAGCAATGGGGCCATTCACAGTGAGAGAGGAGCAATGGGGCAATTCACAATGAGAGAGGAGCAATGGGGCCATTCACAATGAGAGAGGAGCAATGGGGCCATTCACAGAGAGAGAGGAGCAATGGGGCCATTCACAATGAGAGAGGAGCAATGGGGCCATTCACAGTGTGAGATGAGCAATGGGGCCATTCAGAGTGAGAGAGGAGCAATGGGACCATTCAGAGTGAGAGAGGAGCAATGGGGCCATTCACAATGAGAGAGGAGCAATGGGGCCATTCCCAGTGAGAGATGAGCAATGGGGCCATTCAGAGTGAGAGAGGAGCAATGGGACCATTCAGAGTGTGAGAGGAGCAATGGGGCCATTCACAATGAGAGAGGAGCAATGGGGCCATTCACAGTGAGAGATGAGCAATGGGGCCATTCAGAGTGAGAGAGGAGCAATGGGGCCATTCACAGTGAGAGATGAGCAATGGGGCCATTCAGAGTGAGAGAGGAGCAATGGGGCCATTCAGAGTGAGAGAGGAGCAATGGGGCCATTCACAGTGAGAGAGGAGCAATGGGGCTATTCACAGTGAGAGAGGAGCAATGGGGCCATTCACAATGAGAGAGGAGCAATGGGGCCATTCACAGTGAGAGAGGAGCAATGGGGCTATTCACAGTGAGAGAGGAGCAATGGGGCCATTCACAATGAGAGGAGCAATGGGGCCATTCGCAGTGAGAGAGGAGCAATGGGGCCATTCAGAGTGAGAGAGGAGCAATGGGGCCATTCAGAGTGAGAGAGGAGCAATGGGGCCATTCAGAGTGAGAGAGGAGCAATGGGGCCATTCAGAGTGAGAGAGGAGCAATGGGGCCATTCACAGTGAGAGAGGAGCAATGGGGCCATTCACAGTGAGAGAGGAGCAATGGGGCCATTCACAATGAGAGAGGAGCAATGGGGCCATTCACAGTGAGAGAGGAGCAATGGGGCCATTCACAATGAGAGAGGAGCAATGGGGCCATTCAGAGTGAGAGAGGAGCAATGGGGCCATTCACAATGAGAGAGGAGCAATGGGGCCATTCAAAGTGAGAGAGGAGCAATGGGGCTATTCACAGTGAGAAAGGAGCAATGGATCCATTCAGAGTGAGAGAGGAGCAATGGGGCTATTCAGAGTGAGAGAGGAGCAATGGGGCCATTCACAATGAGAGAGGAGCAATGGGGCCATTCAGAGTGAGAGAGGAGCAATGGGGCCATTCAGAGTGAGAGAGGAGCAATGGGGCCATTCACAGTGAGAGAGGAGGAATGGGACCTTTCAGAGTGAGAGAGGAGCAATGGGGCCATTCACAGTGAGAGAGGAGCAATGGGGCCATTCAGAGTGAGAGAGGAGCAATGGGGCCATTCAGAGTGAGAGAGGAGCAATGGGGCCATTCACAGTGAGAGAGGAGGAATGGGACCATTCAGAGTGAGAGAGGAGCAATGGGGCCATTCAGAGTGAGAGAGGAGCAATGGGGCCATTCACAATGAGAGAGGAGCAATGGGGCCATTCAGAGTGAGAGAGGAGCAATGGGGCCATTCAGAGTGAGAGAGGAGCAATGGGGCCATTCACAGTGAGAGAGGAGGAATGGGACCATTCAGAGTGAGAGAGGAGGAATGGGACCATTCAGAGTGAGAGAGGAGGAATGGGACCATTCACAGTGAGAGAGGAACAATGGGGCTATTCACAGTGAGAGAGGAGCAATGGGGCCATTCACAATGAGAGAGGAGCAATGGGGCCATTCAGAGTGAGAGAGGAGCAATGGGGCCATTCGCTGTGAGAGAGGAGCAATGGGGCCATTAACAGTGAGAGAGGAGCAATGGGGCCATTCACAGTGAGAGAGGAGCAATGGGGCCATTCAGAGTGAGAGAGGAGCAATGGGGCCATTCAGAGTGAGAGAGGAGCAATGGGGCCATTAACAGTGAGAGAGGAGCTATGGGGCCATTCACAGTGAGAGAGGAGCAATGGGGCCATTCAGAGTGAGAGAGGAGCAATGGGGCCATTCTGAATGTGAGAGGAGCAATGGGGCCATTCAGAGTGAGAGAGGAGCAATGGGGCCATTCACAGTGAGAGAGGAGCAATGGGGCCATTCACAGTGAGAGAGGAGCAATGGGGCCATTCACAATGAGAGAGGAGCAATGGGGCCATTCAGAGTGAGAGAGGAGCAATGGGGCCATTCACAGTGAGAGAGGAGCAATGGGGCCATTGAGAGTGAGAGAGGAGGAATGGGGCCATTCAGAGTGAGAGAGGAGCAATGGAGCCATTCACAATGTGAGAGGAGCAATGGGGCCATTCACAGAGAGAGAGGAGCAATGGGGCCATTCACAGTGAGAGAGGAGCAATGGGGCCATTAACAGTGAGAGAGGAGCAATGGGGCCATTCACAATGAGAGAGGAGCAATGGGGCCATTCAGAGTGAGAGAGGAGCAATGGGGCCATTAACAGTGAGAGAGGAGTAATGGGGCCATTCACAATGAGAGAGGAGCAATGGGGCCATTCAGAGTGAGAGAGGAGCAATGGGGCCATTCGCAGTGAGAGAGGAGCAATGGGGCCATTAACAGTGAGAGAGGAGCTATGGGGCCATTCACAGTGAGAGAGGAGCAATGGGGCCATTCACAGTGAGAGAGGAGCAATGGGGCCATTCAGAGTGAGAGATGAGCAATGGGGCCATTCTGAATGTGAGAGGAGCAATGGGGCCATTCAGAGTGAGAGAGGAGCAATGCGGCCATTCACAGTGAGAGAGGAGCAATGGGGCCATTCACAGTGAGAGAGGAGCAATGGGGCCATTCACAATGAGAGAGGAGCAATGGGGCCATTCAGAGTGAGAGAGGAGCAATGGGGCCATTCACAGTGAGAGAGGAGCAATGGGGCCATTGAGAGTGAGAGAGGAGGAATGGGGCCATTCAGAGTGAGAGAGGAGCAATGGAGCCATTCACAATGAGAGAGGAGCAATGGGGCCATTCACAGAGAGAGAGGAGCAATGGGGCCATTCACAGTGAGAGAGGAGCAATGGGGCCATTCACAATGAGAGAGGAGCAATGGGGCCATTCACAATGAGAGAGGAGCAATGGGGCCATTCACAGAGAGAGAGGAGCAATGGGGCCATTCACAATGAGAGAGGAGCAATGGGGCCATTCACAGTGAGAGATGAGCAATGGGGCCATTCAGAGTGAGAGAGGAGCAATGGGACCATTCAGAGTGAGAGAGGAGCAATGGGGCCATTCACAATGAGAGAGGAGCAATGGGGCCATTCCCAGTGAGAGATGAGCAATGGGGCCATTCAGAGTGAGAGAGGAGCAATGGGACCATTCAGAGTGTGAGAGGAGCAATGGGGCCATTCACAATGAGAGAGGAGCAATGGGGCCATTCACAGTGAGAGATGAGCAATGGGGCCATTCAGAGTGAGAGAGGAGCAATGGGGCCATTCACAGTGAGAGATGAGCAATGGGGCCATTCAGAGTGAGAGAGGAGCAATGGGGCCATTCAGAGTGAGAGAGGAGCAATGGGGCCATTCACAATGAGAGAGGAGCAATGGGGCCATTCACAGTGAGAGAGGAGCAATGGGGCTATTTACAGTGAGAGAGGAGCAATGGGGCCATTCACAATGAGAGAGGAGCAATGGGGCCATTCGCAGTGAGAGAGGAGCAATGGGGCCATTCAGAGTGAGAGAGGAGCAATGGGGCCATTCGCAGTGAGAGAGGAGCAATGGGGCCATTAACAGTGAGAGAGGAGGTATGGGGCCATTCACAGTGAGAGAGGAGCAATGGGGCCATTCACAGTGAGAGAGGAGCAATGGGGCCATTCACAGTGAGAGAGGAGCAATGGGGCCATTCAGAGTGAGAGATGAGCAATGGGGCCATTCTGAATGTGAGAGGAGCAATGGGGCCATTCAGAGTGAGAGAGGAGCAATGCGGCCATTCACAGTGAGAGAGGAGCAATGGGGCCATTCACAGTGAGAGAGGAGCAATGGGGCCATTCACAATGAGAGAGGAGCAATGGGGCCATTCAGAGTGAGAGAGGAGGAATGGGGCCATTCAGAGTGAGAGAGGAGCAATGGAGCCATTCACAATGAGAGAGGAGCAATGGGGCCATTCACAGAGAGAGAGGAGCAATGGGGCCATTCACAGTGAGAGAGGAGCAATGGGGCCATTCACAATGAGAGAGCAGCAATGGGGCCATTCACAATGAGAGAGGAGCAATGGGGCCATTCACAGAGAGAGAGGAGCAATGGGGCCATTCACAATGAGAGAGGAGCAATGGGGCCATTCACAGTGAGAGATGAGCAATGGGGCCATTCAGAGTGAGAGAGGAGCAATGGGACCATTCAGAGTGAGAGAGGAGCAATGGGGCCATTCACAATGAGAGAGGAGCAATGGGGCCATTCCCAGTGAGAGATGAGCAATGGGGCCATTCAGAGTGAGAGAGGAGCAATGGGACCATTCAGAGTGTGAGAGGAGCAATGGGGCCATTCACAATGAGAGAGGAGCAATGGGGCCATTCACAGTGAGAGATGAGCAATGGGGCCATTCAGAGTGAGAGAGGAGCAATGGGGCCATTCACAGTGAGAGATGAGGAATGGGGCCATTCAGAGTGAGAGAGGAGCAATGGGGCCATTCAGAGTGAGAGAGGAGCAATGGGGCCATTCACAGTGAGAGAGGAGCAATGGGGCTATTCACAGTGAGAGAGGAGCAATGGGGCCATTCACAATGAGAGAGGAGCAATGGGGCCATTCACAGTGAGAGAGGAGCAATGGGGCTATTCACAGTGAGAGAGGAGCAATGGGGCCATTCGCAGTGAGAGAGGAGCAATGGGGCCATTCACAATGAGAGAGGAGCAATGGGGCCATTCAGAGTGAGAGAGGAGCAATGGGGCCATTCAGAGTGAGAGAGGAGCAATGGGGCCATTCAGAGTGAGAGAGGAGCAATGGGGCCAATCACAGTGAGAGAGGAGCAATGGGGCCATTCACAGTGAGAGAGGAGCAATGGGGCCATTCACAATGAGAGAGGAGCAATTGGGCCATTCACAGTGAGAGAGGAGCAATGGGGCCATTCACAATGAGAGAGGAGCAATGGGGCCATTCAGAGTGAGAGAGGAGCAATGGGGCCATTCACAATGAGAGAGGAGCAATGGGGCCATTCACAGTGAGAGAGGAGCAATGGGGCTATTCACAGTGAGAAAGGAGCAATGGATCCATTCAGAGTGAGAGAGGAGCAATGGGGCTATTCAGAGTGAGAGAGGAGCAATGGGGCCATTCACAATGAGAGAGGAGCAATGGGGCCATTCAGAGTGAGAGAGGAGCAATGGGGCCATTCAGAGTGAGAGAGGAGCAATGGGGCCATTCACAGTGAGAGAGGAGGAATGGGACCATTCAGAGTGAGAGAGGAGCAATGGGGCCATTCACAGTGAGAGAGGAGCAATGGGGCCATTCAGAGTGAGAGAGGAGCAATGGGGCCATTCAGAGTGAGAGAGGAGCAATGGGGCCATTCACAGTGAGAGAGGAGGAATGGGACCATTCAGAGTGAGAGAGGAGCAATGGGGCCATTCAGAGTGAGAGAGGAGCAATGGGGCCATTCACAATGAGAGAGGAGCAATGGGGCCATTCAGAGTGAGAGAGGAGCAATGGGGCCATTCACAATGAGAGAGGAGCAATGGGGCCATTCAGAGTGAGAGAGGAGGAATGGGGCCATTCAGAGTGAGAGAGGAGCAATGGAGCCATTCACAATGAGAGAGGAGCAATGGGGCCATTCACAGAGAGAGAGGAGCAATGGGGCCATTCACAGTGAGAGAGGAGCAATGGGGCCATTCACAATGAGAGAGCAGCAATGGGGCCATTCACAATGAGAGAGGAGCAATGGGGCCATTCACAGAGAGAGAGGAGCAATGGGGCCATTCACAATGAGAGAGGAGCAATGGGGCCATTCACAGTGAGAGATGAGCAATGGGGCCATTCAGAGTGAGAGAGGAGCAATGGGACCATTCAGAGTGAGAGAGGAGCAATGGGGCCATTCACAATGAGAGAGGAGCAATGGGGCCATTCCCAGTGAGAGATGAGCAATGGGGCCATTCAGAGTGAGAGAGGAGCAATGGGACCATTCAGAGTGTGAGAGGAGCAATGGGGCCATTCACAATGAGAGAGGAGCAATGGGGCCATTCACAGTGAGAGATGAGCAATGGGGCCATTCAGAGTGAGAGAGGAGCAATGGGGCCATTCACAGTGAGAGATGAGGAATGGGGCCATTCAGAGTGAGAGAGGAGCAATGGGGCCATTCAGAGTGAGAGAGGAGCAATGGGGCCATTCACAGTGAGAGAGGAGCAATGGGGCTATTCACAGTGAGAGAGGAGCAATGGGGCCATTCACAATGAGAGAGGAGCAATGGGGCCATTCACAGTGAGAGAGGAGCAATGGGGCTATTCACAGTGAGAGAGGAGCAATGGGGCCATTCGCAGTGAGAGAGGAGCAATGGGGCCATTCACAATGAGAGAGGAGCAATGGGGCCATTCAGAGTGAGAGAGGAGCAATGGGGCCATTCAGAGTGAGAGAGGAGCAATGGGGCCATTCAGAGTGAGAGAGGAGCAATGGGGCCAATCACAGTGAGAGAGGAGCAATGGGGCCATTCACAGTGAGAGAGGAGCAATGGGGCCATTCACAATGAGAGAGGAGCAATTGGGCCATTCACAGTGAGAGAGGAGCAATGGGGCCATTCACAATGAGAGAGGAGCAATGGGGCCATTCAGAGTGAGAGAGGAGCAATGGGGCCATTCACAATGAGAGAGGAGCAATGGGGCCATTCACAGTGAGAGAGGAGCAATGGGGCTATTCACAGTGAGAAAGGAGCAATGGATCCATTCAGAGTGAGAGAGGAGCAATGGGGCTATTCAGAGTGAGAGAGGAGCAATGGGGCCATTCACAATGAGAGAGGAGCAATGGGGCCATTCAGAGTGAGAGAGGAGCAATGGGGCCATTCAGAGTGAGAGAGGAGCAATGGGGCCATTCACAGTGAGAGAGGAGGAATGGGACCATTCAGAGTGAGAGAGGAGCAATGGGGCCATTCACAGTGAGAGAGGAGCAATGGGGCCATTCAGAGTGAGAGAGGAGCAATGGGGCCATTCAGAGTGAGAGAGGAGCAATGGGGCCATTCACAGTGAGAGAGGAGGAATGGGACCATTCAGAGTGAGAGAGGAGCAATGGGGCCATTCAGAGTGAGAGAGGAGCAATGGGGCCATTCACAATGAGAGAGGAGCAATGGGGCCATTCAGAGTGAGAGAGGAGCAATGGGGCCATTCAGAGTGAGAGAGGAGCAATGGGGCCATTCACAGTGAGAGAGGAGGAATGGGACCATTCAGAGTGAGAGAGGAGGAATGGGACCATTCAGAGTGAGAGAGGAGGAATGGGACCATTCACAGTGAGAGAGGAACAATGGGGCTATTCACAGTGAGAGAGGAGCAATGGGGCCATTCACAGTGAGAGAGGAGCAATGGGGCCATTCACAGTGAGAGAGGAGCAATGGGGCCATTCACAATGAGAGAGGAGCAATGGGGCCATTCAGAGTGAGAGAGGAGCAATGGGGCCATTCGCTGTGAGAGAGGAGCAATGGGGCCATTAACAGTGAGAGAGGAGCTATGGGGCCATTCACAGTGAGAGAGGAGCAATGGGGCCATTCAGAGTGAGAGAGGAGCAATGGGGCCATTCAGAGTGAGAGAGGAGCAATGGGGCCATTAACAGTGAGAGAGGAGCTATGGGGCCATTCACAGTGAGAGAGGAGCAATGGGGCCATTCAGAGTGAGAGAGGAGCAATGGGGCCATTCTGAATGTGAGAGGAGCAATGGGGCCATTCAGAGTGAGAGAGGAGCAATGGGGCCATTCACAGTGAGAGAGGAGGAATGGGGCCATTCAGAGTGAGAGAGGAGCAATGGAGCCATTCACAATGTGAGAGGAGCAATGGGGCCATTCACAGAGAGAGAGGAGCAATGGGGCCATTCACAGTGAGAGAGGAGCAATAGGGCCATTCACAATGAGAGAGGAGCAATGGGGCCATTCACAATGAGAGAGGAGCAATGGGGCAATTCACAGAGAGAGAGGAGCAATGGGGCCATTCACAATGAGAGAGGAGCAATGGGGCCATTCACAGTGAGAGATGAGCAATGGGGCCATTCAGAGTGAGAGAGGAGCAATGGGACCATTCAGAGTGAGAGAGGAGCAATGGGGCCATTCACAATGAGAGAGGAGCAATGGGGCCATTCCCAGTGAGAGATGAGCAATGGGGCCATTCAGAGTGAGAGAGGAGCAATGGGACCATTCAGAGTGTGAGAGGAGCAATGGGGCCATTCACAATGAGAGAGGAGCAATGGGGCCATTCACAGTGAGAGATGAGCAATGGGGCCATTCAGAGTGAGCGAGGAGCAATGGGGCCATTCACAGTGAGAGATGAGCAATGGGGCCATTCAGAGTGAGAGAGGAGCAATGGGGCCATTCAGAGTGAGAGAGGGGCAATGGGGCCATTCACAGTGAGAGAGGAGCAATGGGGCTATTCACAGTGAGAGAGGAGCAATGGGGCCATTCACAATGAGAGAGGAGCAATGGGGCCATTCAGAGTGAGAGAGGAGCAATGGGGCCATTCACAGTGAGAGAGGAGCAATGGGGCTATTCACAGTGAGAGAGGAGCAATGGGGCCATTCACAATGAGAGAGGAGCAATGGGGCCATTCGCAGTGAGAGAGGAGCAATGGGGCCATTCACAATGAGAGAGTAGCAATGGGGCCATTCAGAGTGAGAGAGGAGCAATGGGGCCATTCAGAGTGAGAGAGGAGCAATGGGGCCATTCAGAGTGAGAGAGGAGCAATGGGGCCATTCAGAGTGAGAGAGGAGCAATGGGGCCATTCACAGTGAGAGAGGAGCAATGGGGCCATTCACAATGAGAGAGGAGCAATGGGGCCATTCACAGTGAGAGAGGAGCAATGGGGCCATTCACAATGAGAGAGGAGCAATGGGGCCATTCAGAGTGAGAGAGGAGCAATGGGGCCATTCACAATGAGAGAGGAGCAATGGGGCCATTCACAGTGAGAGAGGAGCAATGGGGCTATTCACAGTGAGAAAGGAGCAATGGGGCCATTCACAGTGAGAGAGGAGCAATGGGGCCATTCAGAGTGAGAGAGGAGCAATGGGGCCATTCACAGTGAGAGAGGAGCAATGGGGCCATTGAGAGTGAGAGAGGAGGAATGGGGCCATTCAGAGTGAGAGAGGAGGAATGGGGCCATTCAGAGTGAGAGAGGAGGAATGGGGCCATTCACAATGAGAGAGGAGCAATGGGGCCATTCAGAGTGAGAGAGGAGCAATGGGGCCATTCAGAGTGAGAGAGGAGGAATGGGGCCATTCACAGTGCGAGAGGAGCAATGGGGCTATTCAGAGTGAGAGAGGAGCAATGGGGCTATTCACAGTGAGAGAGGAGCAATGGGACCATTCATAGTAAGAGAGGAGCAATGGGGCTATTCACAGTGAGAGAGGAGCAATGGGGTCATTCACAGTGAGAGAGGAGCAATGGGGCCATTCACTGTGAGAGAGGAGCAATGGGGCCATTCAGAGTGAGAGAGGAGCAATGGGGCCATTCAGAGTGAGAGAGGAGCAATGGGAACATTCACAGTGAGAGAGGAGCAATGGGGCCATTCAGAGTGAGAGAGGAGGAATGGGGCCATTCACAGTGTGAGAGGAGCAATGGGGCTATTCACAGTGAGAGAGGAGCAATGGGGCCATTCAGAGTGAGAGAGGAGGAATGGGGCCATTCAGAGTGAGAGAGGAGGAATGGGGCCATTCACAGTGCGAGAGGAGCAATGGGGCTATTCAGAGTGAGAGAGGAGCAATGGGGCTATTCACAGTGAGAGAGGAGCAATGGGGCCATTCATAGTGAGAGAGGAGCAATGGGGCTATTCACAGTGAGAGAGGAGCAATGGGGTCATTCACAGTGAGAGAGGAGCAATGGGGCCATTCACTGTGAGAGAGGAGCAATGGGGCCATTCAGAGTGAGAGAGGAGCAATGGGGCCATTCAGAGTGAGAGAGGAGCAATGGGAACATTCACAGTGAGAGAGGAGCAATGGGGCCATTCAGAGTGAGAGAGGAGCAATGGGGCCATTCACAGTGAGAGAGGAGCAATGGGGCCATTCACAATGAGAGAGGAGCAATGGGGCCATTCACAGTGAGAGAGGAGCAATGGGGCCATTCACAGTGAGAGAGGAGCAATGGGGCTATTCACAGTGAGAGAGGAGCAATGGGGCTATTCACAGTGAGAGAGGAGCAATGGTGCCTTTCCCAGTGAGAGAGGAGCAATGGGGCTATTCACAGTGAGAGAGGAGCAATGGGGCTATTCACAGTGAGAGAGGAGCAATGGGCCATTCAGAGTGAGAGAGGAGCAATGGGGCCATTCACAGTGAGAGAGGAGGAATGGGGCCATTCACAGTGCGAGAGGAGCAATAGGGCTATTCAGAGTGAGAGAGGAGCAATGGGGCTATTCACAGTGAGAGAGGAGCAATGGGGCCATTCACAGTGAGAGAGGAGCAATGGGGCTATTCACAGTGAGAGAGGAGCAATGGGGTCATTCACAGTGAGAGAGGAGCAATGGGGCCATTCACAGTGAGAGAGGAGCATTGGGGCCATTCAGAGTGAGAGAGGAGCAATGGGGCCATTCAGAGTGAGAGTGGAGCAATGGGAACATTCACAGTGAGAGAGGAGCAATGGGGCCATTCAGAGTGAGAGAGGAGCAATGGGGCCATTCACAGTGAGAGAGGAGCAATGGGGCCATTCACAATGAGAGAGGAGCAATGGGGCCATTCACAGTGAGAGAGGAGCAATGGGGCCATTCACAGTGAGAGAGGAGCAATGGGGCTATTCACAGTGAGAGAGGAGCAATGGGGCTATTCACAGTGAGAGAGGAGCAATGGGGCCTTTCCCAGTGAGAGAGGAGCAATGGGGCTATTCACAGTGAGAGAGGAGCAATGGGGCTATTCACAGTGAGAGAGGAGCAATGGGGCCATTCAGAGTGAGAGAGGAGCAATGGGGCCATTCACAGTGAGAGAGGAGCAATGGGGCCATTCACAGTGAGAGAGGAGCAATGGGGCCATTCAGAGTGAGAGAGGAGCAATGGGGCTATTCACAGTGAGAGAGGAGCAATGGGGCCATTCACAATGAGAGAGGAGCAATGGGGCCATTCACAATGAGAGAGGAGCAATGGGCCATTCAGAGTGAGAGAGGAGCAATGGGGCCATTCACAGTGAGAGAGGAGGAATGGGGCCATTCACAGTGCGAGAGGAGCAATAGGGCTATTCAGAGTGAGAGAGGAGCAATGGGGCTATTCACAGTGAGAGAGGAGCAATGGGGCCATTCACAGTGAGAGAGGAGCAATGGGGCTATTCACAGTGAGAGAGGAACAATGGGGTCATTCACAGTGAGAGAGGAGCAATGGGGCCATTCACAGTGAGAGAGGAGCATTGGGGCCATTCAGAGTGAGAGAGGAGCAATGGGGCCATTCAGAGTGAGAGTGGAGCAATGGGAACATTCACAGTGAGAGAGGAGCAATGGGGCCATTCAGAGTGAGAGAGGAGCAATGGGGCCATTCACAGTGAGAGAGGAGCAATGGGGCCATTCACAATGAGAGAGGAGCAATGGGGCCATTCACAGTGAGAGAGGAGCAATGGGGCCATTCACAGTGAGAGAGGAGCAATGGGGCTATTCACAGTGAGAGAGGAGCAATGGGGCTATTCACAGTGAGAGAGGAGCAATGGGGCCTTTCCCAGTGAGAGAGGAGCAATGGGGCTATTCACAGTGAGAGAGGAGCAATGGGGCTATTCACAGTGAGAGAGGAGCAATGGGGCCATTCAGAGTGAGAGAGGAGCAATGGGGCCATTCACAGTGAGAGAGGAGCAATGGGGCCATTCACAGTGAGAGAGGAGCAATGGGGCCATTCAGAGTGAGAGAGGAGCAATGGGGCTATTCACAGTGAGAGAGGAGCAATGGGGCCATTCACAATGAGAGAGGAGCAATGGGGCCATTCACAATGAGAGAGGAGCAATGGGGCCATTCACAGTGAGAGAGGAGCAATGGGGCCATTCACAGTGAGAGAGGAGCAATGGGGCTGTTCACAGTGAGAGAGGAGCATTGGGGCTGTTCACAGTGAGAGAGGAGCAATGGGGTCATTCACAGTGAGAGAGGAGCAATGGGGCCATTCACAGTGAGAGAGGAGCAATGGGGCCATTCAGAGTGATAGAGGAGCAATGGGGCCATTCACAGTGAGAGAGGAGCAATGGGGCCACAAAACGGGCCACTCACAATGAGAGAGGAGCAAGAGGAACTCCCCCCCCCCTCGCTGTTAAAGGTCAGGCCCCATTAAAGTAGAGTGGAGGGGGGGTTTGAAGGGTAGGGGTGTGCAAGGCAGGTAACTAGGGGCCTCCAGGTGGTTGGGGGTTGTCGGGTGGGGGTCCTGAAAGATAGGGCGTGCTTTAAGAAGGCTTGTGGTGGCCTGACAAGAGGGTGCCCTGTAGCCATCTGGGATGGCCACTTCCCGATTACAAAATGGACACCTTGCAAAGATTGCAGGGAAATGGACAATGCTGAGAAAACAAGCAGGTTCAGAGCTTGTCTGTATATTGGAGCCGCAGCTCCCAGTCAAGACCAAACCTGTAGGCTCATTAGCATACTAATGGTCCATCTCTGGCAACAAAAGAGTAACATTTGAGTAACTGAAACTAAGGCAGACACCCCGGCGCCAGAGGAGACCGAAACAAAGCAGGCCAACGGCCACCTAGGACACGCCCAGCCATCAGGGCACCCACCCATTTATTGGATGAAATCAATAGGAATGATCAAGAAGCGGCCCAGTTGGTTGGGGCCAAGTTCAAGGCCCGCCCAAAAGAGTGCGAAGCCCCTTTGGGTATAAGAAGGAGCCCCCAAGAGAGAATCGTTGTCTTGGACTTGGCTCTCACCGAGGAGAGACCTGTCCACCAGCTGCACCAGAAGCAAGTAAGTCCAAGGTCAACGCTCACCACCAGACGGACGACCTTAGCAGTTCCCCTTCACCACTTCGACCCCAGCAGCCTCAAAACCGAACAACGGCCATTGTTCCTCTGACTGAATGGGCGCCCGAAGCTAAGTATAGGCTTTAGCAGTAGTGATAGTTTAGCGTGTAGTATTTGTGCATGAGTAGATATTACTGTGTGTGTAAATAAATAGTATTGACTTTGAACTAACTAACTGGTGTACCGAGTCTTTGATCAGCTTTCGGTTTTGAACCTTGTGGCGGTATCGAAAGATACCTGGCGACTCTAGAGCAAACGTAATTAGAATTAAGGAAGGTGACCATATTGACCACCATATTCAGAGCCAACAAAAGAGAGCAACATTTACTGGTGACTCTGGTGGGACTCGACCTAGAAGTGGCCTAGTCACTCCGAGAGAACCCAAAGTTGAATTGGAATCCAATTGGAAACAGAAAAACCACAACTGTGAGAACGATACTGATCAAACCTCCGAGATTCGGAAGTGTGTTAATGCATGCGTACTAACAGGGATATAAGGTAAATCTGAGAGATTTTGTTGCATAAAACTGTCGGGAGATTTGTAGGCCAGAAAATAGTGTAAGCCATACCCGTGTTTACATCACCACTTTATCACCCCCTGTTCCAAATTCAGTAGAGAACCCAGAGATAGCGTTAGAAATGGCAATGAAGGCAATGGAACGCCTTATGAACCCCCAAGAATTCGAGGTCACAGCGACCAGTAGAGTAGGACAGTGTCCCGAATGGGAAGAAGAGATCAGAAAATATCTCAAAGGGAAAGGATGGCCCCTTTGGAGTGAATTCTGCGCCAATGACGAAACAGGTCCCGGGAGTATAGGACATACTTGGTGGGAGAACCTGTCAGAGATTCATAAGAAGAGTTTGGGGAAAGCTCGCAAGCCGATGGCAATCGTGTCCTGCTTGGCACAATTGCGAGGCACAGAGGAGGTCGTTAGGACGCTCCGTAGAGAGATTGAGGAGAGAGACAGAAATAGTGAGGGAGATGTGAGCGAATTTGAGAAGGAAAATAAGGAGTTAGGAGAACAGTTAGCAGCGAGGGACAGAGAGGTGGATGATGCCAAGTGGGCACACCAGTCTTGTCTCGCCCATTTGAGTAGTTTTCAGACCCAGTACGATAAGGCCTACCAGGACATGCAACGCGCGGTCTTGGTAAGACAAGAAACCGAGCAACAGGTAGAGCAATTGCAGAAACAGTGCAATGATTTAAAAGCAGCCCTACGAGCGCTCCACACTTCCACGACGGAACAAAGGCAGAGCTCCGTAGATCTCGCAAAGTGCCGGAAGCACATTGCAGAATTGTAATCTCTGCTTTCTGTCCAGAATGGGTTTCAAAGTACGTTTGGACCCCAGTTAGACCAGGAAAACAGCCCCGATTGGCAGGAGTTAAATGAAACTGCCCACAGATACGTACATGGGACATGTACGCAAGAAGAACCCCAGAAAAGGAAAGCACCCCAACCCCCGACTGAACAGGCAGAACACCCCCCCATGTACCAGGTAACCACACACCGCAGGGCCGCAGCTGAAGGAAACACAGATTTCCTATATACAACCCCGTTTACTGTGACCCAATTACGGGACGCGTGTGGAAAAATTACACCGTTCCTTCCCACATCAGACCCCCACCAGTTTTCCGCTAGAGTTAAACAGCAGGCTACCATGTACAGCCTGGACGAAAAGGAGCAAGTAAAACTCACAGTTTTCAGCCTCGACCCTTCAGTCGTGGCAGCCCTTCCCGACCCACAGAATGTAGGAGGAGGCAGACTCCAAGAAATGCACACAGCGATCCTGGATGCGATCGGCTTTAACAGAGGAGACCCCATAGAATGCCTAAATAAGTGTAGGCAAAAGAAGACAGAGCACCCCACAGCGTTTGCTGGATGTTTGTGGATTCACTTTACCGCAGTTTTTGGAGAGTTAGTCCACACCCATTTGTCCCCAGATAATATGGCCAAATAGACCCGAATTCTAGTCTCCCACACCACAGAAGCAGGATGAAAAGCTTGTGCAAATTATGACCCCTCAGATGAGGCCACAATGAAAAGTGGGTTTTGAAGAGATTGTCCCGCGCTTGGGAGCAATCAATTGCAGGCAAAACCGCATTTATAACACCCGATGAAGAGCAGGTAGAAATGAACCCAGTTAAGGCACACCAGAACCCCGCATGGGTAAATGAGGGCAGGAACAGCCAACCCCAGCCAAAAGCTCAGACAGCTAGGACACTTTGCACGAGAGTGCAACGCGCCCCAGAAGCAGCAGAGAAACCAACAGACAGGCACCCTAAACAAGAATAGGGCAAAGCCAATCCATAGTGTTAGCGCCCGTTCAGAGAGTACAGACATGAACGGCACCGACTGACGGTGTTCGGGCTCCCCAACTTGGGTCTGCGACACCCTTTGGGACAAGTCCGGTAGACCGGTAGTAGCAGGCAAAGTCCGGGGACACCCCGTAGAATTTCTTTGGGACACAGGAGGGTCCCGCACCACGCTCAATTCCTCCACGATGTTTCAACGTGGCCCACAACAGACAGCATCACACTCAGCGGCTTTACAGGTCATTTACAACAAGGACACATCACAGCCCCTGTAGCGATACAAATAGGGAACATTACGACTAAACACCCCGTAGTTTTGGTCGATCTACCCCAGACAGCTGAACACATCCTAGGAATCGACTTTATGAGCTTCCACAACCTCTCATTTGATCCGGTAAATAAATATGTATGGAGAATGGCAAAGGCAGCACGATCCCCCGCCACGCTCACAGTTGGAGACTATGAAAACAGAATTAGCACAGTAGGAGACTTCTGGTTCGACCCTCGAGCCATTAGTCAGGACAAACAGGTTAGGGAAGTCCCACAGCAGCACAAAGCAGCATTTGCACAGGACAAGCACGACTGTGGCAAGATAGCTGGCTTAGTGAACATTACAGGTCCCAACCCCAGACCCCAAAAGCAGTACGGTTTTCCCCAAGAAGCAGAGGGAGAGATCTCCAAAGTAATAGAGTTTGCTTGATCAAGGCGTACTCCGATCAGAAGCCTCCACGAATAACGCACCAGTTTGTCCCGTCAGGAAACCCGATGGATCATGGCGACTGACCATTGATTACTGGGAACTGAACAAAGTAACCCCAGTAGCAGCCCCCACCATAGCCACGAGTCCCGAGACCATGCTCAAACAGGGACTCCAGTCAAAACAAATTTCGGTTTTGGACATTAGCAGCGACTTTTGGTCCATTCCATTGGATAAAGCGTGCCAATACAAATTCACCGTTACATTCCAGGGACAATACACGTGGACATGCCTTCCACAAGGCTTCCACAACTCCCCCTCCATTTTCCCGACAGCTGGCAAATGGACTTGCAAAGTTTTCTCGACCCAATTGTCTGGTCCAGTATGTAGATGACTTGCTGCTGCAGATAGACGATAGACACAAAGGGAGAGCACATTTCGCTTCTCGCCGAACTCCTAGGACTCCTAAAAGAAATTGGATGTAAAGTCAACCCCAATAAGGCCCAGACTTTGCAGGAAAAAGTGATTTACGTGGGTACAGTAATCACTCATGGTAAACGCGAGATCGAGCAAAAGAGAATTGACTCGATCGTCAAATTGCCCCTTCCCCATAATGTCTCAGCCCTCCGGTCATTTCCAGGACTGGTTGGCTACTGCAGAAACAATATCGACGGTTTCGCCACAAAAGCAGCGCCCCTATCCGACCTTCTCAAGAAACAGGCACCTTGGGAATGGCTTCCACAGCACACGGATGCCGTGGATGTTTTAAAGAGAGCCCTCAGCACAGCCCCTGCATTACAGGTCCCAGATCCACTTTCCCCGTAAGCAATCGAAGTAGCAAGCACCGACCGAACCCTTTCGGCCGTGCTCCTCCCGGAAAGCCATGACCAATTACCCCCCGTGGCATACGCCTCACGCATGTTAGATCCTGTCGAGCAAGGATTTTCTGCCTGCGAAAGGCACCTGCTCGCAGTTTTTTGGGCAGTACAGTACTTTGCCTACATTACAGGACTCAACCCCATCACCATTCTCACTGGACACACCCCAACACAGCTATTATTAGACGGTCGACTTAAAGATGGCACAGTCAGCCAAATCCGCGCAGCCCGTTGGACCCTTCTTTTACAGGGACGGGACATTACAGTTAAAAGAATCAAGACCCACACTTTCCTAGCCGACAATTTGCAATATGCAGGTACCCCACATGAGTGTGAGATCATCACCACAAACCATAATTCAGGCCCATTTATACCTAAGTCAGCTCCCAGGGAAGCAGGTAATACACCCCAGAGACCTCAGCCCACAGGCACGTGCGCACCCCTGAACATTTATGTGGATGGCTCCTCCACAGTTTTGAATGGAAAGAGAATCACCGGTTGCAGCATTTATGTAGAGGACGCGCAGGGACGCGCCCTTGAAGAGATTTCATTAAAGTTGGCAGACATCTAGTCTCGCAGGCAGCAGAACTGGCAGCCATAGCTTACATTGTTGATCACCCCGACTCGTTTCCGACCCCAGCGGACATATATTCGGACAGCTTCTTTGTCTGTAACAAGTTTAACAGAATTCCAACCCTGTGGGAAACCAGAGGATTTGTTTCCGCAGACGGAAAGCCCCTACCCTCAGCCCCATTACTCCGGCATATCCTAGAGACAGCTATAGATAGGAAATATGGTATCATTAAGGTTCGCAGTCATCACCGTTCTTCGCCCCCTGGTAACGTTAAAGCAGACGCCCTAGCGAAGGCAGGTTCCAGACATGGTTACTTTTGGAACCCCCCCCTCCCCCCCGCCCCCCGAGAGCACCCCAGTACACGTGGTTCAGGTCTCACAGACCAACATTCAGGATCTAGCGAAAGCCCAAAAGGGAAGTTTTAAAAGGAACCTTCCCAGCCCCGTACGATAAGTTTAAGAACGCAATAACCACACATGACGGTGTGATTTTGAAAAATGGCATTTATGTAGTTCCCAGCCAGGACAGGAACCAGATTATTTGTCAGTTCCATAACAATCATGGACACCAAGGCATTGAACCCACCCTAACCCACCTCAGACCTCTCTGCTGGAGCCTGATTTAAAAGCCGATGTAACCCATTACATTGAAAATTGCTTGATCTGTGCCCAGAACAATCCGGACAGATATGCAAGAAAGGCTCAGCTTAGTCCCACCCGCCCTATTACTGGCCCCTGGACGAATTTGCAGATAGATTACATAGGACGCCTACCCCCCTGCAGAAATGGTTTTAGGTATGTGTTGGTGGTCATCGACACCTTCACAAAATGGGTGGAAGCTTTTCCATCCAGAACGAATACGGCCAAAACAACAGCTAAAATCCTAACACAGCACATCTTCACAAGATGGGGCTCCCACGCAGTATAGAGTCCGATCAAGGCTCCCATTTTACAGGACGAGTAATGAAGAACGTCCTCACAATTTTCGGAATTAGACAGAAGTTTCACATAGCATACCATCCCCAGTCAAGCGGCATTGCAGAGAGGATGAACAGAACTCTAAAAGCCACTCCCAGGAAAATGGTGCAACAGAACAACAGCACCTGGGATTCAGTTCTCCCATTTGCTTTAATGTTCCTAAGAAACACGGTATCCACGTCCACAGGATACCCCCCCCCCCCCCCACACCCTCATGACCGGACTCCCCATGAAACGGACAGAATATTTATTAGGGCTGGATTTGGCCAGCCCTGCAGGCACTGCCCTCACGCATGAAAATGCTGTACAGCAGTTAATTGAGAACATAAAGGCAGCCCAGCTCGCAGCAGCTGTGAGACTTGGGACCAAGAGGAAACAAAGCAAGTCCATGTACATAGATCCCTGAAAGTTGCCACCCAGGTTGATAGGGTTGTGAAGAAGGCCTATGGAGTGTTGGCCTTTATTGGTAGAGGGATTGAGTTCCGGAGTCGGGAGGTCATGTTGCAGCTGTACAAAACTCTGGTACGGCCGCATTTGGAGTATTGCGTACAGTTCTGGTCACCGCATTATAGGAAGGACGTGGAGGCTTTGGAGCGGGTGCAGAGGAGATTTACCAGGATGTTGCCTGGTATGGAGGGAAAATCTTATGAGGAAAGGCTGATGGACTTGAGGTTGTTTTCGTTGGAGAGAAGAAGGTTAAGAGGAGACTTAATAGAGGCATACAAAATGATCAGGGGGTTGGATAGGGTGGACAGTGAGAGCTTTCTCCCGCGGATGGAAATGGCTGGCACGAGGGGACATAACTTTAAACTGAGGGGTAATAGATATAGGACAGAGGTCAGAGGTAGGTTCTTTACGCAAAGAGTAGTGAGGCCGTGGAATGCCCTACCTGCTACAGTAGTGAACTCGCCAACATTGAGGGCATTTAAAAGTTTATTGGATAAACATATGATGATAATGGCATAGTGTAGGTTAGATGGCTTTTGTTTCGGTGCAACATCGTGGGCCGAAGGGCCTGTACTGCGCTGTATTGTTCTATGTTCTATGTTCTATGTTCTAAAGCTTGTTTCGATAAAACGGTACAAGCCACCGAGTTTGTAGTCGGGCAGCAAGTGATGCTTTCCCTATACAACCCCAGTTCATTCCTTTCCCCCAAATTTCCCGGACTGTACTCAATTTCAGACAAAGTCAGCCCCTCGGTATACAAGATCACATATCCCAACGGCAAGTCTGTGTGGTTTCACATAAACCAGCTTAAGGCTTATGGCTCACAGAACAACAATGCACACATCTCGCTCGCAGCAGCAGACGAGCACGCCCCACCTCAGACGCATCTTCAACTCCACACAGAGGCTGGTTTAGCACAGGGCTTAATCGCACTGTGTCAGTATTTGTCTCGGATGTCTTGTCCAAAATATTTGGTTTAAAAAAAATAAATGAGGGAGTCACAGATGGTGACCAATTATAATGGGTAATTGGCAACAAAGGACAGGCAGACAGACATATGAGATCTTAAGCAAGATAATAACAGATATTATGCTTGTGTCCACAGAACTCTGGAACCTCAGGAACCCCAGAGGAAGAAAAAGAAGACCGACAAAAGGAAAGATGAAGACAACCTTCATGTTGTTCACCTGGATCTTCGCGGGATCCCTTCAGTTGCGCCCGGACGCTACCCCCCTGACCCCTACCACACAGGCCGTGAATGATTCCCACCCCTGCCATACACTGAACCCCGAGGTAGTTGGCCCTGAGACAGTTTCCGATACACCGACCTGGTGTGACAAGTTCATCACCTGGTATTCACTATCTTACATCGTAGAAGCACTATTAGTACTGGCGATACTCTGCAGTGTCATGCAGACACTTAGACTCAGAAAATGGCGGAGGAGAGCCTCCCGCAACCGCACTCCGGTATACACACTTAGATCCCCTATCTTTGGACTCCAACAAATCCCCCAAACCCTTTAAGTGAATTAAAGTGCATCCGTTTTTTTTGTCTGTGTTTTGTTCGTTTAATAAAGAAATGTAAACCTCTGTGCTCGACTGTCAAGCCAGAGAGACTTGTGTTGCTGCTATTTGTACAGTTTAAAATGTTGTAGATTATTTTTGTTTGGTTAAGTGAGGATAGTTTATTTAGGATAGTTAGAGGTTCCAGTTTTTTATTTTTTTAATGCATGCCTGAATGTCATAGCGCCCCCGTAGAGTTTTATAATGATGTATGTATATAAAATAATTTTAGGTAAAAGTTGCAATTCATAGGACAGAGCAGTGTAGAGCCTGTGAAGTGCTTATGGGTGCCCAGCTTGGTCAGAGAATGAAGACGACGCGGTAATGTGATCCTTCACGCTTCGGGTTGAGGATCACAAGGAGGGAGTGTAGCCATCTGGGATGGCCACTTCCCGATTACAAAATGTACACTTTGCAAAGATTGCAGGGAAAATGGACAATGCTGAGAGAACAAGCAGGTTCAGAGCTTGTCTGTATATTGGAGCCGCAGCTCCCAGACAAGACCAAAACTGTAGGCCCATTAGCATACTAATGGCCCATTTCGGCAACAAAAGAGTAACATTTGAGTAACTGATACTAAAGCAGACACCCCGGCGACAAAGCACGCCAACGGCCACCTAGGACACGCCCAGCCATCAGGGCACCCACCCCTTTATTGGATGAAATCAATAGGAATGATCAAGAAACGGCCCAATTGATTGGGGCCAAGTTCAAGGCCCGCCCAAAAGAGCGCGAAGCCCCTTTGGGTATAAGAAGAAGCCCCCAAGAGAGAATCGCTCGCTTGGACCCGGCTCTCACCGAGGAGAGACCTGTCCACCAGCTGCACCAGAAGCAAATAAGTCCAAGGTCAGCGCTCGCTACCAGACGGACGACCTTAGCTGTTCCCCTGTACCAGTTCGACCCCAGCAGCCTCAAAACCGAACAACGGCCATTGTTACTCTGACTGAGTGGGCGCACAAAGCTAAGTATAGGCTTTAGCAGTAGTGATAGTTTAGCCTGTAGTATTTTGTGCATGAGTAGATATTACTGTGTGTAAATAAATAGTATTGACTTTGAACTAACTAACTGGTGTATCGAGTCTTTGATCAGTATCCGGTTTGAACCTTGTGGTGGTATCGAATACCTGGCGACTCTAGAGCAAACGTAATTAGAATTAAGGAAGACGATCATATTGACCGCCAATATCAGATCCAACCAAAGAGAGCAACAGCCCCCAGGTTTCCCCTCGCGGGGTATCCTCACTTGGGGGATGTGGGGTAGTGCCCATGTGTGTGGGGGTGACAATGCCCATGGGTGGGGGGTGCGGGGGACCCACAAACTCCCTTAGAGATTGTGGCACCCTTTCAAAATGGCGACCCGATCTCTGAGTTCCGTTCCCCAGTGTTAAAAAAAAATTGAGGTAACGTTCTCCATTGGCGGACGCTAGAATTGGGAAACTCAATTGGGCGGGGAATCGGACCTGACACCGAAATCACAGAGGGCACCGATTTCACACCAAATAACAAATCCCCGTCGCCTTGACAGCCACGTCAGTGTATTTCAGAACGCACGTACAGTAAACACCGTTTGCCAATCATTAATCGGCCTGACCCGGTATTCTCCGGGGCCTCCGCGATTCTCCGCCTCCAATAGGTATGTGGAGGTGGGTTGTGGTGCCCGTGCCCCTGGCCAGTCCCCCCCCCCCCCCCCCCCCCCCCGCAGGTTGGTGAACCTGGAGACGAACAGAGTGTCCCCTGCGCGTTGGCCCTGTCACTCACGTCGTGCGGCCTCCGTTGCCTGCCTGGGCTCCAAGTCCTGTCCATCCTCCCCCTCCCCCACATCCTCCTCGCTGGACGAGGGCTGGCGTTCCTCCTCCTCCAGCATGTCGCCTCTGCTGCGCGTTGTTGTGGAGGACGCAGCAGGCCGCAACAATGCAAGCGACCATCTCAGTGTCAGACTGGAGGGTGCCTCCAGTGTGGTCCAGGCACCTGGAGCGCCTCTTCAGGGGGCCGAAGCACCACTCGATCGTGCTGCTGGTTGCTGTATGGGCTTCGGTGTGGCGGGTCGCCGCGTCAGTCTGTGGCCTCCGGATAGCCGCCAGTCACAGCTGCAGCGGGTAATCCCTGTCACCCAGGAGCTGTGGGGGCGTCTTGAACTTGTCTGGAAGTGTCCAGTGTGCCAGGATTGAGGTGTCGTGCACACTGCCGGGTACCTGGCGCAGACGGGTATGATGCACAGCTGATGGGCACACACCAGCTGCACGTTCATCGAGTGGAACCCGTTTTGGTTTGTGTAGAGCGGCCTGTCATCAGCAGATGCTTGTAGTGGGACATGCATCCCGTCGATCAGCCCCCGGACCCGGGGCATCCCAGCAATGGCGTTGAACCCCACTGCCCGGGCATCCTGGTGGGCTTGGTAATCATTGATATAGATGTATCGAGACGTCTGGGCATAGAGGGACGCACCTGTGCACCGAGGTCTGTGGGATCCCGGACATCTCCCCACTCAGCGCCTGGGAGGACCCCGTTGCGGAAAGGTTCAGGGCGACCATCACCTTGACGGCCACTGGGAGCGGGTGTCCTCCCCCATACCCAGGTGCTCTATGATCTGGCAGACATGTCATACTGTCTCCCTGCTCAGCCAAAGGCTTCAACGGCATGCCCGGTGCGGCAAGTCCTCGAATGACAGGCGGTGCCGGTACACACGAAACCTCATGAAGTGCCACCTTGGCACCTTCTCCTTGGCCTGTTGGGTGACCGGCTCTCCATCCTGAGTGGCTGCCTCCTGCCCCTCTGCGGAACACTCCGCTGCTGCAGCCTCCTCCTCCTGCCTGAGCAGCTCCAGCCCGTACAACCGCAGTGTATTCCCCCAGGGCTGCGGCGACCAGCAGGAAGGCCACCATTGCTGGTTGAATTCTCATATCCATTGTCTGCAGGGGGGTGAAAGGTCATCCTGGGCTACATGGTGGGCCCAGTTGGCACCGCGGGCTCCCCCCACCTCAGCACCCCTAGCCCATCGTTGCCCGGTACCCTGGGGACTCTGACCCTGGCTTTCATCCCTGATGCCAGGGTGCCATCAGCTAGCACTGCCCTTGCAAGCAGTATGCTCCATTCAGTAGGGGCTCCTGTGGACGTTGCCCTGGGTGGACCGCTTGATGCCCCACCGGTGGGTGGGGCGGTGGGGTATGACGGAGGGTTGGTTGCAAGGGTTGGGGGGGGTGGAGGCACCCATACGACCGGAGTCACTCTGCAGAACCAGGGGTCAAGGTGGGTGATCACTGGGTGTGCAGAAAGATGGCTGCCTTGAGGCCGCGGCAATGGCGGCCCATGACTGGACACTGCCCCAATCCCGAGGGGGGTCACCCCGGCCACTCGGTCTGTTCCCCCATCAGCCCCTCCTCACCCGGCCCTAGAGACCCACCCCCCCCCCCCCCCCCCCGCGCCCCCCTCCACCCCAGCCAGGCAAATGTCCTGCCCAGCAGCCCACGGTCGCTCCTCTCTGTGTCCTACCTCCACTCTCTCCCTCAACAGCAACCATGCTGGTTTCACGATTTTTAAAAGCACAAGTGAACTGCGTCATCGGGATCTCGGCCTATCGGAGGCGGAGAATCGCGGGGCCCTGGAGTACACCGGATCAGATCCGCTAATGATATGCTAACGGTGTTTACTCTACACGCGTTCCGGATCGCATTGATGGCACTGGCGAGGTTCCGACGCCAAAATTACGGTGGGTGCCGTTTTGATGCCAAATCGCAATTCTCCAAAAACGAGGGGCGTCATTCTCCGACCCCCCGCCGGGTCGGAGAATGGCCGTTGGCCGCCGTGAATCCCGCCCCCGCCGAAGTCTCCGCTCCCGGAGATTGGGCGGGGGCGGGAATCCGGCCGCGCCGGTTGGCGGGACCCCCCGCTGGATTCTCCAGCCCGGATGGGCCGAAGTCCCGCCCAGGAATTGCCTGTCCCGCCGACGTAAATCAAACCTGGTATTTACCGGCGGGACCAGGCGGCGTGGGCGGGCTCCGGGGTCCTGGGGGGGGGGGGCGCGGGGCGATCTGACCCCGGGGGGTGCCCCCACAGTGGCCTGGCCCGCGATCGGGGCCCACCGATCCGCGGGCGGGCCTGTGCCGTGGGGGCACTCTTTCCCTTCCGCCTCCGCTACGGCCTCCACCATGGCGGAGGCGGAAGAGACTCTCCCCACTGCGCATGCGCGGGAAACTGACAGCGGCCGCTGACGCTCCCGCGCATGCGCTGGGAAACTGACAGCGGCCGCTGACGCTCCCGCGCATGCGCCGCATTTCCGCGCCAGCTGGCGGGGAAACAAATGCCATTTCCGCCAGCTGGCGGGGCGGAAATCCCTCCGGCGTCGGCCTAGCCCCTCAATGTTGGGGCTAGGCCGCCAAAGATGCGGAGCCTTCCGCACCTTTGGGCCGGCGCGATGCCCGTCTGATTGGCGCCAGCTTTGGCGCCAGTCGGCGGACATCCCACCGTTGGGAGAGAATTTCGCCCGAGATTCGCACCAGGCGACAAACATTTGCGATGCAACCGACCCGCTCCCGTAGGCGAAATCGGGATCTCGCCAGAGCGGGACGAGAAACCAATTATCACCACTTAAGTCCCATTTCCGTACAATTAACAAGAGCCACCCCATATCCAATGGCCTCCCGCCATTTATCAGACTCCCCAACAAGTAGTCTCGCTGGTCCCGCTTAGTACTCCTTTTGAAAATGTGAACCTGGCGGATGGGCTTCTGTGGGGAGCCGAGGAGGTGAGTAGCCATCTTTGCTCACAGGCAAAGAGCCCGGGAGTGCTGGGCTTTTTTGTGTTCTGTTACTTCCTTGATGATGAAGGTTCAAATAGAACACAAAAATGTAATTGCTACAAGTATTTACTCTTGGCAACAGGACGGTCAAGACAATAGTCATGAGTAATGGAGACGGAGTCGTTTGTACATAGTAATGCATGGTTACCATTAGGTGCCTGGTTCCCGTCCGTCCTCCAATATATATTTCTAAAAAAATTTTGAGTACCCAATTCATTTTTTCCAATTAAGGGGCAATTTAGTGTGGCCAATCCACCTAGCCTGCACATCTTTTAGGTTGTGGGGGCGAAACCCACGCAAACACGGGGAGAATGTGCAATCTCCACAGAGCCGGGATCGAACCTGAGACCTCAGCGGCGTGACACAGCAGTGCTAACCACTGCGCCACTGTGCTGCCCTCGTCCTCCAATATGTATACACATCTGACCAGTTTGGCTCCCTCTGCTGGTGGGAGGTTACAGCTGTCCTTACATGTGTTGGTCATTATCTATATACAGTGGCACTGTTATATCCACATATGTACATTGATACAACTATATACCATTATAGATAGATATGCCTGTGTACATATCACCACAGGCTTGCCACCCCAATGCTTGGTGGTGGGTGTGGAACCCTCAGCTGGGGGTAGGGGCCCTCCGCAGGAGTGGGCCGCCTGGGGGGTTGGGAGGATGCGCTGGGGGTGCAAACGGAGGGGGGGGGGGGTGTGCAAAGTTTCCGGCACCATCATGCCAACCCTGGATCATGTGTACCCATTCCGGGGACAACCATTGTCCCTGCCCAAAGATCACCCATAACCCCACCGACTGCCGAGGCCTCTGGCTGCGTGGCTAAAGGTTATTGCAAAGAGGGAATTGGCAATCGTGGTTAAGTGAGCACTTCACACAACCCAAGTGGATTCCCGTGGGTGGACGGGCCATGTAGTATATGCGGGTCATTGCTGAGCATCCCAATCAGACCGTGATACCTGGACACTGTGCCTGGACACTGCAGGAGGAAACGGCACACATGCAACATCCAAACACCCAGGGGCTGAGACACAGCTCTGGGGACATGCCAATGGCCGGAGGGTGGGTGAGTGCCACGGCAAGGGGTGGGGGGGAGGGGCAAAGCCAGGCAATGCAAAAAGGTGTTCAATGTGTTGTACAGACTCCACTCCCGATGGTGCTACGCTTCCCACCACCCAAACCCCCCACCCCACCCCCTATCTACACACGCCCGCCTCCCCCTGGTGCCATCAGTGGTCCTCCCAGCTCTAACACTATGTCGAGGTGATTCCCCAGGATGCAAATCAGAGGTGGAGGCAGCCACCTTCAGTGTGGCTGCACAGCCTTCAGTGTGGGGGCACAGCCTTCAGTGTGGGAGCACAGCCTTCAGTGTGGGGGCACAGCCTTCAGTGTGGGGGCACAGCCTTCAGTGTGGCAGCACAGCCTCCAGTGTGGGAGCACAGCCTTCAGTGAGGGAGCACAGCCTTCAGTGTGGGAGCACAGCCTTCAGTGCGGCAGCACAGCCTTCAGTGTGGGGGCACAGCCTTCAGTGTGGCAGCACAGCCTCCAGTGTGGGAGCACAGCCTTCAGTGAGGGAGCACAGCCTTCAGTGTGGGAGCACAGCCTTCAGTGTGGTGGCACAGCCTTCAGTGTGGTGGCACAGCCTTCAGTGTGGCAGCACAGCCTTCAGTGTGGCAGCACAGTCTTCAGTGTGGCAGCACAGCCTTCAGTGTGGTGGCACAGCCTTCAGTGTGGCAGCACAGCCTCCAGTGTGGGAGCACAGCCTTCAGTGTGGGAGCACAGCCTTCAGTGTGAGAGCACAGCGTTCAGTGTGGCAGCACAGCCTTCAGTGTGGGAGCACAGCGTTCAGTGTGGGAGCACAGCGTTCAGTGTGGGAGCACAGCCTTCAGTGTGAGAGCACAGCCTTCAGTGTGGGAGCACAGCCTTCAGTGTGGCAGCACAGCCTCCAGTGTGGCAGCACAGCCTTCAGTGTGGGAGCACAGCCTTCAGTGTGAGAGCACAGCGTTCAGTGTGGCAGCACAGCCTTCAGTGTGGCAGCACAGCCTCCAGTGTGGGAGCACAGCCTTCAGTGTGGGAGCACAGCCTTCAGTGTGAGAGCACAGCGTTCAGTGTGGCAGCACAGCCTTCAGTGTGGGAGCACAGCCTTCAGTGTGGTGGCACAGCCTTCAGTGTGGTGGCACAGCCTTCAGTGTGGCAGCACAGCCTTCAGTGTGGCAGCACAGTCTTCAGTGTGGCAGCACAGCCTTCAGTGTGGTTGCACAGCCTTCAGTGTGGCAGCACAGCCTTCAGTGTGGCAGCACAGCCTTCAGTGTGACAGCACAGCCTTCAGTGTGGGAGCACAGCCTTCAGCGTGGGAGCACAGCCTTCAGTGCGGGAGCACAGCCTTCAGTGTGGCAGCACAGCCTTCAGTGTGGGGGCACAGCCTTCAGTGTGGCAGCACAGCCTTCAGTGTGGCAGCACAGCCTTCAGTGTGGCAGCACAGCCTTCAGTGTGGCAGCACAGCCTTCAGTGTGGCAGCACAGCCTTCAGTGTGGCAGCACAGCCTTCAGTGTGGGAGCGCAGCCTTCAGTGAGGGAGCACAGTCTTCAGTGTGGCAGCACAGCCTCCAGTGTGGCAGCACAGCCTTCAGTGTGGCAGCACAGCCTTCAGTGTGGCAGCACAGCCTTCAGTGTGGGAGCACAGCCTTCAGTGTGGGAGCACAGCCTTCAGTGTGGCAGCACAGCCTTCAGTGTGGCAGCACAGCCTTCAGTGTGGGAGCACAGCCTTCAGTGTGGCAGCACAGCCTTCAGTGTGGCAGCACAGCCTTCAGTGAGGGAGCAGAGCCTTCAGTGTGGCAGCACAGCCTTCAGTGTGGCAGCACAGCCTTCAGTGTGGCAGCACAGTCTTCAGTGTGGGAGCACAGCCTTCAGTGTGGCAGCACAGCCTTCAGTGTGGCAGCACAGCCTTCAGTGTGGCAGCACAGTCTTCAGTGAGGGAGCACAGCCTTCAGTGCGGCAGCACAGCCTTCAGTGCGGCAGCACAGCCTTCAGTGTGGGAGCACAGCCTTCAGTGTGGGAGCACAGTCTTCAGTGTGGGAGCACAGCCTTCAGTGTGGGAGCACAGCCTTCAGTGTGACAGCACAGCCTTCAATGTGGCAGCACAGCCTTCAGTGTGGCAGCACAGCCTTCAGTGTGGCAGCACAGCCTTCAGTGTGGGAGCACAGCCTTCAGTGTGGCAGCACAGCCTTCAGTGTGGGAGCACAGCCTTCAGTGTGGCAGCACAGCCTTCAGTGTGGGAGCACAGCCTTCAGTGAGGGAGCACAGCCTTCAGTGTGGGAGCACAGCCTTCAGTGCGGCAGCACAGCCTTCAGTGTGGCAGCACAGCCTTCAGTGTGGGAGCACAGCCTTCAGTGTGGCAGAACAGCCTTCAGTGTGGCAGCACAGCCTTCAGTGTGGCAGCACAGCCTTCAGTGTGGCAGCACAGCCTTCAGTGTGGCAGCACAGCCTTCAGTGTGGCAGCACAGCCTTCAGTGTGGCAGCACAGCCTTCAGTGTGGGGGCACAGCCTTCAGTGTGGGAGCACAGCCTTCAGTGTGGCAGCACAGCCTTCAGTGTGGGGGCACAGCCTTCAGTGTGAGAGCACAGCGTTCAGTGTGGCAGCACAGCCTTCAGTGTGGGAGCACAGCGTTCAGTGTGGGAGCACAGCCTTCAGTGTGAGAGCACAGCCTTCAGTGTGGGAGCACAGCCTTCAGTGTGGCAGCACAGCCTCCAGTGTGGCAGCACAGCCTTCAGTGTGGGAGCACAGCCTTCAGTGTGAGAGCACAGCGTTCAGTGTGGCAGCACAGCCTTCAGTGTGGCAGCACAGCCTCCAGTGTGGGAGCACAGCCTTCAGTGTGGGAGCACAGCCTTCAGTGTGAGAGCACAGCGTTCAGTGTGGCAGCACAGCCTTCAGTGTGGGAGCACAGCCTTCAGTGTGGTGGCACAGCCTTAAGTGTGGTGGCACAGCCTTCAGTGTGGCAGCACAGCCTTCAGTGTGGCAGCACAGTCTTCAGTGTGGCAGCACAGCCTTCAGTGTGGTGGCACAGCCTTCAGTGTGGCAGCACAGCCTTCAGTGTGGCAGCACAGCCTTCAGTGTGACAGCACAGCCTTCAGTGTGGGAGCACAGCCTTCAGCGTGGGAGCACAGCCTTCAGTGCGGGAGCACAGCCTTCAGTGTGGCAGCACAGCCTTCAGTGTGGCAGCACAGCCTTCAGTGTGGGGGCACAGCCTTCAGTGTGGCAGCACAGCCTTCAGTGTGGCAGCACAGCCTTCAGTGTGGCAGCACAGCCTTCAGTGTGGCAGCACAGCCTTCAGTGTGGCAGCACAGCCTTCAGTGTGGCAGCACAGCCTTCAGTGTGGGAGCGCAGCCTTCAGTGAGGGAGCACAGTCTTCAGTGTGGCAGCACAGCCTCCAGTGTGGCAGCACAGCCTTCAGTGTGGCAGCACAGCCTTCAGTGTGGCAGCACAGCCTTCAGTGTGGGAGCACAGCCTTCAGTGTGGGAGCACAGCCTTCAGTGTGGCAGCACAGCCTTCAGTGTGGCAGCACAGCCTTCAGTGTGGGAGCACAGCCTTCAGTGTGGCAGCACAGCCTTCAGTGTGGCAGCACAGCCTTCAGTGAGGGAGCAGAGCCTTCAGTGTGGCAGCACAGCCTTCAGTGTGGCAGCACAGCCTTCAGTGTGGCAGCACAGTCTTCAGTGTGGGAGCACAGCCTTCAGTGTGGCAGCACAGCCTTCAGTGTGGCAGCACAGCCTTCAGTGTGGCAGCACAGTCTTCAGTGAGGGAGCACAGCCTTCAGTGTGGCAGCACAGCCTTCAGTGCGGCAGCACAGCCTTCAGTGCGGCAGCACAGCCTTCAGTGTGGGAGCACAGCCTTCAGTGTGGGAGCACAGTCTTCAGTGTGGGAGCACAGCCTTCAGTGTGGGAGCACAGCCTTCAGTGTGGGAGCACAGCCTTCAGTGTGACAGCACAGCCTTCAATGTGGCAGCACAGCCTTCAGTGTGGCAGCACAGCCTTCAGTGTGGCAGCACAGCCTTCAGTGTGGGAGCACAGCCTTCAGTGTGGCAGCACAGCCTTCAGTGTGGGAGCACAGCCTTCAGTGTGGCAGCACAGCCTTCAGTGTGGGAGCACAGCCTTCAGTGAGGGAGCACAGCCTTCAGTGTGGGAGCACAGCCTTCAGTGCGGCAGCACAGCCTTCAGTGTGGCAGCACAGCCTTCAGTGTGGGAGCACAGCCTTCAGTGTGGCAGAACAGCCTTCAGTGTGGCAGCACAGCCTTCAGTGTGGCAGCACAGCCTTCAGTGTGGCAGCACAGCCTTCAGTGTGGCAGCACAGCCTTCAGTGTGGCAGCACAGCCTTCAGTGTGGGGGCACAGCCTTCAGTGTGGGAGCACAGCCTTCAGTGTGGCAGCACAGCCTTCAGTGTGGGGGCACAGCCTTCAGTGTGGGAGCACAGCCTTCAGTGTGGGGGCACAGCCTTCAGTGTGGGAGCACAGCCTTCAGTGTGGGAGCACAGCCTTCAGTGTGGGAGCACAGCCTTCAGTGTGGCAGCACAGCCTTCAGTGTGGCAGCACAGCCTTCAGTGTGGGGGCACAGCCTTCAGTGTGGGAGCACAGCCTTCAGTGTGGGAGCACAGCCTTCAGTGTGGCAGCACAGCCTTCAGTGTGGCAGCACAGCCTTCAGTGTGGGGGCACAGCCTTCAGTGTGGGAGCACAGCCTTCAGTGTGGCAGCACAGCCTTCAGTGTGGGGGCACAGCCTTCAGTGTGGGAGCACAGCCTTCAGTGTGGGGGCACAGCCTTCAGTGTGGGAGCACAGCCTTCAGTGTGGGAGCACAGCCTTCAGTGTGGGAGCACAGCCTTCAGTGTGGCAGCACAGCCTTCAGTGCGGCGGCACAGCCTTCAGTGTGGCTGCACAGCCTTCAGTGCGGCAGCACAGCCTTCAGTGAGGGAGCACAGCCTTCAGTGAGGGAGCACAGCCTTCAGTGAGGGAGCACAGCCTTCAGTGTGGCTGCACAGCCTTCAGTGCGGCAGCACAGCCTTCAGTGAGGGAGCACAGCCTTCAGTGTGGCAGCACAGCCTTCAGTGCGGCGGCACAGCCTTCAGTGAGGGAGCACAGCCTTCAGTGTGGCAGCACAGCCTTCAGTGTGGGGGCACAGCCTTCAGTGTGAGAGCACAGCGTTCAGTGTGGCAGCACAGCCTTCAGTGTGGGAGCACAGCGTTCAGTGTGGGAGCACAGCCTTCAGTGTGAGAGCACAGCCTTCAGTGTGGGAGCACAGCCTTCAGTGTGGCAGCACAGCCTCCAGTGTGGCAGCACAGCCTTCAGTGTGGGAGCACAGCCTTCAGTGTGAGAGCACAGCGTTCAGTGTGGCAGCACAGCCTTCAGTGTGGCAGCACAGCCTCCAGTGTGGGAGCACAGCCTTCAGTGTGGGAGCACAGCCTTCAGTGTGAGAGCACAGCGTTCAGTGTGGCAGCACAGCCTTCAGTGTGGGAGCACAGCCTTCAGTGTGGTGGCACAGCCTTAAGTGTGGTGGCACAGCCTTCAGTGTGGCAGCACAGCCTTCAGTGTGGCAGCACAGTCTTCAGTGTGGCAGCACAGCCTTCAGTGTGGTGGCACAGCCTTCAGTGTGGCAGCACAGCCTTCAGTGTGGCAGCACAGCCTTCAGTGTGACAGCACAGCCTTCAGTGTGGGAGCACAGCCTTCAGCGTGGGAGCACAGCCTTCAGTGCGGGAGCACAGCCTTCAGTGTGGCAGCACAGCCTTCAGTGTGGCAGCACAGCCTTCAGTGTGGGGGCACAGCCTTCAGTGTGGCAGCACAGCCTTCAGTGTGGCAGCACAGCCTTCAGTGTGGCAGCACAGCCTTCAGTGTGGCAGCACAGCCTTCAGTGTGGCAGCACAGCCTTCAGTGTGGCAGCACAGCCTTCAGTGTGGGAGCGCAGCCTTCAGTGAGGGAGCACAGTCTTCAGTGTGGCAGCACAGCCTCCAGTGTGGCAGCACAGCCTTCAGTGTGGCAGCACAGCCTTCAGTGTGGCAGCACAGCCTTCAGTGTGGGAGCACAGCCTTCAGTGTGGGAGCACAGCCTTCAGTGTGGCAGCACAGCCTTCAGTGTGGCAGCACAGCCTTCAGTGTGGGAGCACAGCCTTCAGTGTGGCAGCACAGCCTTCAGTGTGGCAGCACAGCCTTCAGTGAGGGAGCAGAGCCTTCAGTGTGGCAGCACAGCCTTCAGTGTGGCAGCACAGCCTTCAGTGTGGCAGCACAGTCTTCAGTGTGGGAGCACAGCCTTCAGTGTGGCAGCACAGCCTTCAGTGTGGCAGCACAGCCTTCAGTGTGGCAGCACAGTCTTCAGTGAGGGAGCACAGCCTTCAGTGTGGCAGCACAGCCTTCAGTGCGGCAGCACAGCCTTCAGTGCGGCAGCACAGCCTTCAGTGTGGGAGCACAGCCTTCAGTGTGGGAGCACAGTCTTCAGTGTGGGAGCACAGCCTTCAGTGTGGGAGCACAGCCTTCAGTGTGGGAGCACAGCCTTCAGTGTGACAGCACAGCCTTCAATGTGGCAGCACAGCCTTCAGTGTGGCAGCACAGCCTTCAGTGTGGCAGCACAGCCTTCAGTGTGGGAGCACAGCCTTCAGTGTGGCAGCACAGCCTTCAGTGTGGGAGCACAGCCTTCAGTGTGGCAGCACAGCCTTCAGTGTGGGAGCACAGCCTTCAGTGAGGGAGCACAGCCTTCAGTGTGGGAGCACAGCCTTCAGTGCGGCAGCACAGCCTTCAGTGTGGCAGCACAGCCTTCAGTGTGGGAGCACAGCCTTCAGTGTGGCAGAACAGCCTTCAGTGTGGCAGCACAGCCTTCAGTGTGGCAGCACAGCCTTCAGTGTGGCAGCACAGCCTTCAGTGTGGCAGCACAGCCTTCAGTGTGGCAGCACAGCCTTCAGTGTGGGGGCACAGCCTTCAGTGTGGGAGCACAGCCTTCAGTGTGGCAGCACAGCCTTCAGTGTGGGGGCACAGCCTTCAGTGTGGGAGCACAGCCTTCAGTGTGGGGGCACAGCCTTCAGTGTGGGAGCACAGCCTTCAGTGTGGGAGCACAGCCTTCAGTGTGGGAGCACAGCCTTCAGTGTGGCAGCACAGCCTTCAGTGTGGCAGCACAGCCTTCAGTGTGGGGGCACAGCCTTCAGTGTGGGAGCACAGCCTTCAGTGTGGGAGCACAGCCTTCAGTGTGGCAGCACAGCCTTCAGTGTGGCAGCACAGCCTTCAGTGTGGGGGCACAGCCTTCAGTGTGGGAGCACAGCCTTCAGTGTGGCAGCACAGCCTTCAGTGTGGGGGCACAGCCTTCAGTGTGGGAGCACAGCCTTCAGTGTGGGGGCACAGCCTTCAGTGTGGGAGCACAGCCTTCAGTGTGGGAGCACAGCCTTCAGTGTGGGAGCACAGCCTTCAGTGTGGCAGCACAGCCTTCAGTGCGGCGGCACAGCCTTCAGTGTGGCTGCACAGCCTTCAGTGCGGCAGCACAGCCTTCAGTGAGGGAGCACAGCCTTCAGTGAGGGAGCACAGCCTTCAGTGAGGGAGCACAGCCTTCAGTGTGGCTGCACAGCCTTCAGTGCGGCAGCACAGCCTTCAGTGAGGGAGCACAGCCTTCAGTGTGGCAGCACAGCCTTCAGTGCGGCGGCACAGCCTTCAGTGAGGGAGCACAGCCTTCAGTGAGGGAGCACAGCCTTCAGTGTGGCAGCACAGCCTTCAGTGCGGCGGCACAGCCTTCAGTGTGGCAGCACAGCCTTCAGTGCGGCGGCACAGCCTTCAGTGCGGCAGCACAGCCTTCAGTGAGGGAGCACAGCCTTCAGTGTGGCAGCACAGCCTTCAGTGTGGCTGCACAGCCTTCAGTGTGGGAGCACAGCCTTCAGTGAGGGAGCGCAGCCTTCAGTGTGGCAGCACAGCCTTCAGTGAGGGAGCACAGCCTTCAGTGTGGCAGCACAGCCTTCAGTGCGGCGGCACAGCCTTCAGTGTGGGAGCACAGCCTTCAGTGAGGGAGCACAACCTTCAGTGTGGCAGCACAGCCTTCAGTGAGGGAGCACAGCCTTCAGTGTGGCAGCACAGCCTTCAGTGCGGCGGCACAGCCTTCAGTGTGGCAGCACAGCCTTCAGTGCGGCGGCACAGCCTTCAGTGTGGCAGCACAGCCTTCAGTGCGGCGGCACAGCCTTCAGTGTGGCAGCACAGCCTTCAGTGAGGGAGCACAGCCTTCAGTGTGGGAGCACAGCCTTCAGTGTGGGAGCACAGCCTTCAGTGTGGGAGCACAGCCTTCAGTGTGGGAGCACAGCCTTCAGTGTGGGAGCACAGCCTTCAGTGTGGGAGCACAGCCTTCAGTGTGGGAGCACAGCCTTCAGTGTGGGAGCACAGCCTTCAGTGTGGCAGCACAGCCTTCAGTGTGGGAGCACAGCCTTCAGTGTGGGAGCACAGCCTTCAGTGTGGCAGCACAGCCTTCAGTGAGGGAGCACAGCCTTCAGTGTGGGAGCACAGCCTTCAGTGCGGCAGCACAGCCTTCAGTGCGGCAGCACAGCCTTCAGTGCGGGAGCACAGCCTTCAGTGTGGGAGCACAGCCTTCAGTGTGGGAGCACAGCCTTCAGTGTGGCAGCACAGTCTTCAGTGTGGGAGCACAGCCTTCAGTGTGGGAGCACAGCCTTCAGTGAGGGAGCACAGCCTTCAGTGTGGGAGCGCAGCCTTCAGTGTGGGAGCGCAGTCTTCAGTGTGGGAGCACAGCCTTCAGTGTGGCAGCACAGCCTTCAGTGTGGGAGCACAGCCTTCAGTGTGGCAGCACAGCCTTCAGTGCGGCGGCACAGCCTTCAGTGTGGCAGCACAGCCTTCAGTGTGGCAGCACAGCCTTCAGTGTGGCAGCACAGCCTTCAGTGCGGCAGCACAGCCTTCAGTGCGGCAGCACAGCCTTCAGTGCGGGAGCACAGCCTTCAGTGTGGGAGCAAAGCCTTCAGTGTGGGAGCACAGCCTTCAGTGTGGCAGCACAGCCTTCAGTGTGGGAGCACAGCCTTCAGTGTGGGAGCGCAGTCTTCAGTGTGGCAGCACAGCCTTCAGTGTGGCAGCACAGCCTTCAGTGTGGCAGCACAGCCTTCAGTGTGGGAGCACAGCCTTCAGTGTGGGAGCGCAGTCTTCAGTGCGGCGGCACAGCCTTCAGTGTGGCAGCACAGCCTTCAGTGTGGGAGCACAGCCTTCAGTGCGGCGGCACAGCCTTCAGTGTGGCAGCACAGCCTTCAGTGTGGGAGCGCAGTCTTCAGTGTGGGAGCACAGCCTTCAGTGTGGCAGCACAGCCTTCAGTGTGGGAGCACAGCCTTCAGTGCGGCGGCACAGCCTTCAGTGTGTGAGCACAGCCTTCAGTGTGGGAGCACAGCCTTCAGTGTGGGAGCACAGCCTTCAGTGCGGCAGCACAGCCTTCAGTGAGGGAGCACAGCCTTCAGTGAGGGAGCACAGTCTTCAGTGTGGCAGCACAGCCTTCAGTGTGGCAGCACAGCCTTCAGTGAGGGAGCACAGCCTTCAGTGAGGGAGCACAGTCTTCAGTGTGGGAGCACAGCCTTCAGTGTGGGAGCACAGCCTTCAGTGTGGCAGCACAGCCTTCAGTGTGGGAGCACAGCCTTCAGTGTGGGAGCACAGCCTTCAGTGTGGCTGCACAGCCTTCAGTGTGGGAGCACATCCTTCAGTGTGGGAGCACAGCCTTCAGTGTGGCAGCACAGCCTTCAGTGTGGGAGCACAGCCTTCAGTGTGGGAGCACAGCGTTCAGTGAGGGAGCACAGCCTTCAGTGTGGGAGCACCACCTTCAGTGTGGGAGCACAGCCTTCAGTGTGGGAGCACAGCCTTCAGTGTGGGAGCACAGCCTTCAGTGTGGCAGCACAGCCTTCAGTGTGGGAGCACAGCCTTCAGTGTGGGAGCACAGCCTTCAGTGTGGCAGCACAGTCTTCAGTGTGGCAGCACAGCCTTCAGTGTGGCAGCACAGCCTTCAGAGTGGCAGCACAGCCTTCAGTGTGGCAGCACAGTCTTCAGTGTGGCAGCACAGCCTTCAGTGTGGGAGCACAGCCTTCAGTGTGGGAGCACAGCCTTCAGTGTGGGAGCACAGCCTTCAGTGTGGCAGCACAGCCTTCAGTGCGGCGGCACAGCCTTCAGTGTGGCAGCACAGCCTTCAGTGTGGCAGCACAGCCTTCAGTGTGGCAGCACAGTCTTCAGTGCGGCGGCACAGCCTTCAGTGTGGCAGCACAGCCTTCAGTGTGGGAGCACAACCTTCAGTGCGGCGGCACAGCCTTCAGTGTGGCAGCACAGCCTTCAGTGTGGGAGCGCAGTCTTCAGTGTGGGAGCACAGCCTTCAGTGTGGCAGCACAGCCTTCAGTGTGGGAGCACAGCCTTCAGTGCGGCGGCACAGCCTTCAGTGTGTGAGCACAGCCTTCAGTGTGGGAGCACAGCCTTCAGTGTGGGAGCACAGCCTTCAGTGCGGCAGCACAGCCTTCAGTGAGGGAGCACAGCCTTCAGTGAGGGAGCACAGTCTTCAGTGTGGCAGCACAGCCTTCAGTGTGGCAGCACAGCCTTCAGTGAGGGAGCACAGCCTTCAGTGAGGGAGCACAGTCTTCAGTGTGGGAGCACAGCCTTCAGTGTGGGAGCACAGCCTTCAGTGTGGCAGCACAGCCTTCAGTGTGGGAGCACAGCCTTCAGTGTGGGAGCACAGCCTTCAGTGTGGCTGCACAGCCTTCAGTGTGGGAGCACATCCTTCAGTGTGGGAGCACAGCCTTCAGTGTGGCAGCACAGCCTTCAGTGTGGGAGCACAGCCTTCAGTGTGGGAGCACAGCGTTCAGTGAGGGAGCACAGCCTTCAGTGTGGGAGCACCACCTTCAGTGTGGGAGCACAGCCTTCAGTGTGGGAGCACAGCCTTCAGTGTGGGAGCACAGCCTTCAGTGTGGCAGCACAGCCTTCAGTGCGGCGGCACAGCCTTCAGTGTGGCAGCACAGCCTTCAGTGTGGCAGCACAGCCTTCAGTGTGGCAGCACAGTCTTCAGTGCGGCGGCACAGCCTTCAGTGTGGCAGCACAGCCTTCAGTGTGGGAGCACAACCTTCAGTGCGGCGGCACAGCCTTCAGTGTGGCAGCACAGCCTTCAGTGTGGGAGCGCAGTCTTCAGTGTGGGAGCACAGCCTTCAGTGTGGCAGCACAGCCTTCAGTGTGGGAGCACAGCCTTCAGTGAGGCGGCACAGCCTTCAGTGTGTGAGCACAGCCTTCAGTGTGGGAGCACAGCCTTCAGTGTGGGAGCACAGCCTTCAGTGCGGCAGCACAGCCTTCAGTGAGGGAGCACAGCCTTCAGTGAGGGAGCACAGTCTTCAGTGTGGCAGCACAGCCTTCAGTGTGGCAGCACAGCCTTCAGTGAGGGAGCACAGCCTTCAGTGAGGGAGCACAGTCTTCAGTGTGGGAGCACAGCCTTCAGTGTGGGAGCACAGCCTTCAGTGTGGCAGCACAGCCTTCAGTGTGGGAGCACAGCCTTCAGTGTGGGAGCACAGCCTTCAGTGTGGCTGCACAGCCTTCAGTGTGGGAGCACATCCTTCAGTGTGGGAGCACAGCCTTCAGTGTGGCAGCACAGCCTTCAGTGTGGGAGCACAGCCTTCAGTGTGGGAGCACAGCGTTCAGTGAGGGAGCACAGCCTTCAGTGTGGGAGCACCACCTTCAGTGTGGGAGCACAGCCTTCAGTGTGGGAGCACAGCCTTCAGTGTGGGAGCACAGCCTTCAGTGTGGCAGCACAGCCTTCAGTGTGGGAGCACAGCCTTCAGTGTGGGAGCACAGCCTTCAGTGTGGCAGCACAGTCTTCAGTGTGGCAGCACAGCCTTCAGTGTGGCAGCACAGCCTTCAGAGTGGCAGCACAGCCTTCAGTGTGGCAGCACAGTCTTCAGTGTGGCAGCACAGCCTTCAGTGTGGGAGCACAGCCTTCAGTGTGGCAGCAAAGCCTTCAGTGTGGCAGCACAGCCTTCAGTGTGGCAGCACAGCCTTCAGTGTGGCAGCACAATCTTCCGTGTGGCTGCACAGCCTTCAGTGTGGCAGCACAGTCTTCAGTGTGGCAGCACAGCCTTCAGTGTGGGAGCACAGCCTTCAGTGTGGCAGCACAGCCTTCAGTGAGGGAGCACAGCCTTCAGTGTGGGAGCACAGCCTTCAGTGTGGCAGCACAGCCTTCAGTGTGGCAGCACAGCCTTCAGAGTGGCAGCACAGCCTTCAGTGTGGCAGCACAGCCTTCAGTGTGGCTGCACAGCCTTCAGTGTGGCAGCACAGCCTTCAGTGTGGCAGCACAGCCTTCAGTGTGGGAGCACAGCCTTCAGTGTGGGAGCACAGCCTTCAGTGTGGCAGCACAGCGTTCAGTGTGGCAGCACAGCCTTCAGTGTGGGAGCACAGACTTCAGTGTGGGAGCACAGCCTTCAGTGTGGGAGCACAGCCTTCAGTGTGGGAGCACAGACTTCAGTGTGGGAGCACAGACTTCAGTGAGGCAGCACAGCCTTCAGTTTGGGAGCACAGTCTTCAGTGTGGGAGCACAGCCTTCAGTGTGGGAGCACAGCCTTCAGTGTGGGAGCACAGACTTCAGTGTGGGAGCACAGACTTCAGTGAGGCAGCACAGCCTTCAGTGTGGGAGCACAGTCTTCAGTGTGGGAGCACAGACTTCAGTGTGGGAGCACAGACTTCAGTGTGGGAGCACAGACTTCAGTGTGGGAGCACAGCCTTCAGTGTGGGAGCACAGACTTCAGTGTGGGAGCACAGACTTCAGTGAGGCAGCACAGCCTTCAGTGTGGGAGCACAGTCTTCAGTGTGGGAGCACAGACTTCAGTGTGGGAGCACAGCCTTCAGTGTGGGAGCACAGACTTCAGTGTGGGAGCACAGACTTCAGTGTGGGAGCACAGACTTCAGTGTGGGAGCACAGACTTCAGTGTGGGAGCACAGACTTCAGTGAGGCAGCACAGCGTTCAGTGTGGCAGCACAGCCTTCAGTGTGGGAGCACAGACTTCAGTGTGGGAGCACAGCCTTCAGTGTGGGAGCACAGCCTTCAGTGTGGGAGCACAGACTTCAGTGTGGGAGCACAGACTTCAGTGAGGCAGCACAGCCTTCAGTGTGGGAGCACAGTCTTCAGTGTGGGAGCACAGCCTTCAGTGTGGGAGCACAGCCTTCAGTATGGCAGCACAGCCTTCAGTGTGGCAGCACAGCCTTCAGTGTGGCAGCACAACCTTCAGTGTGGCAGCACAGCCTTCAGTGAGGGAGCACAGACTTCAGTGAGGCAGCACAGCCTTCAGTGCGGCAGCACAGCCTTCAGTGTCGCAGCACAGCCTTCAGTGTGGCAGCACAGCCTTCAGTGTGGGAGCACAGCCTTCAGTGTGGGAGCACAGCCTTCAGTGAGGGAGCACAGTCTTCAGTGTGGGAGCACAGCCTTCAGTGTGGGAGCAAAGCCTTCAGTGTGGCAGCACAGCCTTCAGTGAGGGAGCACAGCCTTCAGTGTGGTGGCACAGCCTTCAGTGTGGCAGCACAGCCTTCAGTGTGCGAGCACAGCCTTCAGTGTGGCAGCACAGCCTTCAGTGTGGGAGCACAGCCTTCAGTGAGGGGGCACAGCCTTCAGTGTGGCAGCACAGCCTTCAGTGTGGGAGCACAGCCTTCAGTGTGGCAGCACAGCCTTCAGTGTGAGAGCACAGCCTTCAGTGTGGGAGCACAGCCTTCAGTGTGGGAGCACAGCCTTCAGTGTGGGAGCACAGCCTTCAGTGTGGCAGCACAGCCTTCAGTGAGGGAGCACAGCCTTCAGTGAGGGGGCACAGCCTTCAGTGTGGCAGCACAGCCTTCAGTGTGGGAGCACAGCCTTCAGTGTGGCAGCACAGCCTTCAGTGTGAGAGCACAGCCTTCAGTGTGGGAGCACAGCCTTCAGTGTGGCAGCACAGCCTTCAGTGAGGGAGCACAGCCTTCAGTGAGGTGGCACAGCCTTCAGTGTGGCAGCACAGCCTTCAGTGTGGGAGCACAGCCTTCAGTATGGGAGCACAACCTTCAGTGTGGTGGCACAGCCTTCAGTGTGGCAGCACAACCTTCAGCGTGGGAGCACAGCGTTCAGTGTGGTGGCACAGCCTTCAGTGTGGGAGCACAGCCTTCAGTGTGGGAGCACAGCGTTCAGTGAGGCAGCACAGCTTCAGTGTGGCAGCACAGCCTTCAGTGTGGGAGCACAGCCTTCAGTGTGGGAGCACAGCCTTCAGTGTGGCAGCACAGCCTTCAGTGTGGGAGCACGGCCTTCAGTGTGGCAGCACAGCCTTCAGTGTGGGAGCACAGCCTTCAGTGTGGCAGCACAGCCTTCAGTGTGGGAGCACAGCCTTCAGTGTGGCAGCACAGCCTTCAGTGTGGGAGCACAGCGTTCAGTGAGGCAGCACAGCTTCAGTGTGGCAGCACAGCCTTCAGTGTGGGAGCACAGCCTTCAGTGTGGGAGCACAGCCTTCAGTGTGGCAGCACAGCCTTCAGTGTGGGAGCACGGCCTTCAGTGTGGCAGCACAGCCTTCAGTGTGGGAGCACAGCCTTCAGTGTGGCAGCACAGCCTTCAGTGTGGGAGCACAGCCTTCAGTGTGGGAGCACAGCCTTCAGTGAGGGAGCACAGTCTTCAGTGTGGGAGCACAGCCTTCAGTAAGGGAGCACAGTCTTCAGTGTGGGAGCACAGCCTTCAGTGTGGGAGCACAGCCTTCAGTGTGGGAGCACAGCCTTCAGTGAGGGAGCACAGTCTTCAGTGTGGGAGCACAGCCTTCAGTGAGGGAGCACAGTCTTCAGTGTGGGAGCACAGCCTTCAGTGTGGCAGCACAGCCTTCAGTGTGGGAGCACAGCCTTCAGTGAGGGAGCACAGTCTTCAGTGTGGGAGCACAGCCTTCAGTGTGGGAGCACAGCCTTCAGTGTGGGAGCACAGCCTTCAGTGTGACAGCACAGCCTTCAGTGTGGGAGCACAGCCTTCAGTGTGGCAGCACAGCCTTCAGTGTGGGAGCACAGCCTTCAGTGTGGGAGCACAGCCTTCAGTGTGACAGCACAGCCTTCAGTGTGGGAGCACAGCCTTCAGTGAGGGAGCACAGTCTTCAGTGTGGGAGCACAGCCTTCAGTGTGGGAGCACAGCCTTCAGTGTGGCAGCACAGCCTTCAGTGTGGCAGCACAGCCTTCAGTGTGGGAGCACAGCCTTCAGTGTGGGAGCACAGCCTTCAGTGTGGGAGCACAGCCTTCAGTGTGGCAGCACAGCCTTCAGTGTGGCAGCACAGCCTTCAGTGTGGGAGCACAGCCTTCAGTGTGGCAGCACAGCGTTCAGTGTGGGAGCACAGCCTTCAGTGTGGGAGCACAGCCTTCAGTGTGGGAGCACAGCCTTCAGTGTGGCAGCACAGCCTTCAGTGTTGGAGCACAGCCTTCAGTGTGGGAGCACAGCGTTCAGTGTGGCAGCACAGCCTTCAGTGTGGCAGCACAGCCTTCAGTGAGGGAGCACAGCCTTCAGTGAGGGGGCACAGCCTTCAGTGAGGCAGCACAGCCTTCAGTGTGGAAGCACATCCTTCAGTGTGGGAGCACAGTCTTCAGTGTGGGAGCACAGCCTTCAGTGTGGGAGCACAGTCTTCAGTGTGGGAGCACAGCCTTCAGTGTGGGAGCACAGCCTTCAGTGTGGGAGCACAGCCTTCAGTGTGACAGCACAGCCTTCAGTGTGGGAGCACAGCCTTCAGTGAGGGAGCACAGCCTTCAGTGTGGGAGCACAGCCTTCAGTGTGGGAGCACAGCCTTCAGTGTGACAGCACAGCCTTCAGTGTGGGAGCACAGCCTTCAGTGTGGGAGCACAGCCTTCAGTGTGGGAGCACAGCCTTCAGTGTGGCAGCACAGCCTTCAGTGTGGCAGCACAGCCTTCAGTGTGGCAGCACAGCCTTCAGTGAGGCAGCACAGCCTTCAGTGTGGAAGCACATCCTTCAGTGTGGGAGCACAGTCTTCAGTGTGGGAGCACAGCCTTCAGTGTGGGAGCACAGACTTCAGTGTGGGAGCACAGCCTTCAGTGTGGGAGCACAGCCTTCAGTGTGGGAGCACAGCCTTCAGTGTGACAGCACAGCCTTCAGTGTGGGAGCACAGCCTTCAGTGAGGGTGCACAGTCTTCAGCGTGGGAGCACAGCCTTCAGTGTGGGAGCACAGCCTTCAGTGTGGCAGCACAGCCTTCAGTGTGGCAGCACAGCCTTCAGTGTGGGAGCACAGCCTTCAGTGTGGGAGCACAGCCTTCAGTGTGGGAGCACAGCCTTCAGTGTGGCAGCACAGCCTTCAGTGTGGCAGCACAGCCTTCAGTGTGGCAGCACAGCCTTCAGTGTGGCAGCACAGCCTTCAGTGTGGGAGCACAGCCTTCAGTGTGGCAGCACAGCCTTCAGTGTGGGAGCACAGCCTTCAGTGTGGCAGCACAGCCTTCAGTGTGGCAGCACAGCCTTCAGTGAGGGAGCAAAGCCTTCAGTGAGGGGGCACAGCCTTCAGTGTGGCAGCACAGCCTTCAGTGTGGCAGCACAGCCTTCAGTGAGGGAGCACAGCGTTCAGTGAGGGGGCACAGCCTTCAGTGTGGCAGCACAGCCTTCAGTGTGGCAGCACAGCCTTCAGTATGGGAGCACAACCTTCAGTGTGGCAGCACAGTCTTCAGTGTGGCAGCACAGCCTTCAGTGTGGGGGCACAGCCTTCAGTGTGGTGGCACAGCCTTCAGTGTGGCAGCACAACCTTCAGCGTGGGAGCACAGCCTTCACTGTGGCAGCACAGCCTTCAGTGTGGCAGCACAGCCTTCAGTGTGGGAGCACAGTCTTCAGTGTGGCAGCACAGCCTTCAGTGAGGGAGCACAGCCTTCAGTGTGGGAGCACAGCCTTCAGTGTGGCAGCACAGCCTTCAGTGTGGGAGCACAGTCTTCAGTGTGGCAGCACAGCCTTCAGTGTGGCAGCACAGCCTTCAGTGTGGCAGCACAGCCTTCAGTGTGGGAGCACAGTCTTCAGTGTGGCAGCACAGCCTTCAGTGTGGCAGCACAGCCTTCAGTGTGGGGGCACAGCCTTCAGTGTGGTGGCACAGCCTTCAGTGTGGCAGCACAACCTTCAGCGTGGGAGCACAGCCTTCAGTGTGGCAGCACAGCCTTCAGTGTGGCAGCACAGCCTTCAGTGTGGGAGCACAGTCTTCAGTGTGGCAGCACAGCCTTCAGTGTGGGGGCACAGCCTTCAGTGTGGCAGCACAGCCTTCAGTGTGGAAGCACAGCCTTCAGTGTGGCAGCACAGCCTTCAGTGTGGCAGCACAGCCTTCAGTGTGGGAGCACAGTCTTCAGTGTGGCAGCACAGCCTTCAGTGTGGCAGCACAGCCTTCAGTGTGGCAGCACAGCCTTCAGTGTGGGAGCACAGCCTTCAGTGTGGCAGCACAGCCTTCAGTGTGGGAGCACAGTCTTCAGTGTGGGAGCACAGCCTTCAGTGTGGCAGCACAGCCTTCAGTGTGGCAGCACAGCCTTCAGTGTGGGAGCACAGCCTTCAGTGTGACAGCACAGTCTTCAGTGTGACAGCACAGCCTTCAGTGTGGCAGCACAGCCTTCAGTGTGGGAGCACAGTCTTCAGTGTGGCAGCACAGCCTTCAGTGTGGCAGCACAGCCTTCAGTGTGGGAGCACAGCCTTCAGTGTGGCAGCACAGCGTTCAGTTTGGGAGCGCAGCCTTCAGTGTGGGAGCACAGCCTTCAGTGTGGGAGCACAGCCTTCAGTGTGGCAGCACAGCCTTCAGTGTGGCAGCACAGCGTTCAGTGTGGGAGCGCAGCCTTCAGTGTGGGAGCACAGTCTTCAGTGTGGGAGCACAGCCTTCAGTGTGGGAGCACAGCCTTCAGTGTGGCAGCACAGCCTTCAGTGTGGCAGCACAGCCTTCAGTGTGGGAGCACAGCCTTCAGTGTGGGAGCACAGCCTTCAGTGTGGCAGCACAGCCTTCAGTGTGGGAGCACAGCCTTCAGTGTGGGAGCACAGCGTTCAGTGTGGCAGCACAGCCTTCAGTGTGGCAGCACAGCCTTCAGTGAGGGAGCACAGCCTTCAGTGAGGGGGCACAGCCTTCAGTGAGGCAGCACAGCCTTCAGTGTGGAAGCACATCCTTCAGTGTGGGAGCACAGTCTTCAGTGTGGGAGCACAGCCTTCAGTGTGGGAGCACAGTCTTCAGTGTGGGAGCACAGCCTTCAGTGTGGGAGCACAGCCTTCAGTGTGACAGCACAGCCTTCAGTGTGGGAGCACAGCCTTCAGTGAGGGAGCACAGCCTTCAGTGTGGGAGCACAGCCTTCAGTGTGGGAGCACAGCCTTCAGTGTGACAGCACAGCCTTCAGTGTGGGAGCACAGCCTTCAGTGTGGGAGCACAGCCTTCAGTGTGGGAGCACAGCCTTCAGTGTGGCAGCACAGCCTTCAGTGTGGCAGCACAGCCTTCAGTGTGGCAGCACAGCCTTCAGTGAGGCAGCACAGCCTTCAGTGTGGAAGCACATCCTTCAGTGTGGGAGCACAGTCTTCAGTGTGGGAGCACAGCCTTCAGTGTGGGAGCACAGTCTTCAGTGTGGGAGCACAGCCTTCAGTGTGGGAGCACAGCCTTCAGTGTGGGAGCACAGCCTTCAGTGTGACAGCACAGCCTTCAGTGTGGGAGCACAGCCTTCAGTGAGGGTGCACAGTCTTCAGCGTGGGAGCACAGCCTTCAGTGTGGGAGCACAGCCTTCAGTGTGGCAGCACAGCCTTCAGTGTGGCAGCACAGCCTTCAGTGTGGCAGCACAGCCTTCAGTGTGGGAGCACAGCCTTCAGTGTGGGAGCACAGCCTTCAGTGTGGCAGCACAGCCTTCAGTGTGGCAGCACAGCCTTCAGTGTGGCAGCACAGCCTTCAGTGTGGCAGCACAGCCTTCAGTGTGGGAGCACAGCCTTCAGTGTGGCAGCACAGCCTTCAGTGTGGGAGCACAGCCTTCAGTGTGGCAGCACAGCCTTCAGTGTGGCAGCACAGCCTTCAGTGAGGGAGCAAAGCCTTCAGTGAGGGGGCACAGCCTTCAGTGTGGCAGCACAGCCTTCAGTGTGGCAGCACAGCCTTCAGTGAGGGAGCACAGCGTTCAGTGAGGGGGCACAGCCTTCAGTGTGGCAGCACAGCCTTCAGTGTGGCAGCACAGCCTTCAGTATGGGAGCACAACCTTCAGTGTGGCAGCACAGTCTTCAGTGTGGCAGCACAGCCTTCAGTGTGGGGGCACAGCCTTCAGTGTGGTGGCACAGCCTTCAGTGTGGCAGCACAACCTTCAGCGTGGGAGCACAGCCTTCAGTGTGGCAGCACAGCCTTCAGTGTGGCAGCACAGCCTTCAGTGTGGGAGCACAGTCTTCAGTGTGGCAGCACAGCCTTCAGTGTGGCAGCACAGCCTTCAGTGTGGCAGCACAGCCTTCAGTGTGGCAGCACAGCCTTCAGTGTGGGAGCACAGTCTTCAGTGTGGCAGCACAGCCTTCAGTGTGGCAGCACAGCCTTCAGTGTGGGGGCACAGCCTTCAGTGTGGTGGCACAGCCTTCAGTGTGGCAGCACAACCTTCAGCGTGGGAGCACAGCCTTCAGTGTGGCAGCACAGCCTTCAGTGTGGCAGCACAGCCTTCAGTGTGGGAGCACAGTCTTCAGTGTGGCAGCACAGCCTTCAGTGTGGGGGCACAGCCTTCAGTGTGGCAGCACAGCCTTCAGTGTGGCAGCACAGCCTTCAGTGTGGCAGCACAGCCTTCAGTGTGGCAGCACAGCCTTCAGTGTGGGAGCACAGTCTTCAGTGTGGCAGCACAGCCTTCAGTGTGGCAGCACAGCCTTCAGTGTGGCAGCACAGCCTTCAGTGTGGCAGCACAGCCTTCAGTGTGGGAGCACAGCCTTCAGTGTGGCAGCACAGCCTTCAGTGTGGGAGCACAGTCTTCAGTGTGGGAGCACAGCCTTCAGTGTGGCAGCACAGCCTTCAGTGTGGCAGCACAGCCTTCAGTGTGGGAGCACAGCCTTCAGTGTGACAGCACAGTCTTCAGTGTGACAGCACAGCCTTCAGTGTGGCAGCACAGCCTTCAGTGTGGGAGCACAGTCTTCAGTGTGGCAGCACAGCCTTCAGTGTGGCAGCACAGCCTTCAGTGTGGGAGCACAGCCTTCAGTGTGGCAGCACAGCGTTCAGTGTGGGAGCGCAGCCTTCAGTGTGGGAGCACAGCCTTCAGTGTGGGAGCACAGCCTTCAGTGTGGCAGCACAGCCTTCAGTGTGGCAGCACAGCGTTCAGTGTGGGAGCGCAGCCTTCAGTGTGGGAGCACAGTCTTCAGTGTGGGAGCACAGCCTTCAGTGTGGGAGCACAGCCTTCAGTGTGGCAGCACAGCCTTCAGTGTGGCAGCACAGCCTTCAGTGTGGGAGCACAGCCTTCAGTGTGGGAGCACAGCCTTCAGTGTGGCAGCACAGCCTTCAGTGTGGGAGCACAGCCTTCAGTGCGGCGGCACAGCCTTCAGTGCAGCAGCACAGCCTTCAGTGCGGCAGCACAGCCTTCAGTGTGGCAGCACAGCCTTCAGTGTGGGAGCACAGCCTTCAGTATGGGAGCACAACCTTCAGTGTGGGAGCACAGCCTTCAGTATGGGAGCACAACCTTCAATGTGGGAGCACAGCCTTCAGTGTGGTGGCACAGCCTTCAGTGTGGGAGCACAGCCTTCAGTATGGGAGCACAACCTTCAGTGTGGGAGCACAGCCTTCAGTGTGGTGGCACAGCCTTCAGTGTGGCAGCACAGCCTTCAGTGTGGGAGCACAACCTTCAGTGTGGCAGCACAGCCTTCAGTGTGGGAGCACAGCCTTCAGTGTGGCAGCACAGCCTTCAGTGTGGCAGCACAACCTTCAGTGTGGTGGCACAGCCTTCAGTGTGGGAGCACAGCCTTCAGTGTGGTGGCACAGCCTTCAGTGTGGCAGCACAGCCTTCAGTGTGGGAGCACAGCCTTCAGTGTGGCAGCACAGCCTTCAGTGTGGCTGCACAGCCTTCAGTGTGGCAGCACAGTCTTCAGTGTGGCAGCACAGCCTTCAGTGTGGGAGCACAGCCTTCAGTGTGGCAGCACAGCCTTCAGTGTGGCAGCACAGCCTTCAGTGTGGCAGCACAGCCTTCAGTGTGGCAGCACAGTCTTCAGTGTGGCTGCACAGCCTTCAGTGTGGCAGCACAGTCTTCAGTGTGGCAGCACAGCCTTCAGTGTGGGAGCACAGCCTTCAGTGTGGCAGCACAGCCTTCAGTGAGGGAGCACAGCCTTCAGTGTGGGAGCACAGCCTTCAGTGTGGCAGCACAGCCTTCAGTGTGGCAGCACAGCCTTCAGAGTGGCAGCACAGCCTTCAATGTGGCAGCACCGCCTTCAGTGTGGCTGCACAGCCTTCAGTGTGGCAGCACAGCCTTCAGTGTAGCAGCACAGCCTTCAGTGTGGGAGCACAGCCTTCAGTGTGGCAGCACAGCCTTCAGTGTGGCAGCACAGTCTTCAGTGTGGGAGCACAGCCTTCAGTGTGGGAGCACCACCTTCAGTGTGGGAGCACAGCCTTCAGTGAGGCAGCACAGCCTTCAGTGTGGGAGCACAGCCTTCACTGTGGCAGCACAGCCTTCAGTGTGGGAGCACAGTCTTCAGTGTGGGAGCACAGCCTTCAGTGTGGGAGCACAGTCTTCAGTGTGGGAGCACAGCCTTCAGTGTGGGAGCACAGCCTTCAGTGTGGGAGCACAGCCTTCAGTGTGACAGCACAGCCTTCAGTGTGGGAGCACAGCCTTCAGTGAGGGAGCACAGCCTTCAGTGTGGGAGCACAGCCTTCAGTGTGGGAGCACAGCCTTCAGTGTGACAGCACAGCCTTCAGTGTGGGAGCACAGCCTTCAGTGTGGGAGCACAGCCTTCAGTGTGGGAGCACAGCCTTCAGTGTGGCAGCACAGCCTTCAGTGTGGCAGCACAGCCTTCAGTGTGGCAGCACAGCCTTCAGTGAGGCAGCACAGCCTTCAGTGTGGAAGCACATCCTTCAGTGTGGGAGCACAGTCTTCAGTGTGGGAGCACAGCCTTCAGTGTGGGAGCACAGCCTTCAGTGTGGGAGCACAGCCTTCAGTGTGACAGCACAGCCTTCAGTGTGGGAGCACAGCCTTCAGTGAGGGAGCACAGTCTTCAGTGTGGGAGCACAGCCTTCAGTGTGGGAGCACAGCCTACAGTGTGGCAGCACAGCCTTCAGTGTGGCAGCACAGCCTTCAGTGTGGCAGCACAGCCTTCAGTGTGGGAGCACAGCCTTCAGTGTGGGAGCACAGCCTTCAGTGTGGGAGCACGGCCTTCAGTGTGGCAGCACAGCCTTCAGTGTGGGAGCACAGTCTTCAGTGTGGGAGCACAGTCTTCAGTGTGGGAGCGCAGCCTTCAGTGTGGGAGCACAGTCTTCAGTCTGGGAGCACAGCCTTCAGTGTGGGAGCACAGCGTTCAGTGTGGCAGCACAGCCTTCAGTGTGGCAGCACAGCCTTCAGTGAGGGAGCACAGCCTTCAGTGAGGGGGCACAGCCTTCAGTGAGGCAGCACAGCCTTCAGTGTGGAAGCACATCCTTCAGTGTGGGAGCACAGTCTTCAGTGTGGGAGCACAGCCTTCAGTGTGGGAGCACAGCCTTCAGTGTGGGAGCACAGCCTTCAGTGTGGCAGCACAGCCTTCAGTGTGGCAGCACAGCCTTCAGTGTGGGAGCACAGCCTTCAGTGTGGCAGCACAGCCTTCAGTGTGGCAGCACAGCCTTCAGTGTGGCAGCACAGCCTTCAGTGTGGCAGCACAGCCTTTAGTGTGGGAGCACAGCCTTCAGTGTGGCAGCACAGCCTTCAGTGTGGCAGCACAGCCTTCAGTGTGGCAGCACAGCCTTCAGTGTGGCAGCACAGCCTTCAGTGTGGGAGCACAGCCTTCAGTGTGGCAGCACAGCCTTCAGTGTGGGAGCACAGCCTTCAGTGTGGCAGCACAGCCTTCAGTGTGGCAGCACAGCCTTCAGTGAGGGAGCAAAGCCTTCAGTGAGGGGGCACAGCCTTCAGTGTGGCAGCACAGCCTTCAGTGTGGCAGCACAGCCTTCAGTGAGGGAGCACAGCGTTCAGTGAGGGGGCACAGCCTTCAGTGTGGCAGCACAGCCTTCAGTGTGGCAGCACAGCCTTCAGTATGGGAGCACAACCTTCAGTGTGGCAGCACAGTCTTCAGTGTGGCAGCACAGCCTTCAGTGTGGGGGCACAGCCTTCAGTGTGGGAGCACAGCCTTCAGTGTGGCAGCACAGCCTTCAGTGTGGGAGCACAGTCTTCAGTGTGAGAGCACAGCCTTCAGTGTGGGAGCACAGCCTTCAGTGTGGCAGCACAGCCTTCAGTGTGGCAGCACAGCCTTCAGTGTGGGAGCACAGTCTTCAGTGTGGCAGCACAGCCTTCAGTGTGGCAGCACAGCCTTCAGTGTGGCAGCACAGCCTTCAGTGTGGCAGCACAGCCTTCAGTGTGGGAGCACAGTCTTCAGTGTGGCAGCACAGCCTTCAGTGTGGCAGCACAGCCTTCAGTGTGGGGGCACAGCCTTCAGTGTGGTGGCACAGCCTTCAGTGCGGCAGCACAACCTTCAGCGTGGGAGCACAGCCTTCAGTGTGGCAGCACAGCCTTCAGTGTGGCAGCACAGCCTTCAGTGTGGGAGCACAGTCTTCAGTGTGGCAGCACAGCCTTCAGTGTGGGGGCACAGCCTTCAGTGTGGCAGCACAGCCTTCAGTGTGGCAGCACAGCCTTCAGTGTGGCAGCACAGCCTTCAGTGTGGCAGCACAGCCTTCAGTGTGGGAGCACAGTCTTCAGTGTGGCAGCACAGCTTTCAGTGTGGCAGCACAGCCTTCAGTGTGGCAGCACAGCCTTCAGTGTGGCAGCACAGCCTTCAGTGTGGGAGCACAGCCTTCAGTGTGGCAGCACAGCCTTCAGTGTGGGAGCACAGTCTTCAGTGTGGGAGCACAGCCTTCAGTGTGGCAGCACAGCCTTCAGTGTGGCAGCACAGCCTTCAGTGTGGGAGCACAGCCTTCAGTGTGACAGCACAGTCTTCAGTGTGACAGCACAGCCTTCAGTGTGGCAGCACAGCCTTCAGTGTGGGAGCACAGTCTTCAGTGTGGCAGCACAGCCTTCAGTGTGGCAGCACAGCCTTCAGTGTGGGAGCACAGCCTTCAGTGTGGCAGCACAGCGTTCAGTGTGGGAGCGCAGCCTTCAGTGTGGGAGCACAGCCTTCAGTGTGGGAGCACAGCCTTCAGTGTGGCAGCACAGCCTTCAGTGTGGCAGCACAGCGTTCAGTGTGGGAGCGCAGCCTTCAGTGTGGGAGCACAGTCTTCAGTGTGGGAGCACAGCCTTCAGTGTGGGAGCACAGCCTTCAGTGTGGCAGCACAGCCTTCAGTGTGGCAGCACAGCCTTCAGTGTGGGAGCACAGCCTTCAGTGTGGGAGCACAGCCTTCAGTGTTGCAGCACAGCCTTCAGTGTGGGAGCACAGCCTTCAGTGCGGCGGCACAGCCTTCAGTGCGGCAGCACAGCCTTCAGTGCGGCAGCACAGCCTTCAGTGTGGCAGCACAGCCTTCAGTGTGGGAGCACAGCCTTCAGTATGGGAGCACAACCTTCAGTGTGGGAGCACAGCCTTCAGTATGGGAGCACAACCTTCAATGTGGGAGCACAGCCTTCAGTGTGGTGGCACAGCCTTCAGTGTGGGAGCACAGCCTTCAGTATGGGAGCACAACCTTCAGTGTGGGAGCACAGCCTTCAGTGTGGTGGCACAGCCTTCAGTGTGGCAGCACAGCCTTCAGTGTGGGAGCACAACCTTCAGTGAGGCAGCACAGCCTTCAGTGTGGGAGCACAGCCTTCAGTGTGGCAGCACAGCCTTCAGTGTGGCAGCACAACCTTCAGTGTGGTGGCACAGCCTTCAGTGTGGGAGCACAGCCTTCAGTGTGGTGGCACAGCCTTCAGTGTGGCAGCACAGCCTTCAGTGTGGGAGCACAGCCTTCAGTGTGGCAGCACAGCCTTCAGTGTGGCAGCACAACCTTCAGTGTGGTGGCACAGCCTTCAGTGTGGCAGCACAACCTTCAGTGTGGGAGCACAGCGTTCAGTGTGGTGGCACAGCCTTCAGTGTGGGAGCACAGCCTTCAGTGTGGCAGCACAGCCTTCAGTGTGGCAGCACAGCCTTCAGTGTGGCTGCACAGCCTTCAGTGTGGCTGCACAGCCTTCAGTGTGGCAGCACAGTCTTCAGTGTGGCAGCACAGCCTTCAGTGTGGGAGCACAGCCTTCAGTGTGGCAGCACAGCCTTCAGTGTGGCAGCACAGCCTTCAGTGTGGCAGCACAGCCTTCAGTGTGGCAGCACAGTCTTCAGTGTGGCTGCACAGCCTTCAGTGTGGCAGCACAGTCTTCAGTGTGGCAGCACAGCCTTCAGTGTGGGAGCACAGCCTTCAGTGTGGCAGCACAGCCTTCAGTGAGGGAGCACAGCCTTCAGTGTGGGAGCACAGCCTTCAGTGTGGCAGCACAGCCTTCAGTGTGGCAGCACAGCCTTCAGAGTGGCAGCACAGCCTTCAGTGTGGCAGCACAGCCTTCAGTGTGGCTGCACAGCCTTCAGTGTGGCAGCACAGCCTTCAGTGTGGCAGCACAGCCTTCAGTGTGGGAGCACAGCCTTCAGTGTGGCAGCACAGCCTTCAGTGTGGCAGCACAGTCTTCAGTGTGGGAGCACAGCCTTCAGTGTGGGAGCACCACCTTCAGTGTGGGAGCACAGCCTTCAGTGAGGCAGCACAGCCTTCAGTGTGGGAGCACAGCCTTCAGTGTGGCAGCACAGCCTTCAGTGAGGCAGCACAGCCTTCAGTGTGGGAGCACAGTCTTCAGTGTGGCAGCACAGCCTTCAGTGTGGGAGCACAGCCTTCAGTGTGGCAGCACAGCCTTCAGTGTGGGAGCACAGCCTTCATTGTGGCAGCACAACCTTCAGTGTGGCAGCACAGCCTTCAGTGTGGCAGCACAGCCTTCAGTGTGGGAGCACAGCCTTCAGTGTGGCAGCACAGCCTTCAGTGTGGGAGCACAGCCTTCAGTGTGGGAGCACAGCCTTCAGTGTGGGAGCACAGACTTCAGTGTGGGAGCACAGACTTCAGTGAGGCAGCACAGCCTTCAGTGTGGGAGCACAGTCTTCAGTGTGGGAGCACAGCCTTCAGTGTGGGAGCACAGCCTTCAGTGAGGGAGCACAGCCTTCAGTGTGGCAGCACAGCCTTCAGTGTGGCAGCACAACCTTCAGTGTGGCAGCACAGCCTTCAGTGAGGGAGCACAGCCTTCAGTGTGGCAGCACAGCCTTCAGTGTGGCAGCACAGCCTTCAGTGCGGCAGCACAGCCTTCAGTGTGGCAGCACAGCCTTCAGTGTGGGAGCACAGCCTTCAGTGTGACAGCACAGCCTTCAGTGTGGGAGCACAGCCTTCAGTGTGGCAGCACAGCCTTCAGTGTGGCAGCACAGCCTTCAGTGTGGCAGCACAGCCTTCAGTGTGGGAGCACAGCCTTCAGTGAGGGAGCACAGCGTTCAGTGTGGGAGCACAGCCTTCAGTGTGGGAGCACAGCCTTTAGTGTGGCAGCACAGCCTTCAGTGTGGCAGCACAGCCTTCAGTGAGGGAGCACAGCCTTCAGTGTGGCAGCACAGCCTTCAGTGTGGCAGCACAGCCTTCAGTGTGGCAGCACAGCCTTCAGTGAGGCAGCACAGCCTTCAGTGTGGGAGCACAGCCTTCAGTGAGGGAGCACAGCCTTCAGTGTGGCAGCGCAGCCTTCAGTGTGGGAGCACAGCCTTCAGTGTGGGAGCAAAGCCTTCAGTGTGGCAGCACAGCCTTCAGTGAGGGAGCACAGCCTTCAGTGTGGTGGCACAGCCTTCAGTGTGGCAGCACAGCCTTCAGTGTGCGAGCACAGCCTTCAGTGTGGCAGCACAGCCTTCAGTGTGGGAGCACAGCCTTCAGTGTGGCAGCACAGCCTTCAGTGTGGGAGCGCAGCCTTCAGTGTGGCAGCACAGCCTTCAGTGTGAGAGCACAGCCTTCAGTGTGGGAGCACAGCCTTCAGTGTGGCAGCACAGCCTTCAGTGAGGGAGCACAGCCTTCAGTGAGGTGGCACAGCCTTCAGTGTGGCAGCACAGCCTTCAGTGTGGGAGCACAGCCTTCAGTGTGGCAGCACAACCTTCAGCGTGGGAGCACAGCGTTCAGTGTGGTGGCACAGCCTTCAGTGTGGGAGCACAGCCTTCAGTGTGGCAGCACAGCTTCAGTGTGGCAGCACAGCCTTCAGTGTGGGAGCACAGCCTTCAGTGTGGGAGCACAGCCTTCAGTGTGGCAGCACAGCCTTCAGTGTGGGAGCACGGCCTTCAGTGTGGCAGCACAGCCTTCAGTGTGGGAGCACAGCCTTCAGTGTGGCAGCACAGCCTTCAGTGTGGGAGCACAGCCTTCAGTGTGGGAGCACAGCCTTCAGTGAGGGAGCACAGTCTTCAGTGTGGGAGCACAGCCTTCAGTGTGGCAGCACAGCCTTCAGTGTGGGAGCACAGCCTTCAGTGAGGGAGCACAGTCTTCAGTGTGGGAGCACAGCCTTCAGTGTGGGAGCACAGCCTTCAGTGTGGGAGCACAGCCTTCAGTGTGACAGCACAGCCTTCAGTGTGGGAGCACAGCCTTCAGTGTGGCAGCACAGCCTTCAGTGTGGGAGCACAGCCTTCAGTGTGGGAGCACAGCCTTCAGTGTGACAGCACAGCCTTCAGTGTGGGAGCACAGCCTTCAGTGAGGGAGCACAGTCTTCAGTGTGGGAGCACAGCCTTCAGTGTGGGAGCACAGCCTTCAGTGTGGCAGCACAGCCTTCAGTGTGGCAGCACAGCCTTCAGTGTGGGAGCACAGCCTTCAGTGTGGGAGCACAGCCTTCAGTGTGGGAGCACAGCCTTCAGTGTGGCAGCACAGCCTTCAGTGTGGCAGCACAGCCTTCAGTGTGGGAGCACAGCCTTCAGTGTGGCAGCACAGCGTTCAGTGTGGGAGCACAGCCTTCAGTGTGGGAGCACAGCCTTCAGTGTGGGAGCACAGCCTTCAGTGTGGCAGCACAGCCTTCAGTGTGGGAGCACAGCCTTCAGTGTGGGAGCACAGCCTTCAGTGTGGCAGCACAGCCTTCAGTGTGGCAGCACAGCCTTCAGTGTGAGAGCACAGCCTTCAGTGTGGCAGCACAGCCTTCAGTGTGGGAGCACAGCGTTCAGTGTGGCAGCACAGCCTTCAGTGTGGCAGCACAGCCTTCAGTGAGGGAGCACAGCCTTCAGTGAGGGGGCACAGCCTTCAGTGAGGCAGCACAGCCTTCAGTGTGGAAGCACATCCTTCAGTGTGGGAGCACAGTCTTCAGTGTGGGAGCACAGCCTTCAGTGTGGGAGCACAGTCTTCAGTGTGGGAGCACAGCCTTCAGTGTGGGAGCACAGCCTTCAGTGTGACAGCACAGCCTTCAGTGTGGGAGCACAGCCTTCAGTGAGGGAGCACAGCCTTCAGTGTGGGAGCACAGCCTTCAGTGTGGCAGCACAGCCTTCAGTGAGGGAGCACAGCCTTCAGTGTGGGAGCACAGCCTTCAGTGAGGCAGCACAGCCTTCAGTGTGGCAGCACAGCCGTCAGTGTGGGAGCACAGCCTTCAGTGTGGCAGCACAGCCTTCAGTGTGGCAGCACAGCCTTCAGTGTGGGAGCACAGCCTTCAGTGAGGGAGCACAGCGTTCAGTGTGGGAGCACAGCCTTCAGTGTGGGAGCACAGCCTTTAGTGTGGCAGCACAGCCTTCAGTGTGGCAGCACAGCCTTCAGTGAGGGAGCACAGCCTTCAGTGTGGCAGCACAGCCTTCAGTGTGGCAGCACAGCCTTCAGTGTGGCAGCACAGCCTTCAGTGAGGCAGCACAGCCTTCAGTGTGGGAGCACAGCCTTCAGTGAGGGAGCACAGCCTTCAGTGTGGCAGCGCAGCCTTCAGTGTGGGAGCACAGCCTTCAGTGTGGGAGCAAAGCCTTCAGTGTGGCAGCACAGCCTTCAGTGAGGGAGCACAGCCTTCAGTGTGGTGGCACAGCCTTCAGTGTGGCAGCACAGCCTTCAGTGTGCGAGCACAGCCTTCAGTGTGGCAGCACAGCCTTCAGTGTGGGAGCACAGCCTTCAGTGTGGCAGCACAGCCTTCAGTGTGGGAGCACAGCCTTCAGTGTGGCAGCACAGCCTTCAGTGTGAGAGCACAGCCTTCAGTGTGGGAGCACAGCCTTCAGTGTGGCAGCACAGCCTTCAGTGAGGGAGCACAGCCTTCAGTGAGGTGGCACAGCCTTCAGTGTGGCAGCACAGCCTTCAGTGTGGGAGCACAGCCTTCAGTGTGGCAGCACAACCTTCAGCGTGGGAGCACAGCGTTCAGTGTGGTGGCACAGCCTTCAGTGTGGGAGCACAGCCTTCAGTGTGGCAGCACAGCTTCAGTGTGGCAGCACAGCCTTCAGTGTGGGAGCACAGCCTTCAGTGTGGGAGCACAGCCTTCAGTGTGGCAGCACAGCCTTCAGTGTGGGAGCACGGCCTTCAGTGTGGCAGCACAGCCTTCAGTGTGGGAGCACAGCCTTCAGTGTGGCAGCACAGCCTTCAGTGTGGGAGCACAGCCTTCAGTGTGGGAGCACAGCCTTCAGTGAGGGAGCACAGTCTTCAGAGTGGGAGCACAGCCTTCAGTGTGGCAGCACAGCCTTCAGTGTGGGAGCACAGCCTTCAGTGAGGGAGCACAGTCTTCAGTGTGGGAGCACAGCCTTCAGTGTGGGAGCACAGCCTTCAGTGTGGGAGCACAGCCTTCAGTGTGACAGCACAGCCTTCAGTGTGGGAGCACAGCCTTCAGTGTGGCAGCACAGCCTTCAGTGTGGGAGCACAGCCTTCAGTGTGGGAGCACAGCCTTCAGTGTGACAGCACAGCCTTCAGTGTGGGAGCACAGCCTTCAGTGAGGGAGCACAGTCTTCAGTGTGGGAGCACAGCCTTCAGTGTGGGAGCACAGCCTTCAGTGTGGCAGCACAGCCTTCAGTGTGGCAGCACAGCCTTCAGTGTGGGAGCACAGCCTTCAGTGTGGGAGCACAGCCTTCAGTGTGGGAGCACAGCCTTCAGTGTGGCAGCACAGCCTTCAGTGTGGCAGCACAGCCTTCAGTGTGGGAGCACAGCCTTCAGTGTGGCAGCACAGCGTTCAGTGTGGGAGCACAGCCTTCAGTGTGGGAGCACAGCCTTCAGTGTGGGAGCACAGCCTTCAGTGTGGCAGCACAGCCTTCAGTGTGGGAGCACAGCCTTCAGTGTGGGAGCACAGCCTTCAGTGTGGCAGCACAGCCTTCAGTGTGGCAGCACAGCCTTCAGTGTGAGAGCACAGCCTTCAGTGTGGCAGCACAGCCTTCAGTGTGGGAGCACAGCGTTCAGTGTGGCAGCACAGCCTTCAGTGTGGCAGCACAGCCTTCAGTGAGGGAGCACAGCCTTCAGTGAGGGGGCACAGCCTTCAGTGAGGCAGCACAGCCTTCAGTGTGGAAGCACATCCTTCAGTGTGGGAGCACAGTCTTCAGTGTGGGAGCACAGCCTTCAGTGTGGGAGCACAGTCTTCAGTGTGGGAGCACAGCCTTCAGTGTGGGAGCACAGCCTTCAGTGTGGGAGCACAGCCTTCAGTGTGACAGCACAGCCTTCAGTGTGGGAGCACAGCCTTCAGTGAGGGAGCACAGCCTTCAGTGTGGGAGCACAGCCTTCAGTGTGGGAGCACAGCCTTCAGTGTGACAGCACAGCCTTCAGTGTGGGAGCACAGCCTTCAGTGTGGGAGCACAGCCTTCAGTGTGGGAGCACAGCCTTCAGTGTGGCAGCACAGCCTTCAGTGTGGCAGCACAGCCTTCAGTGTGGCAGCACAGCCTTCAGTGAGGCAGCACAGCCTTCAGTGTGGAAGCACATCCTTCAGTGTGGGAGCACAGTCTTCAGTGTGGGAGTACAGCCTTCAGTGTGGGAGCACAGTCTTCAGTGTGGGAGCACAGCCTTCAGTGTGGGAGCACAGCCTTCAGTGTGGGAGCACAGCCTTCAGTGTGACAGCACAGCCTTCAGTGTGGGAGCACAGCCTTCAGTGAGGGAGCACAGTCTTCAGTGTGGGAGCACAGCCTTCAGTGTGGGAGCACAGCCTTCAGTGTGGCAGCACAGCCTTCAGTGTGGCAGCACAGCCTTCAGTGTGGCAGCACAGCCTTCAGTGTGGGAGCACAGCCTTCAGTATGGGAGCACAGCCTTCAGTGTGGCAGCACAGCCTTCAGTGTGGCAGCACAGCCTTCAGTGTGGCAGCACAGCCTTCAGTGTGGCAGCACAGCCTTCAGTGTGGCAGCACAGCCTTCAGTGTGGGAGCACAGCCTTCAGTGTGGCAGCACAGCCTTCAGTGTGGGAGCACAGCCTTCAGTGTGGCAGCACAGCCTTCAGTGTGGCAGCACAGCCTTCAGTGAGGGAGCAAAGCCTTCAGTGAGGGGGCACAGCCTTCAGTGTGGCAGCACAGCCTTCAGTGTGGCAGCACCACCTTCAGTGAGGGAGCACAGCGTTCAGTGAGGGGGCACAGCCTTCAGTGTGGCAGCACAGCCTTCAGTGTGGGAGCACAGCCTTCAGTATGGGAGCACAACCTTCAGTGTGGCAGCACAGTCTTCAGTGTGGCAGCACAGCCTTCAGTGTGGGGGCACAGCCTTCAGTGTGGTGGCACAGCCTTCAGTGTGGCAGCACAACCTTCAGCGTGGGAGCACAGCCTTCAGTGTGGCAGCACAGCCTTCAGTGTGGCAGCACAGCCTTCAGTGTGGGAGCACAGTCTTCAGTGTGGCAGCACAGCCTTCAGTGTGGCAGCACAGCCTTCAGTGTGGCAGCACAGCCTTCAGTGTGGCAGCACAGCCTTCAGTGTGGCAGCACAGCGTTCAGTGTGGCAGCACAGCCTTCAGTGTGGCAGCACAGCCTTCAGTGTGGGAGCACAGCCTTCAGTGTGGCAGCACAGCGTTCAGTGTGGGAGCGCAGCCTTCAGTGTGGGAGCACAGTCTTCAGTGTGGGAGCACAGTCTTCTGTGTGGGAGCACAGTCTTCAGTGTGGGAGCGCAGCCTTCAGTGTGGGAGCACAGTCTTCAGTCTGGGAGCACAGCCTTCAGTGTGGGAGCACAGCCTTCAGTGTGGCAGCACAGCCTTCAGTGTGGCAGCACAGCCTTCAGTGTGGGAGCACAGCCTTCAGTGTGGGAGCACAGCCTTCAGTGTGGCAGCACAGCCTTCAGTGTGGGAGCACAGCCTTCAGTGTGGCAGCACAGCCTTCAGTGTGGCAGCACAGCCTTCAGTGTGGCAGCACAGCCTTCAGTGTGGGAGCACAGCCTTCAGTGTGGGAGCACAGCCTTCAGTGTGGCAGCACAGCCTTCAGTGTGGGAGCACAGCCTTCAGTGTGGCAGCACAGCCTTCAGTGTGGGAGCACAGCCTTCAGTGTGGGAGCACAGCCTTCAGTGCGGCGGCACAGCCTTCAGTGCGGCAGCACAGCCTTCAGTGCGGCAGCACAGCCTTCAGTGTGGCAGCACAGCCTTCAGTGTGGGAGCACAGCCTTCAGTGAGGGAGCACAGTCTTCAGTGTGGGAGCACAGCCTTCAGTGTGGCAGCACAGCCTTCAGTGTGGGAGCACAGCCTTCAGTGAGGGAGCACAGTCTTCAGTGTGGGAGCACAGCCTTCAGTGTGGGAGCACAGCCTTCAGTGTGGGAGCACAGCCTTCAGTGTGACAGCACAGCCTTCAGTGTGGGAGCACAGCCTTCAGTGTGGCAGCACAGCCTTCAGTGTGGGAGCACAGCCTTCAGTGTGGGAGCACAGCCTTCAGTGTGACAGCACAGCCTTCAGTGTGGGAGCACAGCCTTCAGTGAGGGAGCACAGTCTTCAGTGTGGGAGCACAGCCTTCAGTGTGGGAGCACAGCCTTCAGTGTGGCAGCACAGCCTTCAGTGTGGCAGCACAGCCTTCAGTGTGGGAGCACAGCCTTCAGTGTGGGAGCACAGCCTTCAGTGTGGGAGCACAGCCTTCAGTGTGGCAGCACAGCCTTCAGTGTGGCAGCACAGCCTTCAGTGTGGGAGCACAGCCTTCAGTGTGGCAGCACAGCGTTCAGTGTGGGAGCACAGCCTTCAGTGTGGGAGCACAGCCTTCAGTGTGGGAGCACAGCCTTCAGTGTGGCAGCACAGCCTTCAGTGTGGGAGCACAGCCTTCAGTGTGGGAGCACAGCCTTCAGTGTGGCAGCACAGCCTTCAGTGTGGCAGCACAGCCTTCAGTGTGAGAGCACAGCCTTCAGTGTGGCAGCACAGCCTTCAGTGTGGGAGCACAGCGTTCAGTGTGGCAGCACAGCCTTCAGTGTGGCAGCACAGCCTTCAGTGAGGGAGCACAGCCTTCAGTGAGGGGGCACAGCCTTCAGTGAGGCAGCACAGCCTTCAGTGTGGAAGCACATCCTTCAGTGTGGGAGCACAGTCTTCAGTGTGGGAGCACAGCCTTCAGTGTGGGAGCACAGTCTTCAGTGTGGGAGCACAGCCTTCAGTGTGGGAGCACAGCCTTCAGTGTGGGAGCACAGCCTTCAGTGTGACAGCACAGCCTTCAGTGTGGGAGCACAGCCTTCAGTGAGGGAGCACAGCCTTCAGTGTGGGAGCACAGCCTTCAGTGTGGGAGCACAGCCTTCAGTGTGACAGCACAGCCTTCAGTGTGGGAGCACAGCCTTCAGTGTGGGAGCACAGCCTTCAGTGTGGGAGCACAGCCTTCAGTGTGGCAGCACAGCCTTCAGTGTGGCAGCACAGCCTTCAGTGTGGCAGCACAGCCTTCAGTGAGGCAGCACAGCCTTCAGTGTGGAAGCACATCCTTCAGTGTGGGAGCACAGTCTTCAGTGTGGGAGCACAGCCTTCAGTGTGGGAGCACAGTCTTCAGTGTGGGAGCACAGCCTTCAGTGTGGGAGCACAGCCTTCAGTGTGGGAGCACAGCCTTCAGTGTGACAGCACAGCCTTCAGTGTGGGAGCACAGCCTTCAGTGAGGGAGCACAGTCTTCAGTGTGGGAGCACAGCCTTCAGTGTGGGAGCACAGCCTTCAGTGTGGCAGCACAGCCTTCAGTGTGGCAGCACAGCCTTCAGTGTGGCAGCACAGCCTTCAGTGTGGGAGCACAGCCTTCAGTGTGGGAGCACAGCCTTCAGTGTGGCAGCACAGCCTTCAGTGTGGCAGCACAGCCTTCAGTGTGGCAGCACAGCCTTCAGTGTGGCAGCACAGCCTTCAGTGTGGCAGCACAGCCTTCAGTGTGGGAGCACAGCCTTCAGTGTGGCAGCACAGCCTTCAGTGTGGGAGCACAGCCTTCAGTGTGGCAGCACAGCCTTCAGTGTGGCAGCACAGCCTTCAGTGAGGGAGCAAAGCCTTCAGTGAGGGGGCACAGCCTTCAGTGTGGCAGCACAGCCTTCAGTGTGGCAGCACCGCCTTCAGTGAGGGAGCACAGCGTTCAGTGAGGGGGCACAGCCTTCAGTGTGGCAGCACAGCCTTCAGTGTGGGAGCACAGCCTTCAGTATGGGAGCACAACCTTCAGTGTGGCAGCACAGTCTTCAGTGTGGCAGCACAGCCTTCAGTGTGGGGGCACAGCCTTCAGTGTGGTGGCACAGCCTTCAGTGTGGCAGCACAACCTTCAGCGTGGGAGCACAGCCTTCAGTGTGGCAGCACAGCCTTCAGTGTGGCAGCACAGCCTTCAGTGTGGGAGCACAGTCTTCAGTGTGGCAGCACAGCCTTCAGTGTGGCAGCACAGCCTTCAGTGTGGCAGCACAGCCTTCAGTGTGGCAGCACAGCCTTCAGTGTGGCAGCACAGCGTTCAGTGTGGCAGCACAGCCTTCAGTGTGGCAGCACAGCCTTCAGTGTGGGAGCACAGCCTTCAGTGTGGCAGCACAGCGTTCAGTGTGGGAGCGCAGCCTTCAGTGTGGGAGCACAGTCTTCAGTGTGGGAGCACAGTCTTCTGTGTGGGAGCACAGTCTTCAGTGTGGGAGCGCAGCCTTCAGTGTGGGAGCACAGTCTTCAGTCTGGGAGCACAGCCTTCAGTGTGGGAGCACAGCCTTCAGTGTGGCAGCACAGCCTTCAGTGTGGCAGCACAGCCTTCAGTGTGGGAGCACAGCCTTCAGTGTGGGAGCACAGCCTTCAGTGTGGCAGCACAGCCTTCAGTGTGGGAGCACAGCCTTCAGTGTGGCAGCACAGCCTTCAGTGTGGCAGCACAGCCTTCAGTGTGGCAGCACAGCCTTCAGTGTGGGAGCACAGCCTTCATTGTGGGAGCACAGCCTTCAGTGTGGCAGCACAGCCTTCAGTGTGGGAGCACAGCCTTCAGTGTGGCAGCACAGCCTTCAGTGTGGGAGCACAGCCTTCAGTGTGGGAGCACAGCCTTCAGTGCGGCGGCACAGCCTTCAGTGCGGCAGCACAGCCTTCAGTGCGGCAGCACAGCCTTCAGTGTGGCAGCACAGCCTTCAGTGTGGGAGCACAGCCTTCAGTATGGGAGCACAACCTTCAGTGTGGGAGCACAGCCTTCAGTATGGGAGCACAACCTTCAATGTGGGAGCACAGCCTTCAGTGTGGTGGCACAGCCTTCAGTGTGGGAGCACAGCCTTCAGTATGGGAGCACAACCTTCAGTGTGGGAGCACAGCCTTCAGTGTGGTGGCACAGCCTTCAGTGTGGCAGCACAGCCTTCAGTGTGGGAGCACAACCTTCAGTGAGGCAGCACAGCCTTCAGTGTGGGAGCACAGCCTTCAGTGTGGCAGCACAGCCTTCAGTGTGGCAGCACAACCTTCAGTGTGGTGGCACAGCCTTCAGTGTGGGAGCACAGCCTTCAGTGTGGTGGCACAGCCTTCAGTGTGGCAGCACAGCCTTCAGTGTGGGAGCACAGCCTTCAGTGTGGCAGCACAGCCTTCAGTGTGGCAGCACAGCCTTCAGTGTGGGAGCACAGCCTTCAGTGTGACAGCACAGTCTTCAGTGTGACAGCACAGCCTTCAGTGTGGCAGCACAGCCTTCAGTGTGGGAGCACAGTCTTCAGTGTGGCAGCACAGCCTTCAGTGTGGCAGCACAGCCTTCAGTGTGGGAGCACAGCCTTCAGTGTGGCAGCACAGCGTTCAGTGTGGGAGCGCAGCCTTCAGTGTGGGAGCACAGCCTTCAGTGTGGGAGCACAGCCTTCAGTGTGGCAGCACAGCCTTCAGTGTGGCAGCACAGCGTTCAGTGTGGGAGCGCAGCCTTCAGTGTGGGAGCACAGTCTTCAGTGTGGGAGCACAGCCTTCAGTGTGGGAGCACAGCCTTCAGTGTGGCAGCACAGCCTTCAGTGTGGCAGCACAGCCTTCAGTGTGGGAGCACAGCCTTCAGTGTGGGAGCACAGCCTTCAGTGTTGCAGCACAGCCTTCAGTGTGGGAGCACAGCCTTCAGTGCGGCGGCACAGCCTTCAGTGCGGCAGCACAGCCTTCAGTGCGGCAGCACAGCCTTCAGTGTGGCAGCACAGCCTTCAGTGTGGGAGCACAGCCTTCAGTATGGGAGCACAACCTTCAGTGTGGGAGCACAGCCTTCAGTATGGGAGCACAACCTTCAATGTGGGAGCACAGCCTTCAGTGTGGTGGCACAGCCTTCAGTGTGGGAGCACAGCCTTCAGTATGGGAGCACAACCTTCAGTGTGGGAGCACAGCCTTCAGTGTGGTGGCACAGCCTTCAGTGTGGCAGCACAGCCTTCAGTGTGGGAGCACAACCTTCAGTGAGGCAGCACAGCCTTCAGTGTGGGAGCACAGCCTTCAGTGTGGCAGCACAGCCTTCAGTGTGGCAGCACAACCTTCAGTGTGGTGGCACAGCCTTCAGTGTGGGAGCACAGCCTTCAGTGTGGTGGCACAGCCTTCAGTGTGGCAGCACAGCCTTCAGTGTGGGAGCACAGCCTTCAGTGTGGCAGCACAGCCTTCAGTGTGGCAGCACAACCTTCAGTGTGGTGGCACAGCCTTCAGTGTGGCAGCACAACCTTCAGTGTGGGAGCACAGCGTTCAGTGTGGTGGCACAGCCTTCAGTGTGGGAGCACAGCCTTCAGTGTGGCAGCACAGCCTTCAGTGTGGCAGCACAGCCTTCAGTGTGGCTGCACAGCCTTCAGTGTGGCAGCACAGTCTTCAGTGTGGCAGCACAGCCTTCAGTGTGGGAGCACAGCCTTCAGTGTGGCAGCACAGCCTTCAGTGTGGCAGCACAGCCTTCAGTGTGGCAGCACAGCCTTCAGTGTGGCAGCACAGTCTTCAGTGTGGCTGCACAGCCTTCAGTGTGGCAGCACAGTCTTCAGTGTGGCAGCACAGCCTTCAGTGTGGGAGCACAGCCTTCAGTGTGGCAGCACAGCCTTCAGTGAGGGAGCACAGCCTTCAGTGTGGGAGCACAGCCTTCAGTGTGGCAGCACAGCCTTCAGTGTGGCAGCACAGCCTTCAGAGTGGCAGCACAGCCTTCAGTGTGGCAGCACAGCCTTCAGTGTGGCTGCACAGCCTTCAGTGTGGCAGCACAGCCTTCAGTGTGGCAGCACAGCCTTCAGTGTGGGAGCACAGCCTTCAGTGTGGCAGCACAGCCTTCAGTGTGGGAGCACAGTCTTCAGTGTGGGAGCACAGCCTTCAGTGTGGGAGCACCACCTTCAGTGTGGGAGCACAGCCTTCAGTGAGGCAGCACAGCCTTCAGTGTGGGAGCACAGCCTTCAGTGTGGCAGCACAGCCTTCAGTGAGGCAGCACAGCCTTCAGTGTGGGAGCACAGTCTTCAGTGTGGCAGCACAGCCTTCAGTGTGGGAGCACAGCCTTCAGTGTGGCAGCACAGCCTTCAGTGTGGGAGCACAGCCTTCATTGTGGCAGCACAACCTTCAGTGTGGCAGCACAGCCTTCAGTGTGGCAGCACAGCCTTCAGTGTGGGAGCACAGCCTTCAGTGTGGCAGCACAGCCTTCAGTGTGGGAGCACAGCCTTCAGTGTGGGAGCACAGCCTTCAGTGTGGGAGCACAGACTTCAGTGTGGGAGCACAGACTTCAGTGAGGCAGCACAGCCTTCAGTGTGGGAGCACAGTCTTCAGTGTGGGAGCACAGCCTTCAGTGTGGGAGCACAGCCTTCAGTGAGGGAGCACAGCCTTCAGTGTGGCAGCACAACCTTCAGTGTGGCAGCACAGCCTTCAGTGAGGGAGCACAGCCTTCAGTGTGGCAGCACAGCCTTCAGTGTGGCAGCACAGCCTTCAGTGCGGCAGCACAGCCTTCAGTGTGGCAGCACAGCCTTCAGTGTGGGAGCACAGCCTTCAGTGTGACAGCACAGCCTTCAGTGTGGGAGCACAGCCTTCAGTGTGGCAGCACAGCCTTCAGTGTGGCAGCACAGCCTTCAGTGTGGGAGCACAGCCTTCAGTGTGGGAGCACAGCCTTCAGTGTGGGAGCACAGACTTCAGTGTGGGAGCACAGACTTCAGTGAGGCAGCACAGCCTTCAGTGTGGGAGCACAGTCTTCAGTGTGGGAGCACAGCCTTCAGTGTGGGAGCACAGCCTTCAGTGAGGGAGCACAGCCTTCAGTGTGGCAGCACAACCTTCAGTGTGGCAGCACAGCCTTCAGTGAGGGAGCACAGCCTTCAGTGTGGCAGCACAGCCTTCAGTGTGGCAGCACAGCCTTCAGTGCGGCAGCACAGCCTTCAGTGTGGCAGCACAGCCTTCAGTGTGGGAGCACAGCCTTCAGTGTGACAGCACAGCCTTCAGTGTGGGAGCACAGCCTTCAGTGTGGCAGCACAGCCTTCAGTGTGGCAGCACAGCCTTCAGTGTGGCAGCACAGCCTTCAGTGTGGGAGCACAGCCTTCAGTGAGGGAGCACAGCGTTCAGTGTGGGAGCACAGCCTTCAGTGTGGGAGCACAGCCTTTAGTGTGGCAGCACAGCCTTCAGTGTGGCAGCACAGCCTTCAGTGAGGGAGCACAGCCTTCAGTGTGGCAGCACAGCCTTCAGTGTGGCAGCACAGCCTTCAGTGTGGCAGCACAGCCTTCAGTGAGGCAGCACAGCCTTCAGTGTGGGAGCACAGCCTTCAGTGAGGGAGCACAGCCTTCAGTGTGGCAGCGCAGCCTTCAGTGTGGGAGCACAGCCTTCAGTGTGGGAGCAAAGCCTTCAGTGTGGCAGCACAGCCTTCAGTGAGGGAGCACAGCCTTCAGTGTGGTGGCACAGCCTTCAGTGTGGCAGCACAGCCTTCAGTGTGCGAGCACAGCCTTCAGTGTGGCAGCACAGCCTTCAGTGTGGGAGCACAGCCTTCAGTGTGGCAGCACAGCCTTCAGTGTGGGAGCACAGCCTTCAGTGTGGCAGCACAGCCTTCAGTGTGAGAGCACAGCCTTCAGTGTGGGAGCACAGCCTTCAGTGTGGCAGCACAGCCTTCAGTGAGGGAGCACAGCCTTCAGTGAGGTGGCACAGCCTTCAGTGTGGCAGCACAGCCTTCAGTGTGGGAGCACAGCCTTCAGTGTGGCAGCACAACCTTCAGCGTGGGAGCACAGCGTTCAGTGTGGTGGCACAGCCTTCAGTGTGGGAGCACAGCCTTCAGTGTGGCAGCACAGCTTCAGTGTGGCAGCACAGCCTTCAGTGTGGGAGCACAGCCTTCAGTGTGGGAGCACAGCCTTCAGTGTGGCAGCACAGCCTTCAGTGTGGGAGCACGGCCTTCAGTGTGGCAGCACAGCCTTCAGTGTGGGAGCACAGCCTTCAGTGTGGCAGCACAGCCTTCAGTGTGGGAGCACAGCCTTCAGTGTGGGAGCACAGCCTTCAGTGAGGGAGCACAGTCTTCAGTGTGGGAGCACAGCCTTCAGTGTGGCAGCACAGCCTTCAGTGTGGGAGCACAGCCTTCAGTGAGGGAGCACAGTCTTCAGTGTGGGAGCACAGCCTTCAGTGTGGGAGCACAGCCTTCAGTGTGGGAGCACAGCCTTCAGTGTGACAGCACAGCCTTCAGTGTGGGAGCACAGCCTTCAGTGTGGCAGCACAGCCTTCAGTGTGGGAGCACAGCCTTCAGTGTGGGAGCACAGCCTTCAGTGTGACAGCACAGCCTTCAGTGTGGGAGCACAGCCTTCAGTGAGGGAGCACAGTCTTCAGTGTGGGAGCACAGCCTTCAGTGTGGGAGCACAGCCTTCAGTGTGGCAGCACAGCCTTCAGTGTGGCAGCACAGCCTTCAGTGTGGGAGCACAGCCTTCAGTGTGGGAGCACAGCCTTCAGTGTGGGAGCACAGCCTTCAGTGTGGCAGCACAGCCTTCAGTGTGGCAGCACAGCCTTCAGTGTGGGAGCACAGCCTTCAGTGTGGCAGCACAGCGTTCAGTGTGGGAGCACAGCCTTCAGTGTGGGAGCACAGCCTTCAGTGTGGGAGCACAGCCTTCAGTGTGGCAGCACAGCCTTCAGTGTGGGAGCACAGCCTTCAGTGTGGGAGCACAGCCTTCAGTGTGGCAGCACAGCCTTCAGTGTGGCAGCACAGCCTTCAGTGTGAGAGCACAGCCTTCAGTGTGGCAGCACAGCCTTCAGTGTGGGAGCACAGCGTTCAGTGTGGCAGCACAGCCTTCAGTGTGGCAGCACAGCCTTCAGTGAGGGAGCACAGCCTTCAGTGAGGGGGCACAGCCTTCAGTGAGGCAGCACAGCCTTCAGTGTGGAAGCACATCCTTCAGTGTGGGAGCACAGTCTTCAGTGTGGGAGCACAGCCTTCAGTGTGGGAGCACAGTCTTCAGTGTGGGAGCACAGCCTTCAGTGTGGGAGCACAGCCTTCAGTGTGACAGCACAGCCTTCAGTGTGGGAGCACAGCCTTCAGTGAGGGAGCACAGCCTTCAGTGTGGGAGCACAGCCTTCAGTGTGGCAGCACAGCCTTCAGTGAGGGAGCACAGCCTTCAGTGTGGGAGCACAGCCTTCAGTGAGGCAGCACAGCCTTCAGTGTGGCAGCACAGCCGTCAGTGTGGGAGCACAGCCTTCAGTGTGGCAGCACAGCCTTCAGTGTGGCAGCACAGCCTTCAGTGTGGGAGCACAGCCTTCAGTGAGGGAGCACAGCGTTCAGTGTGGGAGCACAGCCTTCAGTGTGGGAGCACAGCCTTTAGTGTGGCAGCACAGCCTTCAGTGTGGCAGCACAGCCTTCAGTGAGGGAGCACAGCCTTCAGTGTGGCAGCACAGCCTTCAGTGTGGCAGCACAGCCTTCAGTGTGGCAGCACAGCCTTCAGTGAGGCAGCACAGCCTTCAGTGTGGGAGCACAGCCTTCAGTGAGGGAGCACAGCCTTCAGTGTGGCAGCGCAGCCTTCAGTGTGGGAGCACAGCCTTCAGTGTGGGAGCAAAGCCTTCAGTGTGGCAGCACAGCCTTCAGTGAGGGAGCACAGCCTTCAGTGTGGGGGCACAGCCTTCAGTGTGGCAGCACAGCCTTCAGTGTGCGAGCACAGCCTTCAGTGTGGCAGCACAGCCTTCAGTGTGGGAGCACAGCCTTCAGTGTGGCAGCACAGCCTTCAGTGTGGGAGCACAGCCTTCAGTGTGGCAGCACAGCCTTCAGTGTGAGAGCACAGCCTTCAGTGTGGGAGCACAGCCTTCAGTGTGGCAGCACAGCCTTCAGTGAGGGAGCACAGCCTTCAGTGAGGTGGCACAGCCTTCAGTGTGGCAGCACAGCCTTCAGTGTGGCAGCACAACCTTCAGCGTGGGAGCACAGCGTTCAGTGTGGTGGCACAGCCTTCAGTGTGGGAGCACAGCCTTCAGTGTGGCAGCACAGCTTCAGTGTGGCAGCACAGCCTTCAGTGTGGGAGCACAGCCTTCAGTGTGGGAGCACAGCCTTCAGTGTGGCAGCACAGCCTTCAGTGTGGGAGCACGGCCTTCAGTGTGGCAGCACAGCCTTCAGTGTGGGAGCACAGCCTTCAGTGTGGCAGCACAGCCTTCAGTGTGGGAGCACAGCCTTCAGTGTGGGAGCACAGCCTTCAGTGAGGGAGCACAGTCTTCAGAGTGGGAGCACAGCCTTCAGTGTGGCAGCACAGCCTTCAGTGTGGGAGCACAGCCTTCAGTGAGGGAGCACAGTCTTCAGTGTGGGAGCACAGCCTTCAGTGTGGGAGCACAGCCTTCAGTGTGGGAGCACAGCCTTCAGTGTGACAGCACAGCCTTCAGTGTGGGAGCACAGCCTTCAGTGTGGCAGCACAGCCTTCAGTGTGGGAGCACAGCCTTCAGTGTGGGAGCACAGCCTTCAGTGTGACAGCACAGCCTTCAGTGTGGGAGCACAGCCTTCAGTGAGGGAGCACAGTCTTCAGTGTGGGAGCACAGCCTTCAGTGTGGGAGCACAGCCTTCAGTGTGGCAGCACAGCCTTCAGTGTGGCAGCACAGCCTTCAGTGTGGGAGCACAGCCTTCAGTGTGGGAGCACAGCCTTCAGTGTGGGAGCACAGCCTTCAGTGTGGCAGCACAGCCTTCAGTGTGGCAGCACAGCCTTCAGTGTGGGAGCACAGCCTTCAGTGTGGCAGCACAGCGTTCAGTGTGGGAGCACAGCCTTCAGTGTGGGAGCACAGCCTTCAGTGTGGGAGCACAGCCTTCAGTGTGGCAGCACAGCCTTCAGTGTGGGAGCACAGCCTTCAGTGTGGGAGCACAGCCTTCAGTGTGGCAGCACAGCCTTCAGTGTGGCAGCACAGCCTTCAGTGTGAGAGCACAGCCTTCAGTGTGGCAGCACAGCCTTCAGTGTGGGAGCACAGCGTTCAGTGTGGCAGCACAGCCTTCAGTGTGGCAGCACAGCCTTCAGTGAGGGAGCACAGCCTTCAGTGAGGGGGCACAGCCTTCAGTGAGGCAGCACAGCCTTCAGTGTGGAAGCACATCCTTCAGTGTGGGAGCACAGTCTTCAGTGTGGGAGCACAGCCTTCAGTGTGGGAGCACAGTCTTCAGTGTGGGAGCACAGCCTTCAGTGTGGGAGCACAGCCTTCAGTGTGGGAGCACAGCCTTCAGTGTGACAGCACAGCCTTCAGTGTGGGAGCACAGCCTTCAGTGAGGGAGCACAGCCTTCAGTGTGGGAGCACAGCCTTCAGTGTGGGAGCACAGCCTTCAGTGTGACAGCACAGCCTTCAGTGTGGGAGCACAGCCTTCAGTGTGGGAGCACAGCCTTCAGTGTGGGAGCACAGCCTTCAGTGTGGCAGCACAGCCTTCAGTGTGGCAGCACAGCCTTCAGTGTGGCAGCACAGCCTTCAGTGAGGCAGCACAGCCTTCAGTGTGGAAGCACATCCTTCAGTGTGGGAGCACAGTCTTCAGTGTGGGAGCACAGCCTTCAGTGTGGGAGCACAGTCTTCAGTGTGGGAGCACAGCCTTCAGTGTGGGAGCACAGCCTTCAGTGTGGGAGCACAGCCTTCAGTGTGACAGCACAGCCTTCAGTGTGGGAGCACAGCCTTCAGTGAGGGAGCACAGTCTTCAGTGTGGGAGCACAGCCTTCAGTGTGGGAGCACAGCCTTCAGTGTGGCAGCACAGCCTTCAGTGTGGCAGCACAGCCTTCAGTGTGGCAGCACAGCCTTCAGTGTGGGAGCACAGCCTTCAGTGTGGGAGCACAGCCTTCAGTGTGGCAGCACAGCCTTCAGTGTGGCAGCACAGCCTTCAGTGTGGCAGCACAGCCTTCAGTGTGGCAGCACAGCCTTCAGTGTGGCAGCACAGCCTTCAGTGTGGGAGCACAGCCTTCAGTGTGGCAGCACAGCCTTCAGTGTGGGAGCACAGCCTTCAGTGTGGCAGCACAGCCTTCAGTGTGGCAGCACAGCCTTCAGTGAGGGAGCAAAGCCTTCAGTGAGGGGGCACAGCCTTCAGTGTGGCAGCACAGCCTTCAGTGTGGCAGCACCGCCTTCAGTGAGGGAGCACAGCGTTCAGTGAGGGGGCACAGCCTTCAGTGTGGCAGCACAGCCTTCAGTGTGGGAGCACAGCCTTCAGTATGGGAGCACAACCTTCAGTGTGGCAGCACAGTCTTCAGTGTGGCAGCACAGCCTTCAGTGTGGGGGCACAGCCTTCAGTGTGGTGGCACAGCCTTCAGTGTGGCAGCACAACCTTCAGCGTGGGAGCACAGCGTTCAGTGTGGCAGCACAGCCTTCAGTGTGGGAGCACAGCCTTCAGTGTGGCAGCACAGCGTTCAGTGTGGGAGCGCAGCCTTCAGTGTGGCAGCACAGCCTTCAGTGTGGGAGCACAGTCTTCAGTGTGGGAGCACAGTCTTCTGTGTGGGAGCACAGTCTTCAGTGTGGGAGCGCAGCCTTCAGTGTGGGAGCACAGTCTTCAGTCTGGGAGCACAGCCTTCAGTGTGGGAGCACAGCCTTCAGTGTGGCAGCACAGCCTTCAGTGTGGCAGCACAGCCTTCAGTGTGGGAGCACAGCCTTCAGTGTGGGAGCACAGCCTTCAGTGTGGCAGCACAGCCTTCAGTGTGGGAGCACAGCCTTCAGTGTGGCAGCACAGCCTTCAGTGTGGCAGCACAGCCTTCAGTGTGGCAGCACAGCCTTCAGTGTGGGAGCACAGCCTTCAGTGTGGGAGCACAGCCTTCAGTGTGGCAGCACAGCCTTCAGTGTGGGAGCACAGCCTTCAGTGTGGCAGCACAGCCTTCAGTGTGGGAGCACAGCCTTCAGTGTGGGAGCACAGCCTTCAGTGCGGCGGCACAGCCTTCAGTGCGGCAGCACAGCCTTCAGTGCGGCAGCACAGCCTTCAGTGTGGCAGCACAGCCTTCAGTGTGGGAGCACAGCCTTCAGTGAGGGAGCACAGTCTTCAGTGTGGGAGCACAGCCTTCAGTGTGGCAGCACAGCCTTCAGTGTGGGAGCACAGCCTTCAGTGAGGGAGCACAGTCTTCAGTGTGGGAGCACAGCCTTCAGTGTGGGAGCACAGCCTTCAGTGTGGGAGCACAGCCTTCAGTGTGACAGCACAGCCTTCAGTGTGGGAGCACAGCCTTCAGTGTGGCAGCACAGCCTTCAGTGTGGGAGCACAGCCTTCAGTGTGGGAGCACAGCCTTCAGTGTGACAGCACAGCCTTCAGTGTGGGAGCACAGCCTTCAGTGAGGGAGCACAGTCTTCAGTGTGGGAGCACAGCCTTCAGTGTGGGAGCACAGCCTTCAGTGTGGCAGCACAGCCTTCAGTGTGGCAGCACAGCCTTCAGTGTGGGAGCACAGCCTTCAGTGTGGGAGCACAGCCTTCAGTGTGGGAGCACAGCCTTCAGTGTGGCAGCACAGCCTTCAGTGTGGCAGCACAGCCTTCAGTGTGGGAGCACAGCCTTCAGTGTGGCAGCACAGCGTTCAGTGTGGGAGCACAGCCTTCAGTGTGGGAGCACAGCCTTCAGTGTGGGAGCACAGCCTTCAGTGTGGCAGCACAGCCTTCAGTGTGGGAGCACAGCCTTCAGTGTGGGAGCACAGCCTTCAGTGTGGCAGCACAGCCTTCAGTGTGGCAGCACAGCCTTCAGTGTGAGAGCACAGCCTTCAGTGTGGCAGCACAGCCTTCAGTGTGGGAGCACAGCGTTCAGTGTGGCAGCACAGCCTTCAGTGTGGCAGCACAGCCTTCAGTGAGGGAGCACAGCCTTCAGTGAGGGGGCACAGCCTTCAGTGAGGCAGCACAGCCTTCAGTGTGGAAGCACATCCTTCAGTGTGGGAGCACAGTCTTCAGTGTGGGAGCACAGCCTTCAGTGTGGGAGCACAGTCTTCAGTGTGGGAGCACAGCCTTCAGTGTGGGAGCACAGCCTTCAGTGTGGGAGCACAGCCTTCAGTGTGACAGCACAGCCTTCAGTGTGGGAGCACAGCCTTCAGTGAGGGAGCACAGCCTTCAGTGTGGGAGCACAGCCTTCAGTGTGGGAGCACAGCCTTCAGTGTGACAGCACAGCCTTCAGTGTGGGAGCACAGCCTTCAGTGTGGGAGCACAGCCTTCAGTGTGGGAGCACAGCCTTCAGTGTGGCAGCACAGCCTTCAGTGTGGCAGCACAGCCTTCAGTGTGGCAGCACAGCCTTCAGTGAGGCAGCACAGCCTTCAGTGTGGAAGCACATCCTTCAGTGTGGGAGCACAGTCTTCAGTGTGGGAGCACAGCCTTCAGTGTGGGAGCACAGTCTTCAGTGTGGGAGCACAGCCTTCAGTGTGGGAGCACAGCCTTCAGTGTGGCAGCACAGCCTTCAGTGAGGGAGCACAGCCTTCAGTGTGGCAGCACAGCCTTCAGTGTGGGAGCACAGCCTTCAGTGTGGCAGCACAGCCTTCAGTGTGGGAGCACAGCCTTCAGTGTGGGAGCACAGCCTTCAGTGTGACAGCACAGCCTTCAGTGTGGGAGCACAGCCTTCAGTGAGGGAGCACAGTCTTCAGTGTGGGAGCACAGCCTTCAGTGTGGGAGCACAGCCTTCAGTGTGGCAGCACAGCCTTCAGTGTGGCAGCACAGCCTTCAGTGTGGCAGCACAGCCTTCAGTGTGGGAGCACAGCCTTCAGTGTGGGAGCACAGCCTTCAGTGTGGCAGCACAGCCTTCAGTGTGGCAGCACAGCCTTCAGTGTGGCAGCACAGCCTTCAGTGTGGCAGCACAGCCTTCAGTGTGGCAGCACAGCCTTCAGTGTGGGAGCACAGCCTTCAGTGTGGCAGCACAGCCTTCAGTGTGGGAGCACAGCCTTCAGTGTGGCAGCACAGCCTTCAGTGTGGCAGCACAGCCTTCAGTGAGGGAGCAAAGCCTTCAGTGAGGGGGCACAGCCTTCAGTGTGGCAGCACAGCCTTCAGTGTGGCAGCACCGCCTTCAGTGAGGGAGCACAGCGTTCAGTGAGGGGGCACAGCCTTCAGTGTGGCAGCACAGCCTTCAGTGTGGGAGCACAGCCTTCAGTATGGGAGCACAACCTTCAGTGTGGCAGCACAGTCTTCAGTGTGGCAGCACAGCCTTCAGTGTGGGGGCACAGCCTTCAGTGTGGTGGCACAGCCTTCAGTGTGGCAGCACAACCTTCAGCGTGGGAGCACAGCCTTCAGTGTGGCAGCACAGCCTTCAGTGTGGCAGCACAGCCTTCAGTGTGGGAGCACAGTCTTCAGTGTGGCAGCACAGCCTTCAGTGTGGCAGCACAGCCTTCAGTGTGGCAGCACAGCCTTCAGTGTGGCAGCACAGCCTTCAGTGTGGCAGCACAGCGTTCAGTGTGGCAGCACAGCCTTCAGTGTGGCAGCACAGCCTTCAGTGTGGGAGCACAGCCTTCAGTGTGGCAGCACAGCGTTCAGTGTGGGAGCGCAGCCTTCAGTGTGGGAGCACAGTCTTCAGTGTGGGAGCACAGTCTTCTGTGTGGGAGCACAGTCTTCAGTGTGGGAGCGCAGCCTTCAGTGTGGGAGCACAGTCTTCAGTCTGGGAGCACAGCCTTCAGTGTGGGAGCACAGCCTTCAGTGTGGCAGCACAGCCTTCAGTGTGGCAGCACAGCCTTCAGTGTGGGAGCACAGCCTTCAGTGTGGGAGCACAGCCTTCAGTGTGGCAGCACAGCCTTCAGTGTGGGAGCACAGCCTTCAGTGTGGCAGCACAGCCTTCAGTGTGGCAGCACAGCCTTCAGTGTGGCAGCACAGCCTTCAGTGTGGGAGCACAGCCTTCAGTGTGGGAGCACAGCCTTCAGTGTGGCAGCACAGCCTTCAGTGTGGGAGCACAGCCTTCAGTGTGGCAGCACAGCCTTCAGTGTGGGAGCACAGCCTTCAGTGTGGGAGCACAGCCTTCAGTGCGGCGGCACAGCCTTCAGTGCGGCAGCACAGCCTTCAGTGCGGCAGCACAGCCTTCAGTGTGGCAGCACAGCCTTCAGTGTGGGAGCACAGCCTTCAGTATGGGAGCACAACCTTCAGTGTGGGAGCACAGCCTTCAGTATGGGAGCACAACCTTCAATGTGGGAGCACAGCCTTCAGTGTGGTGGCACAGCCTTCAGTGTGGGAGCACAGCCTTCAGTATGGGAGCACAACCTTCAGTGTGGGAGCACAGCCTTCAGTGTGGTGGCACAGCCTTCAGTGTGGCAGCACAGCCTTCAGTGTGGGAGCACAACCTTCAGTGAGGCAGCACAGCCTTCAGTGTGGGAGCACAGCCTTCAGTGTGGCAGCACAGCCTTCAGTGTGGCAGCACAACCTTCAGTGTGGTGGCACAGCCTTCAGTGTGGGAGCACAGCCTTCAGTGTGGTGGCACAGCCTTCAGTGTGGCAGCACAGCCTTCAGTGTGGGAGCACAGCCTTCAGTGTGGCAGCACAGCCTTCAGTGTGGCAGCACAACCTTCAGTGTGGTGGCACAGCCTTCAGTGTGGCAGCACAACCTTCAGTGTGGGAGCACAGCGTTCAGTGTGGTGGCACAGCCTTCAGTGTGGGAGCACAGCCTTCAGTGTGGCAGCACAGCCTTCAGTGTGGCAGCACAGCCTTCAGTGTGGCTGCACAGCCTTCAGTGTGGCAGCACAGCCTTCAGTGAGGCAGCACAGCCTTCAGTGTGGGAGCACAGCCTTCAGTATGGGAGCACAACCTTCAGTGTGGTGGCACAGCCTTCAGTGTGGCAGCACAACCTTCAGTGTGGGAGCACAGCGTTCAGTGTGGTGGCACAGCCTTCAGTGTGGGAGCACAGCCTTCAGTGTGGCAGCACAGCCTTCAGTGTGGCAGCACAGCCTTCAGTGTGGCAGCACAGCCTTCAGTGTGGGAGCACAGCCTTCAGTGTGGCTGCACAGCCTTCAGTGTGGCAGCACAGCCTTCAGTGAGGCAGCACAGCCTTCAGTGTGGGAGCACAGCCTTCAGTGTGGGAGCACAGCCTTCAGTGTGGGAGCACAGCCTTCAGTGAGGCAGCACAGCCTTCAGTGTGGCAGCACAGCCTTCCGCCTTCTGGGTCTGTGCAACTCCAGCCAGTGGATGTGCCATCGCCCTCTGGGACTTGGCCACCTCTCTCTTCATCTGTGCCATGTCGGCCATGGCCCGCTGTGATTGGGCCACACTCAGGACCCCCGCTGCAACGTCCAAATGCTCTGGTACATGGCTGCCTGGCCTCTCCTGCCCCAGGCCTTCGACATGCTGATCCTCAGCCGAAACCCTTGCCCCCGCCCTTTGCCCAACACCCCCCCCCACCCCTCCATCACGGACGCCACCCATGCGGCAGTGGCCTGGGTGGCAGGCATGGCCGGCACCACCTCCTGCTCATGCAGGCGATTGGACCCTCCACCTGTGCCTGCAGGTGCTGGATGCTTGCCTCACGTAGACCCTGGCTCTGCAACTGCATCTCCACAATTGATGGGCCATCCATTCCAGAAGCCCAGAACCCGTTTGGACGGCAGCTAGTTCCTGGGATGGGCCCACCATCCGAACGGCCAGCTCCTCGGTAGTTCCTACCCCCACCTGAGGTACCGGTTCAGCTGTGTGGTGCGCACCAGAGAGTGTCCCAGGAGCCCCTTCACTAAAGTACCTAACTGAGGTGAGTGTCTGAGTGTCTTCGGGGTGATGGAGTGTGTTGAAGACTGTTGTGACGGGATGTCAGTGTCATCCTGGTGAATTGGACATTCTGAATTCTCCCTATGTGTACCCGAACAGGCGCCGGAATGTGGTGACGAGGGGCTTTTCACAGTAACTTAATTGCAGTGTTAATGTAAGCCTTGTGACAATAAAGATTATTATTAATTATTAATGAGTGAGAGAGATGTAGAAGAACAAATTTGCAGGGAAATGACAGAGAGATGCAAACATTATAAGTAGTTATAATGGGACTTTAATTACCTGAATATAGACTGGACAGTGATAGTCTAAAGGGCGGAGAGGGTCAAATGTTCCTAGATTGTTTTCAGGAAAATTTCTCCTGCAGTTTGTGTCCAGCCCAACAAGAGCGGCTGTTGTATTGGACCATCAGCATCTCCCGAAACGGCGCGATGTCCGCCACCTGGCGCCCAAAACAGCGCTAATCAGACGGGCATCGCGCCGTCCCAAAGGAGCGGAATGCTCCCCATCTTTGGGGGCCGAGCCCCAACATTGAGGGGCTAGGCCGGCGCCGGAGGAATTTGCGCCCCGCCAGCTGGCAGAAACGGCCTTTGTTGCCCCGCCAGCTGGCGCGAAAATGACATCCCCGGGCGGCGCATGCGCGGGAGCATCAGCGGCCGCTGACAGTTTCCCACGCATGCGCAGTGGAGGGAGTCTCTTCCGCCTCTCGCCCGGGATTCTCCATTCCAGGGGCGAGATTCTCCGACCCCCCGCCGGGTCGGAGAGTCGCCGGGGGCTGGCGTGAATCCCGCCCCCGCCGGTTGCCGAAGTCTCCGGCACCGGAGATTCGGCAGGGGCGGGAATCGCGCCGCGCCGGTTGGCGGGCCTCCCCGCTCGATTCTCCGGCCCGGATGGGCCGAAGTCCCGCCGATAAATTGCCTGTCCCGCCGGCGTAAATTAAAGCACCTACCTTACCGTCGGGACAAGGCGGCGTGGGCGGGCTCCGGGGTCCTGGGGGGGGGGGGGCGCGGGGCGATCTGGCCCCGGGGGGTGCCCCCACTGTGGCCTGGCCCGCGATCGGGGCCCACCGATCCGCGGGCAGGCCTGTGCCGTGGGGGCACTCTTTCCCTTCCGCCTCCGCCACGGTTTCCACCATGGCGGAGGCGGAAGAGAGTCCCTCCACTGCGCATACGTGGGAAACTGTCGGCGGCCGCTAACGCTCCCGCGCATGCGCCGCCCGGAGATGTCATTTCCGCGCCAGCTGGCGGGGCAACAAAGGCCGTTTCCGCCAGCTGGCGGGGCGGAAATTCCTCCGGCGCCGGCCTAGCCCCTCAATGTTGGGGCTCGGCCCCCAAAGATGCGGAGCATTCCACACCTTTGGGGCGGCGCGATGCCCGTCTGATTTGCGCCGTTTTGGGCGCCAGTCGGCGGACATCGCGCCGTTTCCGGAGAATTTCGCCCCAGAGACTAAGGGCAGGATTCTCCATTCCAGAGACTGGGACAGGAGGTGAAATTGTCCCGAAATGCATTGGAGAGAATGCGGAAGAGGTTTACAGGAATGGTTCCAGGAATGAGAAACTTCAGTTATGAGAATAGATTGGAGAGTTTGGGACTGTTCTCCATGGAGAAGAGAAGGCTGAAATGAGATTTGATAGAGGTACGAGATTCTGTCAGCCAAGGGCCGAGCCGGAGAATCCCTGCGACCGGCGCAAATCGCGCCATGCTGCCCCGACGCCGGCACGCGATTCTCCGCCATTGGCACCCGCGTGGTTGCCACACCGCCAGTCAGGGGCCACTCTACGCGTCTGGCCCGCCGATTCTCGGCCGGGGATGGGCCAAGCGGCCGTCGTAAAACAGTCGAGTCCCACCGGCACCGTCCACACCTGCTCTCAGCCGGCGGGAACTCAGCGTGGAAGGGTCGGGGGGCAGCCTTTGGGGGAGGGGGGGGTCCGAACCCAGGGGGAGGGTCCTCCGATGTGGGCAGGCCGGCCTCTCTGGCTGGCGGCCCCCTTTCTTCCACACTGGCCCCTGTAGTCCTGCGCCATGTTGTGTCGGGGCCGGCGCGTTGAAGGGAGCCACAACGCATGCACGCATTGGCGCCGGTGCCACTGAGCATGCACGGATCCCGCGGTGCCCATTTGATGGCCCCCTGTAGGTTGTGGTTGGGGTCTGGAATGCACTGCCTGGAAGTGTGGTGGAGGCAGGTTCAATCGAGGCATTCAAGAGGGCATTAGATGATTATCTGAATAGAAGCAATGTGCAGGGGTATGGGGGAAAAGGCAGGAGAATGGCACTAAGTCATGATGCTCATTTGGGGAGCCAGTACGGACACGATGGATGGAATGGCCTCCTTCTGCACTGTAACAGTCATGTGACTCTGTGACAGGCTTTAGGGAGTCAGGAGGTGAGTTACTCGGCACAGGATTCCCAGCCTGAGGCCTGTTCTTGTATCGATAGGTTTTATACGACTGGCCCAGTTCAGTTTTTGGTCAATGGTAATCTCTCCTCCCCCCTTATCTCAAAACACCCTGGACGACTTATAAATTCCACCCTCAATTTCTCTGTCTTTCCAAATGACCATTCTATCTCTAAGTTCTCCAAAGACCTTGAAGGTGTTTCTCACCTCCCACATCCATGCCCCTGTGTGAACCTCTCTCCCTCTTGCACCAACACAGATACAGATCATCCCAAATGAATGATAGGCCTCAGCCGCTACCAGTGACATGAATCACAGACATGTCAGAGGAAAGGCGGGTAGCAGGCAGGAAGAATGGGGGGGTGGGGGGAGAAGGGGAGGAGGCAGGGAAGGGAGAGGAGTTGAGGGAAGGGGAGATGAGTGGAGAGAAATGGAGTGGAGTGAGAGAGGTGGAGAGCAGGGAAGGGGAGTGGATGGAGAAAGATGGGGTGCAGGGAAACAATCAGAAAAGGGAAGCTCTCAAGTTTCATTTGGTGACATTATTGACCAATCATATAGCAGAAGGAGGCCATTCAACCACTTGTCCTGTGCTGCCTCTCTGATTAGCTTTAGTCCAACTGTTCTGCCCTTTCCCCACAACTCCGTGCATTATCCTGGGGGTTATCTAATTCTGTTTCCATTGAATCTGCATCGAGCACTCATTCAAGCAGCACATTCTGGAAGATTCTAACTAAATTACAGAAAACGTCCAGTGAAGTTCTCACTACCCCTGGTTCTTTGTGACATTGGGTAATAAATACTATTTTCCCCCACTGGTAGGTTATTTAAAAATAAGCAGATTTGGTCATTTGCTATGAGCGCACACTCGCTCCCAGCACTACCCTGGCCTTGTGGTTGCCGGTTGAGAAATCTTCGTGTACCCGAGGATACAATTGCTGGAAATTATTACTTGAAGCTGTGTTGGAAATGTGCTAAAAATAACCCTGTACTATTCTGCTTGATGCAAGGGAAGCTGGGGAAATGCTGACCGGTGCTGAGTTTATGAGAACATGCAGTGAATGACTGAGTGAGTGTGTGTTACTGAGGATGGTGACAGCCCTTATATACCAGCTCCCAAAATATTCATGCCCTGATTGGACCGCGGACGAGACTGCATTCTTACATGGGTCCAATTACAGAGTTTGAGTTCCTCTTGACGGGCAACATGTTTCCTGTTGATAGAGTAAAGGGAAACAGAGAGTGAGTATGGGCATGGGGGGTGGTGGTGGTGGTGGGGGGGGGGGGGGGGGGGAGGGAAGGTGGTGGGAAAGCTGCCAATCTTATTGCGAACCTCTGTGACCTCTCGGGAACCCAGGCTATGGTGCATTTGCAGAAAGTTGGCAGCCGAGGTTCATTGTTCACAAGTCAATCTGATGACACAACGTCCACCACACTTGGGATGTTCATTACTCAGAGCTGCTGAGCGGTTCGAGTGAACTTGGCTCAATGTTGGAGCTGAGGCAGGAGATGACAAGATTCAAACATTGTGAATCATTCCTGGCAATATGCAGTTCAAAAGGCAAATCAGCTCAGATGCCGCAAACCCGAGGAAATTCATTCGAATCACTTCTGTCAAATTATGACTTCAAACCAAATAGGATTCTAATTAAAAATACCGGAGCAATTAGTAAGAAATGAAGCAAGGTGGTATTGTATTGTGTCTCCCTTGCATATTTAAATTCAAAATATCTCAGTCACTGTCCGATCATCAAACTAAGTCATAATTTGACAGAAGGCAGCACGGTAGCATTGTGGATAGCACAATTTCTTCACAGCTCCAAGGTCCCGGGTTCCATTCCGGCTTGGGTCACTGTCTGTGCGGAGTCTGCACATCCTCCCCGTGTCTGCCTGGGTTTCCTCCGGGTGCTCTGGATTCCTCCCACAGTCCAAAGATGTGGAGGTGCCGGCGTTGGACTGGGGGGAGCACAGTAAGAAGTTTTACAACACCAGGTTAAAGTCCAACAGGTTTGTTTCAAACACTAGCTCTCGGAGCGCTGCTCCTTCCTCAGGTGAATGAAGAGGTATCTAGCAGCGCTCCGAAAGCGAGTGACATCGAAACAAACCTGTTGGACTTTAACTTGGTGTTGTAAAACTTCTTACAGTCCAAAGATGTGCAGCTTACGTGGATTGGCCATGATAAATTGCCCTTAGTGTCCAAAATTGCCCTTAGTGTTGGGTGGGGTTACTGGGTTATGGGGATAGGGTGGAGGTGTTGACCTTGGGTAGGGTGCTCTTTCCAAGAGCCGGGGCAGACTCGATGGGCCGAATGGCCTCCTTCTGCACTGTAAATTCTATGATGAATGAATTTTCTCAGGATTGCGACATTTGAGATTTGCATTTCGAACTGCGTATTGCCAGGAATGATTCACAATGTTTGAATCTTGTCATCTCCTGCCTCAGCTCCAACATTGAGCCAAGTTCACTCGAACCGCTCAGCAGCTCTGAGTAATGAACATCCCAAGTGTGGTGGACGTTCTGTCATCAGATTGACAGAATCAGATAGATCCCAAACTGATAACATTAGTCAGGATGATCCCAGTCAGATAGGCCCAAGTCTGATAGATCACAGTCAGAGAGACACCAGTCAGATAGACCCCAGTCAGATAGACCCCAGTCAGATAGACCCCAGTCAGATAGATCCCAGTCAGATAGATACTAGTCAGATAGACCCCAGTTAGATAGATCCCAGTCAGATAGACCCCAGTCAGGAAGATCCCAATCAGATAGACCCCAGTCATATAGATCCCATGTCAGATAGATCCAAGTCAGGAAGATCCCAGTCAGATAGACCCCAGTCAGGTAGACCCCAGTCAGATAGATCCCAGTCAGATAGATCCCAGTCAGATAGACCCCAGTCAGGTAGACCCCAGTCAGATAGATCCCAGTCAGATAGATCCCAGACAGATAGTACACAGTCAGATAGACCCCAGTCAGATAGATCCCAGTCAGATAGACCCCAGTCAGATAGATCCCAGTCAGATAGATCGCCGACAGATAGTACACAGTCAGATAGACCCCAGACCGATAGATCCCAGTCAGATAGACCCCAAACAGATAGACGCCAGTTAGATAGATCCCAGTCAGATAGATCGCCGACAGATAGTACACAGTCAGATAGACCCCAGACAGATAGATCCCAGTCAGATAGACCCCAAACAGATAGACGCCAGTTAGATAGATCCCAGTCAGATAGATCCCAGTCAGGAAGATCCCATTCGGATAGTCCCCAGTCAGATAGACCCCATGTCAGATAAATCCAAGTAACGAAGATCCCAGTCAGATAGACCCCAGTCAGATAGACCCCAGTCAGATAGATACCAGTACGATAGATCCCAGTCAGAAAGATCCCAGTCAGATAGGTCCCAGTCAGATAGACCTCAGTCAGATAGACCCCAGTCAGATAGATCCCAGTCAGATAGATCCCAGTCAGATAGATCCCAGTCAGTTACATCCCAGTCGGATAGATCCCAGTCAGATAGATCCAAGTCAGATAGATCCCAGTCAGACAGATCCCAATCAGGAAGATCACAGTCAGATAGACCCCAGTCCGATAGATCCCAGTCAGGATGTTCCGAGTCAGATGGACCCCAGTCAGATAGATCCCAGTCAGTTAGTTCTCAGTAAGGAAGATCCCAGTCAGGAAGATCCCAGTCAGATAGATCCCAGTCAGATAGATCCCAGTCAGAAAGATCCCAGTCAGGAAGATCCCAGTCAGATAGACGCCAGTCCAATAGATCCCAGTCAGGAAGATCCCAGTCAGATAGATCCCAGTCAGGAAGACCCCAGTCAGATAGATCACAGTCAGGAAGATCCCAGTCAGGAAGATCCCTGTCAGGAAGATCCCATTCAGACAGATCCAGTGAAATTGAACCCAGTCAGAGAGATCCCAGTCAGGAAGATCGCAGTCAGATAGACCACAGTCCGATAGATCCCAGTCAGATAGATCCCAGTCAGATAGACCCCAGTTAGAGAGAACCGAGTCAGATAGATCCCAGTCAGATAGATCCAAGTCAGGAAGATCCCAGTCAGATAGACCCCAGTCAGATAGATAGATCCCAGTCAGATAGATCCCAGTCAGATAGATCCCGTCAGATAGACCTCAGTCAGATAGATCACAGTCAGATAGACCCCAGTCAGATAGACCACAGTCAGAGAGATCCCAGTCAGTTATGATCCAAGTCAGGAAGATCCCAGTCAGATAGATCCCAGTCAGATAGATAGATCCCAGTCAGATCGATCCCAGTCAGATAGATCCCAGTCAGATAGACCTCAGTCAGATAGATCACAGTCAGATAGACCCCAGGCAGATAGACCACAGTCAGAGAGATCCCAGTCAGATAGATCCCAGTCAGATAGATCCCAGTCAGTTAGATCCCAGTCAGATAGACCACAGTCAGATAGACCCCAGTCAGATAGTACACAGTCAGATAGACCCCAGTCAGATAGGTCCCAGTCAGATAGACCCCAGTCAGATAGACCCCAGTCAGATTGATCCCAGTCAGATAGATCCCAGTCAGATATATCCCTGTCAGATAGATCCCAGTCAGATAGATCCCAGTCAGATAGATCCCTGTCAGATAGATCCCAGTCAGATAGACCCCAGTCAGCTAGGCCACAGTCAGATAGATCCCAGTCAGATAGACCCCAGTCAGATAGATCCCAGTCAGATAGATCCCAGTCAGATAGACCCCAGTCAGATAGATACTAGTCAGATAGACCACAGTCAGATAGACCCCAGTCAGATAGACCCCAGTCAGATAGATTCCAGTCAGATGGACCACAGTCAGATAGATCCCAGTTAGATTGACGGCAGTCAGATAGACCCCTTTCAGATAGTACACAGTCAGGAAGATCCCAATCAGATAGACCCCAGTCAGATAGACCACAGTCAGATAGATCCCAGTCAGATAGATCCCAGTCAGATTGACCCCAGTCAGATAGATCCCAGTCAGATTGACCACAGTCAGATAGACCCCAGTCAGATAGATCCCAGTCAGAAAGATCCCAGTCAGTTAGATCCCAGTCAGATAGATTCCAGTCAGATAGACCCCAGTCAGATAGATCCCAGTCAGATAGACCCCAGTCAGATAGATCCCAGTCAGAAAGATCCCAGTCAGTTAGATCCCAGTCAGATAGATCCCAGTCAGATAGACCACAGTCAGATAGACCCCAGTCAGATAGACCCCAGTCAGATAGACCCCAGTCAGATAGATCCCAGTCAGATAGATCCCAGTCAGATAGATCCCAGTCAGAAAGATCCCAGTCAGTTAGATGCCAGTCAGATAGATTCCAGTCAGATAGACCCCAGTCAGATAGATCCCAGTCAGATAGATCCCAGTCAGATAGATCCCAGTCAGTTAGATGCCAGTCAGATAGATTCCAGTCAGATAGACCCCAGTCAGATAGATCCCAGTCAGATAGATCCCAGCCAGATAGATCCCAGTCAGATAGATCCCAGCCAGATAGATCCCAGTCAGATAGATCCCAGTCAGATAGACCCCAGTCAGATAGATCCCAGTCAGATAGATCCCAGCCAGATAGATCCCAGTCAGATAGATCCCAGCCAGATAGATCCCAGTCAGATAGATCCCAGTCAGATAGATCCCAGCCAGATAGATCCCAGTCAGATAGATTCCAGTCAGATAGATCCCAGTCAGTTAGATCCCAGTCAGGAAGAGCCCAGTCAGATAGACCCCAGTCAGATAGATACTAGTCAGATAGACCACAGTCAGATAGACCATAGTCAGGTAGATCCCAGTCAGATTGACCGCAGTCAGATAGATCCCAGTCAGGTTGATCCCAGTCAGATAGATCCCAGTCAGATAAATTCCAGTCAGACAGATCCCAGTCAGATAGACCCCAGTCAGATAGATCCCAGTCAGATAAATTCCAGTCAGATAGATCCCAGTCAGATAGATCCCAGTCAGATAGATCCCAGTCAGATAAATTCCAGTCAGATAGATCCCAGTCAGATAGACCCCAGTCAGATAGACCACAGTCAGATAGATCCCAGTCAGATAGATCCCAGTCAGATAGACCCCAGTCAGATAGATACTAGTCAGATAGACCACAGTCAGATAGACCCCAGTCAGATAGACCCCAGTCAGATAGACCATAGTCAGGTAGATCCCAGTCAGATTGACCGCAGTCAGATAGATCCCAGTCAGGTTGATCCCAGTCAGATAGATCCCAGTCAGATAAATTCCAGTCAGACAGATCCCAGTCAGTTACATCCCAGTCAGAACGATCCCAGTCAGACAGAACCCAGTCAGGAAGATCCAAGTCAGATGGACCCCAGTCAGATAGATCCCAGTCAGTTAGATCCCAGTCAGGAAGAGCCCAGTCAGATCCCAGTCAGATAGATTCCAGTCAGATAGATCCCAATCAGATAGATCCCAGTCAGAAAGATCCCAGTCAGACAGATCCCAGTCAGGAAGATCCCAGTCAGATAGGCCCCAGTCCGATCGATCCCAGTCAGGAAGATCCCAGACAGATGGACCCCAGTCAGATAGATCCCAGTCAGGAAGATCCCATTCAGATAGATCCCAGTCAGATAGACCCCAGTCAGATAGATACTAGTCAGATAGACCACAGTCAGATAGACCCCAGTCAGATAGATCCCAGTCAGATAGATCCCAGTCAGATAGACCCCAGTCAGATAGATACTAGTCAGATAGACCACAGTCAGATAGACCCCAGTCAGATAGACCCCAGTCAGATAGACCATAGTCAGGTAGATCCCAGTCAGATTGACCGCAGTCAGATAGATCCCAGTCAGGTTGATCCCAGTCAGATAGATCCCAGTCAGATAAATTCCAGTCAGACAGATCCCAGTCAGTTACATCCCAGTCAGAACGATCCCAGTCAGACAGAACCCAGTCAGGAAGATCCAAGTCAGATGGACCCCAGTCAGATAGATCCCAGTCAGTTAGATCCCAGTCAGGAAGAGCCCAGTCAGATCCCAGTCAGATAGATTCCAGTCAGATAGATCCCAATCAGATAGATCCCAGTCAGAAAGATCCCAGTCAGACAGATCCCAGTCAGGAAGATCCCAGTCAGATAGGCCCCAGTCCGATCGATCCCAGTCAGGAAGATCCCAGACAGATGGACCCCAGTCAGATAGATCCCAGTCACTTAGATCCCAGTCAGGAAGATCCCATTCAGATAGATCCCAGTCAGATAGATCCCAGTCAGGAAGATCCCAGTCAGATAGATCCCAGTCAGTAAGGTCCCAGTCAGGAAGATCCCAGTCAGATAGATCCCAGTCAGTTACATCCCAGTCAGGACGATCCCTGTCAGATAGATCCCAGTCAGATAGATCCCAGTTAAATTGAACCCAGTCAGACAGATCCCAGTCAGAAAGATCGCAGTCAGATAGACCCCAGTCCGATAGATCCCAGCCAGGAAGATCCCAGTCAGATAGACCCCAGTCCGATAGATCCCAGTCAGGAAGATACCAGTCAGATGGACCCCAGTCAGATAGAGCCCAATCAGTTAGACCCCAGTCAGGAAGACCCCAGTCAGTTAGATCCCAGTCAGATAGATCCCGGTCAGATAGACCCCAGTTACATAGATCCCAGCTAGATAGATCCCAGTCAGGAAGATCCCAATCAGATAGACCCCAGTCAGATACATCACAGACAGATAGACCCCAGTCAGATACATCACAGTCAGATAGACCCCAGTCAGATAGACCACAGTCAGATAGATCCCAGTCAGATAGATCCCAGTCAGATAGATCCCAGTCAGATAGATCCCAGTCATATAGATCCCAGTCAGATAGACCTCAGTCAGATAGACCCCTGTCAGATAGTACACAGTCAGATAAACCCGAGTCAGATAGATCCCAGTCAGATAGACCCCTGTCAGATAGTACACAGTCAGATAGACCCGAGACAGATAGATCCCAGTCAGATAGACCCCAGTCAGATAGACCCCTGTCAGATAGATCCCAGTCAGATAGATCCCAGTCAGATAGACCCCAGTCAGATAGATCCCAGTCAGATTGACCCCAGTCAGGTAGATCCCAGTCAGATTGACCCCAGTCAGGTAGATCCCAGTCAGATTGACCCCAGTCAGGTAGATCCCAGTCAGATAGACCCCAGTCAGATAGATCCCAGTCAGATTGACCCCAGTCAGATAGATCCCAGTCAGATAGACCCCAGTCAGATAGACCCCTGTCAGATAGATCCCAGTCAGATAGATCCCAGTCAGATAGACCCCAGTCAGATAGATCCCAGTCAGATTGACCCCAGTCAGGTAGATCCCAGTCAGATTGACCCCAGTCAGGTAGATCCCAGTCAGATTGACCCCAGTCAGGTAGATCCCAGTCAGATAGACCCCAGTCAGATAGATCCCAGTCAGATTGACCCCAGTCAGGTAGATCCCAGTCAGATAGATCCCAGTCAGGAAGATCCCAGTCAGATAGATCCCAGTCAGTAAGCTCCCAGTCAGGAAGACCCCTGTCAGATAGATCCCAGTCAGATAGATCCCAGTTAAATTGAACCCAGTCAGACAGATCCCAATCATGAAGATCGCAGTCAGATAGACCCCAGTCCGATAGATCCCAGTCAGGAAGATCCCTGTCAGATAGACCCCAGTCCGATAGATCCCAGTCAGGAAGATCCCAGTCAGATGGACCCCAGTCAGATAGATCCCAGTCAGTTAGATCCCAGTCAGGAAGACCACAGTCAGTTAGATCCCAGCCAAATAGATCCCAGTCAGATAGATCAGTCAGATAGATCCCAGTCAGGACGATCCCAGTCAGATAGATCCCAGCCAGAAACTTCCCAGTCAGATAAATCCCAGCCAAATAGATCCCAGTCAGATAGATCCCAGTCAGGACGATCCCAGTCTGATAGATCCCAGCCAGATACTTCCCAGTCAGATATCTCCCAGTCAGATAGATCCCAGTCAGATATATCCCAGTTAGATAGATCTCAGTCAGATAGATCCTAGTCAGATAGACCCCAGTCAGATAGATCTCTGTCAGGAAGATCCCAGTCAGTAAGATCCCAGTCAGGAAGATCCCAATCAGATAGATCTCTGTCAGGTAGATCCCAGTCAGATAGATCTCAGTCAGGAAGATCCCAGTCTGGAAGATCCCAGTCAGGAAGATCCCAATCAGATAGATCTCAGTCGGATAGATCCCAGTCAGATAGATCCCAGTCAGATAGACCCCAGTCAGGTAGATCCCAGTCAGGAAGATCCCAGTCAGATAGATTTCTGTCAGGGAGATCCCAGCCAGTAAGATCCCAGTCAGGAAGATCCCAATCAGATAGATCTCTGTCAGGTAGATCCCAGTCAGATAGATCCCAGTCAGGAAGATCCCAGTCTGGAAGATCCCAGTCAGGAAGATCCCAATCAGATAGATCTCAGTCGGATAGATCCCAGTCAGATAGATCCCAGTCAGATAGACCCCAGTCAGGTAGATCCCAGTCAGGAAGATCCCAGTCAGATAGATTTCTGTCAGGGAGATCCCAGCCAGTAAGATCCCATTCAGGAAGATCCTAGTCAGATAGACCCCAGTCAGATAGATCCCAGTCAGATAGATCCCAGTCAGATAGACCCCAGTCAGATAGATCCCAGTCAGGAAGATCCCAGTCAGATAGATCGCTGTCAGGAAGATCCCAGTCAGTAAGATCCCATTCAGGAAGATCCTAGTCAGATAGATCCCAGTCAGATAGATCCCGGTCAGATAGATCCCAGTCAGATAGATCCCAGTCGTGAAGAACCAGAAAAACCAGGCTCAAAATCATATAGAGATATTGCATGGCCACTTCTCACCTAAACCTTTGGTCATCGCTGAGAGGTTCAGTTTCCATAAACGATGGCGAATCAATTAGGCTGGGACAGTGGTTAGCACTGCTTCCTCACAGAACCAGGATTCAATTCCGGTCTCGATGACTGTCTGTGTGGAGTTTGCACGTTCTCGCTGAGTCTGTGTGGGCTTCCTCCGGGTGCTCTGGTTTCCTCCCACAGTCTAAAGAAGGGCAGGTTGGGTGGATTGGCCATGCTAAGTTTCCCCTTAGTGTATAAAGATGTGCATGTTACGTGGGATTACAGGGAGTGGGCATAGGTAGGGTTGGTTCAGAGGGTTGGTGCAGACTCGATGGGCCAAATGGCCTCCTTCTGCACTGTAGGCATTCTATGGAATCACACAATTTGTAGCTACTTTGAAGAAATTAGCTGAACACTGTGAATTTGGAGATGTCTTTAACAATACCATTCGAGACAGAGTAGTATGTGGTTTAAGAAGTGAAGCTATTCAAAATAGGCTGTTAACAGAAAACAATTTAAACCTAAAGATGGTTTCAGAAGTCATGATCTCTGTGGAATTAGCAGCTAAGGAAGCCCAACAATCAGATTTCAGCACCAAAATCCATAAAATTTCGACTGAGAGCCAAACACCGACACAGGTTTGAAATTGCCATCGATGTGCAAAAACTGGGCACACAGCAACTGATTGTTGGAGTAAAGATGCCAGACAAATGTCAGTGATAGTCTCGAAAGGTTCTCTATTTCTCAATGGCAGTCAGTGAATATGGGTTCCTGGGCTCTGTTCCGCTATCGGAGAGTACTTGTCCATGAAAGGATGGTCAGAGCGGATGTTTCAAGGATCCTCTCCTCCCTATCCCCCCCCAACCCGCTTCCCTGACATGACTGACTTCTATGATATTTCCTTGTCCAGGTACTTGGATGTGCTGCCTTTCGCCCTGGGGGTCACTGCGCTCTATTACTGCACACTTCGGAATAAACACCAGGCAAAATGGTTATTCAGGAAATTTGATTATTTGAGGGGGTCTGAGGTTTCTCTTCTGTGAGCCGTCCAGCGCCAACTTTCCAACTGACTTCTGGAGATTGTCCAGGTGCCCAATTGTTATCACTCTGGGGATTTCCACACTGTGAACAAGGGGTTAAAACAAAGAGATTAATTAGTGCCACTTTGCAGCATTAGTCTCACGTGATTTGGCATCATTGCTTCACTTTCCTGATTCCCTGAACTGTCATCCTAACATGTCTTGGCTGTGCCCCTCTCCTCATTTGGGGCTTCACAGTTCGGTGGGTGCCCCTTTAATCACGTCCCCCTCCTGTCAGTGCATGGAGATGCCCTCCAATCCTCTCACAGAGCTCTCACCTGCAGAGCTTCTCCTCATTTCAATAAGGTTAGATGGTGGCTCTGAATCCTCAGTGCCAGACCAGCTTGGACCCTCCCTGTGTGAGTATGGAAACCCCTCTATCATTCCGGAGCAGCCTCATGCTCATGCCTCGCCCCTCACAGGCTTCCCAATCCACCCCATGTGTTCCTTGATCATGTTGTGCTTATCGTGCACGTCTGTTTGTTACTTCCTGAACAGTTTGAAGGGGATGTGCCGCTGGCCTGTGTGGACCTCACCCATTCCCATCTTAAGACCATTTATACTGTCCACCGTATACCTTATCACCCCCATCACCACACTCTGCCCCCAATCATGTGTGTGAGCGCTACCTTCCCCACTCATACCCCCAGTACAGGCCTCCCCCGGAAGCCCCTTCCCTTGTCTGAGGCCTGTGGTGATATGCATCACTGTACATACACAAGGGGTTAATGCAAATACAATACGACTAAGTAAACACTAGAGGGAGCACCAGAGATGTAATAACATGCAGACATACAGCTAATGAACACATAGAATAGGACATGACCAATGGGCAGTCAAGACACCTAGAGGTTACACTACCACAAGGGGGCATTACACAACCCATATATAAGGACAGGGCACACATGCTCTGTCTCTTTCCACAGGCGACAGTTAGAGAGTAGGACAGGGGCAGATCAGAAGCATCACACCCACCACGTGGCTTAGAGCAGACTGGTTAGTTAGACTGAGTTACTATAGCAAGATTAGCAGGAGAGTCGAACTCATAGAGAACAGTGCTAATGGTTCAATAAATCACATTGAACTTACTTCAAAGTTTGGAGTATCTTTTGGTCAAAGCTGCATCGAGTTGCAGCCGTGTTATCCCAGAGTACATAACACAACAAGGCCTAATGGTCCCCTTCTCCAGTACAGGCCTCCTGCAGCCCATGAAAAGCCTCCACTGCCTTTCCGCTGCTCTGGTAGGTTGGGCCTTGCCTCTGACACCTCCTGAAAGTGAGGTGTTGCTGCCTGTGAGTCCTGTCACTGATTCCTGTGAGCACCACGCAATGCAAGACGATATGTTCTTCTCTCGCCCGCCATGGCACCCGCCACGCACAGGTGCCCAAAATCCCAGCTGTTAACTCTGTTTCTCGGGCAGCACGGTGGCACAGTGGTTAGCACGGTTGCCTCACGGCACCGAGGTCCCAGGTTTGATCCCGGCTCTGGGTCACTGTCCGTGTGGAGTATGCACATTCTCCCCGTGTCTGCGTGGGTTTCGTCCCCACAGCCCAAAAGATGTGCAGGGTAGGTGGATTGGCCACGCTAAATTGCCCCTTAATTGGAAGAAAATTGGGTACTCTAAATTTATTGAAAAAAATTTTGCTTCTCTCTGCACACATATGGCCTGACCTGCTGAATGTTTCTGATGCCTATTTTCTGTGTTTGTTTCAGATTTCCAGTAGGTTACTTTTATGGCATTATTTCCACCGTGTTTGGGTGAGTGTCAGAGTCAGGGGCTAAACACACTGGGGAGCAATGGTTGGGAGAGATGGTGTTGGTGGGGTAGGGGGGAGCAAGCACTCCGTTTAGGGCCTCGGGTCCCTGAATCCTGGGTGAAGGTAAAACAAGTGCCTTGTTCTTTCTTTGTACACCGTGTTTACAGAGGGTGAGTAAGACCATCATTATGCGCTGTATGTGTGCAAAAAGTCATGTACTGTTTGTTTACTGTTAGCACATGTTTTATTTGAACCGGGGTGTGTTGGGGGGGTGGGGGGGGATGAGGTGTAAATATATTAAATAATTATTCAACAATACATTTCTTTAGCGGTCGAATTTAGATGAAGGAGATAGTCACCCACTGAGTCATTCAGAAACTGCAGGAAAATAATTATCGTTACAGCAAATATGCCATCTGCAAACAAGAAACGCAAAATGAATAATTAACGGTTCAAACAGATCAAACAGCATCGGTCTTTATTCTGCTTTTCTCTATCACTGGCTCGGTGAGCCAGCTCTGATTCACTGATTACACTCTTCACTCTGAGTCAGAGGTTTCTGGGCTCTAAGCTCTGCTTCAGAAACCCCACCGTCCCAGAGAAAGACATTTGAGTGAGGCCTGAATCTGAGAAGGGGCCTCAAGTCAGGTTGGTGTAAATGATCCCATTATCTAATAGAGAGTTTTCCCAAAAGTCCAACATCATTCAGACAGAGTGGTGATGATCGCTCTGCTGTGGGAGGCCGCTCCTGTGGAGCTTAGAACAATAGAATTCCTACAGTGGAGAAGGAGACCATTCTGCCCAGCAAGTCTGCACTGACCCTCCGACAGAGCACCCTCGGCCCACTCCCCCGCCGTATCCCCATAACCCCACCTAACCTACATACCTTTGGACACTAAGGGGCAATTTTAGCATGGTCAACCCACCTAACCTGCACATCTTTGGACTGTGGGAGGGAACCGGAGCACCCGGAGGAAACCCACACAGACAAGGGGAGAACGTGCAGACTCCGCACAGTCATCCGAGGCCGGAATTGAACCCGGATCCCTGGCACTGTGAACAGCAGAGATAACCACTGTGTCGCCCATGGCTGCTTCGCATCTGAATTTACAACAGGAGCCAGACTTCAAAAGTACTTTATTGGCTGTGAAATGCTTTGATAAATGCTGAAGGGGGTGAAAGATGCGATACAAATGAAAGTTATCTCTAACATATCGTACAGAGTATATCGGGATAGAATTTCAACTTTTTTCTGTAGGTCTCTTTCTCTCCACGTTCTGTAAAAATTAAATACATGTTTTGCTCTTGTCGTGTCTCTTGCTGGCTCCTAAACTGATATATAAACTCATTGCAGGAACTCCACTGGAAAATGCACCAGGGTGCCGGGTCAAGGGTGACCATAGAGCTTCCCCCCCTCATGGTAATATATTGCTCCAAAATTATAGTTATGGAGGTACCGTAATACCTCCGTACAGCGTTTTGTAACTATTTACAAATTCACAATTAACTATATACTTTAAAATGAAGCAATCAGTCGATCGGGGGCCCTGGTCGTCCTCTGTGATCGTCGGAGCTTCGGTGGTGACTCCGGTGGAGGCTCGGGCGTCTGTGACTCCGGGAGCGTGGACTCGATCTCTGTGGCAGCTTCAACACCCCTAGACGGCGCTGGTGGGGAAAACGATTGACCTGGGAAGGGAGCGTCTGCGGGGAGCGTCGCTGGGTGGGGGGGTGTAGACGGGGCCGGCGGAAGGACCTATCCTCCTGTAAGATGCACCGGTGGGAGGGAGGGTGGGACTGGTGGCTGGGGTGTGCGTGGTGATCTGGCGGGCGGCAGGTCTCGTAGGGAGACCGTATCCTGTCGGCCGTCGGGGTACGCCAGGCGTACTGGGGGTTAGCGTGGAGAAGATGGACCCTCTCGACCAACGGGTCCGACTTGAGCGCCCGCAAGTGTTTTCGGAGCAGGATGGGTCCGGGAGCCGCCAGCCAGGTCGGGAGCGAGGTCCCAGAGGAGGACTTCCTGGGGAAGACAAGGAGACGTTCGTGGGGTGGTACAAAGCAGTGACCGGATAGAGTGGAGGGCATCCGGGAGGACTTTGTGCCAGCGGGAGACTGGGAGGTTCCTGGACCGTAGGGCCAGTAGGACGGTCTTCCAGACCGTTTCGTTCTCCCTCTCTACCTGTCCGTTACCCCGAGGCGATGCCTTTGCTGAGCAGGAATTGACGCAGTTCGTCGCTCATAAAGGAGGACCCCCTATCACTGTGTATGTAAGCGGGGAACCCGAACAGTGCAAAGATGCTATGGAGGGCCTTGATGACGGTGGTTGCGGTCATGTTGGGGCAGGGGATGGCGAATGGGAACCGGGAGTACTCGTCAATCACGTTCAGGAAGTACGTGTTGCGGTCGGTGGAGGGGAGGGGGCCTTTGAAGTCCATGCTGAGGCGTTCAAAGGGACGGGAAGCCTTTATCAGGTGCGTCCTCTCTGGCCGGTAGAAGTGCAGTTTGCTCTCCGCGCAGATTTGGCAGTCCCTGGTGACTGTCCTGACCTCCTCGATGGAGTAGGGCAGGTTCCGGGTCTTGATAAAGTGGAAAAAGCGAGTGACCCCCGAGTGGCAAAGGTCCTCGTGGAGGGCTCGGAGGCGGTCCACTTGTGCGTTGACACATGTGCCGCGGGACAGGGCATCAGGAGGCTCGTTTAGCTTCCCGGGACGATACAAGATCTCGTAGTTGTAGGTGGAGAGTTCGATCCTCCACCGCAAGATCTTGTCGTTTTTTTATCTTGCCCCGCTGTGCATTATCGAACATGAAAGCAACTGACCGTTGGTCAGTGAGGAGAGTGAATCTCCTGCCGGCCAGGTAATGCCTCCAATGTCGCACAGCTTCTACTATGGCCTGGGCCTCCTTTTCGACTGAGGAGTGGCGGATTTCGGGAGCATGGAGGGTACGTGAGAAGAAGGCCACGGGTCTGCCCGCTTGGTTGAGGGTGGCCGCCAGAGCTACGTCAGACCCGTCGCTCTCGACCTGGAAGGGGAGGGTCTCGTCGATGGCGTGCATTGTGGCCTTTGCAATGTCTGCTTTGATGCGGCTGAAGGCCTGGTGGGCCTCTATCGACAGGGGAAAAACTGTGAATTGGATCATGGGACGGGCCTTGTCCGCATAGTTGGGGATCCACTGGGCATAGTAAGAGAAAAACCCTAGGCAGAGCTTCAGGGCCTTGGAGCAGTGAGGGAGGGGGAACTCCATAAGGGGGTGCATGCGTTCAGGGTCGGGGTCTATAACTCCATTTCGCACTACCTGGCCGAGGATGGTTAGGCGGTCGGTGCTGAACACGCATTTATCCTTGTTATACGTAAGGTTAAGGATCTTTGCGATCTGGAGGAATTTTCGGAGGTTGGTGTTGTGGTCCTGCTGGTCGTGGCCGCAAATGGTGACATTATCGAGATACGGGAATGTTGCCCGTAAACCGTACAGGTCAAACATTCGGTCCATCTCGCGCTGAAAGACCGAGACCCCGTTCGTGACACCGAAGGGAACTCTTAAGAAGTGGTAGAACCGCCCATCTGCCCACCTCGAAGGCAGTGTATTTGCGGTCACTAGTGCGGATGGGGAGCTGGTGGTAGGCGGACTTAAGATCCACCGTGGAGAAGGCCTTGTTATGTGCGATCCTGTTTACCAGGTCGGATTTGCGTGGGAGAGGGTACGTGTCCAGCTGTGTAAACCTGTTGATGGTCAGACTGTAGTCGATGACCATCCTATGCTTCTCCCCGGTCTTTACCACCACTACTTGAGCTCTCCAGGGACTGTTGCTGGCTTCAATGACTCCTTCCCTCAGTAACCTTTGGACCTCTGACCTAATAAACATCCGATCCTGGGCACTGTACCATCTGCTCCTGGTGGCGACGGGTTTGCAATCCGGGGTGAGGTTCGCAAACAGGGAAGGCGGATCGACCTTGAGGGTCGCGAGGCTGCAGACAGTGAGGGGGTGTATAGAGCCGCCGAATTTGAAAGTTAGACTTTGGAGATTACACTGGAAGTCTAAACCTAGGAGTGTGGCAGCGCAGAGGTGGGGAAGGACGTAGAGCCGGTAATTTTTAAACTCCCTTCCCTGGACCGTGAGGTTTGCTACACAAAACCCCTTTATTTCTACTGAGTGGGAACCGGAGGCCAGTGAGATTTTTTGATTAACGGGGTGGACGAGGAGAGAACAGTGCCTTACCATGTCGGGGTGTATGACGCTCTCCGTGCTCCCAGAGTCGATTAAGCAGGACGTCTCGTGCCCGCTGATTAGTACTGTTGTTGTAGCAGTTGAGAGTGTTTGAGGCCGGGACTGGTCCAGGGTCACTGAGGTTAATCGCAGCAGTTGAGTGTTCTCTTCGGGCGGTGTGCGGTCAGCCGAGCTGGGGTCCTGGGAGTCCATCCAAGATGGTGGCGCCCATTGGTCGCACATGGCTAGGGGTGCACAAAATGGTGGCGCCCATCCATCGAACGTGGCGTCCGCACGTGGCCCTGGAGGAGGAAGATGGCGGCACCCGCTGGCCGCACGGGGACTGTGGAGAAGTTTGTGGTGGCAGTCCGCATTCGCCACCGGAGACCTGGCATACCACCACGAAGTGGCCCGTTGTACCGCATCCCTTGCAGGTGGATGCGCGGGCCGGGCTGCGCTGCCGGGGGTGCTTGGCCTGCCCGCAAAAGTGGCAGTGGGGCCCCCCGGGGTTGCCAGGCCGCCTTGCAGCACAAGCTTGTGGGGGGATGGAAGATGTCTCGGGGTCAGCTGCGGATGGGTTCCACGCTGCCCTGAAGGTTGCCGCATGGTCGGGAATGTAAGCGCGGGCGTTTTGGGAGGCCACATCCAGGGAGCCTGCAAGGGCCCGTGCCTCCTTGAGGCCTAGGGTGTCTTTTTCCAGCAATCGCTGGCGGGTTTGGGAGGACAGCATACCTGCCACGAAAGCGTCCCGGGTCAAGAGTTCTGTGTGGTCGCTCGCCGAAACTTGCGGGCAGCTGCAGTTTCTCCCCAACACCAGGAGCGCACGGTAGAATTCTTCCAGTGATTCCCCAGGGATTTGTCACCTCGTTGTTAGCAGATGTCAGGCATAGACCTGGTTTACCGGGCGAATGTAATGTCCTTTTAGCAGCTCCATTGCTGCATCAAAGTCGTCCGCGTCCTCGATGAGGGTGTAAATTTCCGGGCTCACCCTCGAGTGCAGGACTTGCAATTTCTGTTCTCCTGTGGGTGTGTTTTTGGCCGTCCCGAGATATCCTTTAAAACACGCCAGCCAATGCTTGAAGATTGCCGCTGAGTTCGCCGCGTGGGGGCTGAGTAGCAGACACTTCGGCTTGATTCGGAGCTCCATCCTTTTAAATCTAGCTTATTAAATTGATGCACGATCAATGACCACTAAAGCGAGGTTGTAGTCCAACTGAAGGCTTTAATAAGCTAGATGCTTCCCCCAGCAGCTCAGGTACAGAAAGAAGGCTGCTGGGGCGGCACGGCTCTTATACCCCGCCTAGCCGGGCGGAGCTACCATACAGCTTGACCAATAGGAAATATACAATATCGACCAATGGTGTTCCAGCATTACCAGGTACCGTAATACCTCGACACAGACTACCACAATTGTAATATGCCTTTAAGGGATGGCAGCTTGACATCACCCGAAGGCATGTCATGTGATCCAGTCTTAGTTTCACATTGGCCTGTGAACAGGACACCACAGACAGCTCTGCCACTGATACAATCAAGTTTTCTCATTTTGTACAATTGTTCTCATGTTCCTCGTCTTAATAAATGAATCCACGCTGTGTTTACCCAATCCCTGATGAGTGATAGGTGCTTTTATGTTATTATGAAAATACAACACCTTTCTCACCCCTCCCCGTTTTATTCCCCATTGGCCTCGTCATGACATGAAGGGTGGGATTTCCCGTTCTCCCTGCGCGTGTATCTCGGCAGTGCGCCGTTCACTGGCGGTGAGATCCTCTACTCCGCCACTTGTCAATGGGATTTTCCATGAAAGCCACCCCACGCTGCTGGGATGCGACCCCGAAATTGGGAGACATTTGCAAAGTTGCTGACACATGGGGCTGCATTCTCCGCAGCCCGACGGCGAGATTGCGGCTGGCGCCGGGGCGGAGAATTCAGTTTGATGCCGTAATCGGGCCCGGCGCCTGGTTCACGGATTCTCCGGGCACCGAAAATGGGCGTCACCGTGGAGTACGCCGCACCACAGGCGGAGCCATTGCCAGACCCGCTCAGCAATCCTCCGCTCCTGACCGGCCGAGTTCCCGACGGCGTGGAACTAACCACCTATTTTCGGTCGGGATGCTCGCATGGCGGCTGCGGACTCAGTCCCCGGCCGCCCTGGTCGGAGGCAGGCGGATCTTATAGGCGGCCGGCGATTAAATGTGCGGGGGTTGAAGCTTGGGCGTGCAACCGATCGGGAGGCCTCTTTCTTCGGTGTGGCTCTGCGGTCCGAGTCCGCCATGGAGCACGGCACAGCCGCTGGAGGCCACCGCCGTGCGCATGCGCGGCCTCTGGCCCGGAAGTGCGGGGGCCCGTATCTGCAGCAAAAGCTTTGAGATCCACTCCGGGTCCCTGCTAGCCCCCTGCAGGAAGGGGTCGTTGAATTCGTTGAACCTATTTGCAGGAATTTCAGGAGTAAAACTCCACTGTTTTTACGCTGGCGTGGGGACATAGTCTCAATTCCGGATAATCCAGCCCATGGCCTGACATTTACACAGTCCTGACATGCAGTGTGACATATATACGGCCCCGGCATGCAGCGTAATATTTTACATAGTCCCGACACTCAGAGTGACCTTTACACAGTTTGGACGTGAAATTTACACAGACCTGACATGCAGGGTGGCATTTACACAGTCCTGACATGGGGTGTGACATTTACACAATCTCGACATGCAATGTGACACTTGCACTGTTTGGACACAGTGTGATCTTTACACAGACTCGTCACAAGGTGTGACTTTTACACAGACCTGACACACGGTGTGATATTTACACAGCCCCAACATGCGGTATGACATGTACACAGTCGCAACACACGGTGCCATTTATACAGTCCTGACACGCGGTGAGTCATTTCAAGGTCCTGACATGCAGTACAATATTTACTGGTAGTAAATACCACTTGTCATCTCAAGCCTGGATATTGTTCATGTCTTGCTGCATTTGCATGTAGACTGCTTCAGTATCTGAAGAGTTTTGACTGAACATTGTACAATCATCAGCGAATGTCCCCATATCTGACCTTATAATTGAAAGAAGGTCATTGATGAAGCAGCTGAAGGTGATTGGGCCCTTGATGCCACACTCAATCAAATGCTGACTTGATGTCAAGGGCAGTCACTCTCACCTCACCTCTGGAGTTCATCTTTTTCTCTATGTTTGAACCAAGGCTGTATTGAGGTCAGGAGCTGAGTGAACCCAAATTGAGCATCCGTGAGCAGGTTATTGCTGAGTAAGGACCGCTCGGGGCAGCAGGGTAGCACAGTGGTTAGCACAGTTGCTTCACAGCTCCAGTGTCCCAGGTTCAATTCCCGGCTTGGGTCACTGTCTGTGCAGAGTCTGCACATCCTCCCCGTGTGTGCGTGGGTTTCCTCCGGGTGCTCCGGTTTCCTCCCACAGTCCCACAGTCCAAAGATGTACAGGTTATGTAGGTTGGCCATGATAAATTGCCCTTAGTATCCAAAAAGGTTAGGCGGGGTTACTGGGTTATGGGGATAGAGTGGAAGCGTGGACTTAAGCAGGGTGCTCTTTCCAAGAGCCGGTGCAGACGCAATGGGCCGAATGGCCTCCTTCTGCACTGTAAATTCAATGAAATTCTATGATAACACTGTTGATGACTCCTTCCATCATGACTGACGATTGAGAGTAAGCTGATTTTAATGTTAGCTCCTGATGCACTGAAGTATTTTGCACTTTGAATGGTCATTTGGACAGAACAAGTTTGTTTTAGAAAATATTTTATTGAGGCATTTATAGTTTTAACATTTTTAACATTCTAAACAGAGAGATCCAACACACGCAAAAACCCCACAATAACATACCCAACTCCCCCATCCCTAAACCCGAACTACCCATACATTAGATTCCCTGCCCTTATTCCCTGTCATGTCACTGACCCAATACCCGACTTTGAAGGCTCCGAGTCCCTCCATCCCAGCAGAATCAGTTTCCAGGCCACCAGGGAGGCAAAAGCCAAAACGTCGGCCTCCCTCCCTGGGCTCCCGGATCTTCCAACACTCCAAATATTGAATGGCCTCCTGCACTGTAAATTCTATGATTGCCATCTCTGGACTCTGATTCACCCTCCCCTCCAGGACCTCTGTCATGACATCTGAAAATCCCTGCCAGAAACCCCTCAGCCTCAGACACGCCCAGAACATGTGCACATGGTTCACAGGACATCCCCCTGTCGTCCACCTCCTCAAAAAACCTGCTCATCCGGTTCACATTCATGTGAGCCCTGAGGACCACCTTAAACTGGATCAGGCTAAGCCTGGCACACGATGAGGATGCACTGACTCTCCTCAGGGCTTTCTCCCACAACCCGACTTTCAACTCTCCTCCCCGCTCTTCCTCCCACTTCCTCTTCACTTCCTCAATTGGGACCCCTTCCCACTCCATCAGTTGCTTATATATTTCCAACACTCTCCCCTCCCCAACCCCTATTTTAGACAACACCTTATCCTGTAGTCCCCTTAGTGGGAGGCAAGGGAAGCTCAGGACCCACCTCCAAACAAAATCCTGTACCTGTAGGTACCGGAACCCGTTCCCACCCGGTAACTCAAACTCCTCCTCTAGCTCCTCCAGGCTCGGGAAACTCTCCTCAATAAAGAAGTCCCCAAATCACTCTAATCCCAGCCCGCTGCCACCTCCTGAAGCCCTCACTCAGCCCCCCCCGCCCCCCCACCCCACACCGAAGCCCCCTCCAGTCTCATGTGCTGCCTCCATTGCCCCCACACTCTCAGGCTGCCACTACCACTGGGCGTGTGGAGTACCGAGCCGGCGAGAATGGCAGAGGTACCATTAACAATGCCTTCAGACTCATGAAGATGCCGCCTCCACTCGCTCCTACATCGCCCACTCCTCCACTACCCATTTCCTAACCATCGATCAATTAGCTGCCCAGTAGTGGGCAGAGCAAGTTTAAGGATTAATAGTGAATTCAGCCATACAAAGTGCTGCTTTAGGATCGAGCGTTTTAGACACTGCCGACATTGGAGGGGGTGTCGTGTACATTCATCAGATCGTTTCTGGGATTGTAGAGGATTAAATAAGGTTAGCTTGCACGCGTTTAGCCTGTATTTCCTTGAATATATAAGATTGAGTCTGATCTAATCGATGTGTTTGATAGGTTTAATGGTGTGAAATTATTTCCTTTGTTTAGGGAAATCTAGAAGAGCCAACACCTTAAAAGTCCAAACTGGACCATTGAGGTGTGAGATTAGGAAACAGCTCCCCACACCAAGGTGATTGGAAATCTGGAACTCTCCCTGAAAAAGTGATGGATCTTGGGGTTCAATAGGTGCCTCCATGAGTCAGATTGATCGATTTTGTTGGGTAGCATACTGAGGGATAAGCTGGGTAAATGGTGCAGATAGATCATTCGTATTCAAATTGAATTTTTGCAAGGTTCCAAAGTGGCTCATTATTGATGGCATCCTTCAAGCCCCCCCCCGCCCCACCTCAGCCACTACTGGGCAGCCCCATCCTCCCAAAGACTCCTCCTCACACATATCTGCCAATCAGAGACTCCGAAACGTGACTAACCCTGTTGTAAAGCATCCAAAGTGTCAGAAGGGATATGGGCTCAAAAGGCCTATTCAGATCTCCTGTGCCGACTGTGTGCAGGAATAATGGAGAGAAAATGCACATCATGGGTCCACTTCCTGTACCGGCTGAGGTTATTCACGAAGGTACTGCCTTCTCATCCTTGCCTGAGGTGTGGTGGCCTTCCGGTTAAATCACCACCAGTCAGGGCAGCACGGTGGTGCAGTGTTTAGCATTGATGCCTCACGGCGCCGAGGTCCCAGGTTCGACCCCAGCTCTGGGTCACTGTCCTTGTGGAGTTTGCACATCCTCCCCGTGTTTGCGTGGGTTTCGCCCCCACAACCCACAAATGTGCAGGCTAGGTGGATTAGTCACGCTAAATTGCCCCTTAATTGGAAAAACTAAATTGGGTACTCTAAATTTAAAAAAGAAATCACCACCAGTCAGCTTGCTCTCTCAAAAGGGGAGAGCAGCCTATGGTCCTCTGGGACATGACAACTTTCATTTCATTTAATGGAGAGAGAAAGTGATGGAGAAAGAGAGAGGCAGAGAGAGAGAGAGTTGTCTGGAATGAATCCAGTGTAAATCTGTGCTTTATGACTGCAGTGCATTGTGTGTGAAAGGTTATCCAATCAGTTAGATATAGGTTCTATTGACATGTCTCTGTTACTCAATTGTATCACGAAAGTAAAACCGTGTAAAACCCCTTGAACTGTGTGCTTAACCCTAACCGTATGTAACTGTATTGAAGCACTGCAGAGTGCAACATGACCGATGTATAAAGTTTGAACAGCATTATACTCCCTGCAACAAAAACATTGAAATGTTTGTGATGTTCTTTTTTTACTGAATTGAAGTATCTCAGCATCTTGACCTCTGGGGAAAATGTGAACATCATTGCGTTTTCTTGTTATGACAAATTTGAAATGTTTTGTGAAGTTCCTTTCAGGTATTTTATGAACAAAGTATATTTTTGCAAAAAAAAGTCAGGGAAGCAAAGTCACTGCCTTTGCACTGAGAGCCACCTCTCCTGCTTATTTTTCGAGTACTGTATTTGCAGAATGATTCAGACCTTCAGCCTGCTGAAACCTCCCTAAAATGCTGGAATTTGGTTATATGCAGTGTTTAGACAGTGTTTTAGTCACGGGTACCTGTGTTATCCACTAATAATAGGCTGTGAGGTTAGAACGCTCATTAAAAGGAACCCCAATAAAGGGCCATTTTTCTCGTTTCTTCTCTCCTGCTGTCATTTCTCATAGAATTTACAGTGCAGAAGGAGGCCATTCAGCCCATCGAGTCCGCACCGGCTCTTGGAAAGAGCACCCTACCCAAGGTCAACACCTCCACCCTATCCCCATAACCCAGCCACCCCACCCAACACTAAGGGCAATTTTGGACACTAAGGGCAATTTATCATGGCCAATCCACCTAACCTGCACATCTTTGGACTGTGGGAGGAAACCGGAGCACCCGGAGGAAACCCACGCACACACGGGGAGGATGTGCAGACTCCGCACAGACAGGACCCAAGCCGGAATCGAACCTGGGACCCTGGAGCTGTGAAGCAATTGTGCTATCCACAATGCTACCGTGCTGCCCCTGGATTAAACATGGAGGGGGGGGTTAAGGGAGCATTAATAATTTATTTCCTCTTTTCACATTAGAATTTCAACACTCAAAACAGGGTGACTGAGCACTGACTATGACTGGCAATAGCAGGCAACATTTGCAGGCAGTACCAGCTAGTACCAGACAGTACGGGGTAATACTAGGCAGTACCAGTTAGTACCCGGCAGTATGAGGTAGAACCAGGGAGTACCAGGCAGTACCAGCTAGTACCATGCAGTACCAGGAATACCAGAGAGTTTTGTGCATTACCAGGGAGTATCGAGCAGAACCAGGCAGTACCAGAGAGTACCAGGGAGTACTGGGCAGTACCAAGGAGTGCTGGACAGTACCACGGAGTATCAGGCAGTACCAGGCAATACAAGGCAATATTAGGTAGTACTAAAGAGCACTAATTGGTACCATCACCATCACCACAATAACAAAACAATTATTATGTAGCATCTTCAGTCTAATAAAACATCCCAAGGCACTTCAAAGAAGCATTATAGAATAGAGCTTGACATCGAGTCACATAAAGGGTGGCATTTTCCTTTCTAGAGACTAGGTCTGCTGGCATGTGAGAAAGTTGGCGTGATTCCCATGGGGTGGCAGGGCGGGTGAACAAATGCATCTTTCTGCTTTTCAGCTCATTAATTGTACAGCGAGGAGCTCAGAGAAGCTTGTGGTGGGGGACGGGAGTGGGCAAGAAGTCGCCCACCCCACCGTGACTTTATGGGGTTGAAGGCCCTGCCGCCATTTGAAATGCGACCTGGACAGTCATTCACTCGTTGCAAGACAGGAGCTTCATATTCAGCATCAATCAGACTGTCCGAGAGAAGAGAGAAACCTTCAGCCCAACAGTTCAGTGATAACTCCCTGGACATTCTCCTCCAGGTCGCCCGGGAGAGGCGACAGGCCCTCCTACCTGCTAATGGCAGCCTGGGAGGGGATCACCTGGGAGGTCAGCACCTGTGGGTAATAAAAGAGGGATCTCCTTGCAGTGCATGAAGAGTATGAATGATCTGCGTCACTCGGCCAGGTAAGTGCACCGCCTTCTCACTGCAAACTCACACTCCCATGGGTTAGAGTTCACAGGAATTTCACACATGACCAGCAGTCAATGTCTGACATCAGGCAGATTTGCCGGAGACCATCAACATACTGGAGTGAAGACTGGAGGAGTCTGTCCACGTTCTATCTGATTTTGCGGCTCCGGCATGGGTACATCGAGGTCTCTGTGGAAAGGGTGGTCACAGCCTTCGAGTTCCAGGCCCAGCAGTTTCTGCCAGATTTGCACCCGGACCTGCACACCATCTCTCTCGCCATGGGTGCATTTCAGCAGTGGCTCGGCGAGAGCGAGACAGGGCATCATAACCTCCCTCCAGGTGCCCATCTCCTCAAGGAGGACTGCCAGCCAGGCACTCCGGGGGCATCCAACCTGGACAATCCACCTCCCTTCTGCAAGTGACCCCATCAGCTCCAGCAGGTCAGGCCGAGGAGGGTGCACCTGCCCCGGAACAGGAGACCCTTACCAGGCCGGGGCCATCAAGGCATTGGGACACCAGCGGGCGCCCGCCAACGTCATTTCAGACAACAGGGCAGAGTGTCAGGGTGCTGACACCACTCCAGGTGCAGGTGTCGGCGCTGCACCTAGATGTAGCCGGGGATTAGAAAAATTAGAAGTGAATGTACGCTGGTGGAATCGGATATAGTTGTCACTTGTGTAAACATATGTTGAATCCATCCTTCTCCAAGTCTCGTGGCTACCATTTCAATTCAACTTTCTTCAAAGTTTTGCAAACATATAAACATGAGTTAGGAGCAGGAGTAGGCCATTCAGCCCCTCGAGCCTGTTCCGCCATTCAATAAGATCATGGCTGATCTGTTATTCCCACCTACTCCCTGTAACCTTTCACCCCCTTGCTTATCAAGAATCAGTTAACTGCCTTAGAGGAAGAGAGTTACAGAGACTCACGGCCCTCTGAGAGAAAATAATTTATCCTCATCTCCATCTTAAATGGACGATCTTTTATTTTTATACAGCGACCCTTAGTTCTAGATTCCCCGAGAAGAGGAAACATCCATTCCACATTCACCCTGTCAATGGACCTCAGGATATGTTTCAATCAAGTCAGCTTTTACTCTTCTAAACTCCAGTGGATACAAGACTAATCTCTCCAACCTTTCCTCATAACACAATCCGCCCATTCCAGGTATCGGCACGGCACGGCAGGGGTCCTACGAGGCCGAGCGGGTCCAGTCGATCGAGTTCCCCCCGGCCCGCGGCCCGGACGAGGGCGGCCATTTTGCGCGCTTTCCGCGGCCTCCCGCGCTTGTATGCACCAAAAGAGACGTCGACGCAGAGGGACGCGATGCGCAGGCGCGCTCTACGCAGGACCGAACTGCGCATGCACGGTGGCGCAACAAAAGCCATGACGTCACGACGTGCGGCAACTGTGGATCCGCACATTTAAAGCGGCAATGTCCAGCAAATAATCGACAATGCCTCCGCTGTGGCAAGATGGGACACTACGCTGCCTGCTGTCGAGCAGCTCAACCTGCCAACGCTCCCCAATTCTGCCAGCCTCGCAGGGACGTGCGGGCCATTCAGCCTCCATACACCGAGTCATACCCTGACGACATACAGACCGGTGATACCGACGACCGGGAAGCTTTCCGCGTTGCGGTCATTGACAGGAATCGGATGTCCCCAAGTAGGACCCACCAGCCGATGCCAGTGAACAGCGTTAATCCGGGTGATGAATGGTGTGCCACCCTAACGGTCAATCGATCACCAATCACATTCCGTTTAGACACTGGTGCCTCCGCCAATCTCATTGCATGGTCAGCCTTCCACACCTTGAAGGTCAAACCACCGATTCGGCCATCCCGCTGTCAGATGGTCGATTACAACGGAAATGTTATCCCGGCCATGGGATCCTGCCAGCTCGAGGTTACACACAATTCACACGCAGCCACACTGTCCTTTGAGATAGTTGGATCATCGAAGGACTCCCTGCTAGGCGCACAGGCGTGCAAGGTTCTCCACCTCGTTCAGCGGGTACACACTCTGTCTCCAGAAGGCACGTCCAACTTCCCGGATGCAGAATTTAGGGCACAGCTCCACTCGCTCCTCGCCCACAACCAGGAGGCTTTCGAGGGCATGGGCACACTGCCCTACACTTACAGAATACGGCTCAAACCGGACGCCACCCCGGTCATTCACGCACCTCGTAGAGTCCCAGCACCACTCAAAGACCGCCTCAAGCAGCAGCTGCAGGATCTCCAGGACCAAGGAGTGCTTTCCCGGGTCACGGAGCCCACGCCATGGGTCAGCTCCATGGTGTGCGTAAAAAAGCCCTCTGGCGAAATCCGGATCTGCATCGACCCGAAAGATCTGAACAACAACATCATGAGGGAACACTACCCCATACCCAAACGGGAAGAGATCACGAGCGAAATGGCCCAGGCTAAAATTTTTACAAAGCTTGATGCCTCAAAGGGTTTTTGGCAGATTCAGCTGGATCAGTCCAGCAGGAAGCTGTGCACCTTCAACACTCCTTTTGGCAGATACTGCTACAACAGAATGCCGTTTGGCATCATCTCGGCATCCGAGGTGTTTCACAGAATCATGGAACAGATGATGGAGGGCATCGAAGGGGTGCGCGTCTATGTTGACGACGTCATCATCTGGTCCACCACACCACAGGAGCACATCAGTCGTCTCCAGCGCGTATTTGCTCAGATACGAGAACACGGCCTGCGCCTCAACTGAGCCAAGTGTTCTTTTGGCCAAACTGAGCTAAAGTTTCTGGGGGACCACATATCCCGGTCAGGAGTGCGTCCGGATGCAGACAAAGTGACAGCTATTACAACCATGCCACAGCTGGCAGACAAGAAGGCAGTGCTACGCTTTCTCGGGATGGTCAACTTCCTGGGGAAGTTTATTCCCAACCTTGCCTCGCACACAACGGCTCTTCGCCAACTAGTGAAGAAGACTACGGAGTTTCAGTGGCTGCCCGCACACCAGAAGGAATGGGAGGTGCTCCAAATTCAGCTCACCACAGCCACGGTATTGCCGTTCTTCGACATTTCTCGAGATACGAAGATCTCGACTGATGCCAGCCAGTCCGGCATTGGGGCGGTACTCCTGCAACAGGACGACACTGCATCATGGGCCCCGGTCGCCTATGCCCCGCGGGCCATGACCCCCACAGAACAGCGCTATGCGCAGATTAAGAAGGAGTGCCTGGGTTTGTTAACCGGCATAGATAAATTCCATGACTACGTGTATGGTCTCCCTCAGTTCACGGTGGAAACCGACCATCGCCCCCTGGTCAGCATCAGACAAAAGGACCTGAATGAGATGACCCCTAGCCTCCAGCGCATTCTGCTCAAGCTCCGGAGGTACGACTTCCAACTGGTCTACACCCGGGAAAGGACCTCATCATCACGGATGCCCTGTCCAGAGAAGTGAGCACACCGCCCGAATCGGGGGGTTCGTATGTCAGGTCGAAGCGCATGTGGCCTTCACATCGGCCAATCTGCCAGTTAATGATGCAAGTGTAGCACCGTCAATATGACGCGAGGCAGGTTGAGGTAATGTCAATTGAAGGCTTTATTAAGCAGAACTTTATCCCTAGCAGCGTGGTTACAGAATGCAGCTGCTGAGGGAAATGGAGGGAAAAACTGGGTTCTTATACTGGCATTTCTGGGTGGAGTCCAGTAGGTGGCAGATCCTATCAGGACCTGGCATCCCTCCACCAATAGCCTGTCGACACGTGGTGTACCATATTACCCCTAATACATACCACCACAGCAAGTCTGGCCTGTATTCGCTGGGAGACTGCGGCTGACACCCTTCTACAGCGTGTGATGCACCACATGACGGAAGGGTGGCTTAAAGGACAGTGCCCGCAGTTCTACAATGTCCGGGACGACTTGGCCGTCATTGACGGTGTCCTCCTAAAGCTGGACCAGATTGTGATTCCACACATCATGCACAGGTTGGTCCTCGAACAATTACATGAAGGCCATTCGGGGTTGAGAAGTGCAGGCGGAGGGCCCGAGAAGCTGTATACTGGCCGGGCATCAGCGACGACACCGCCAACATGGTGCTCAACTGTCCCACCTGCCAACGGTTTCAGCCGGCGCAACCCCCTGAGACGCTTCAGCCCCATGAGTTGGTAACGTCCCCCTGGGCGAAGGTGGGTGTGGACCTTTTCATGCGCTCGACAGGGACTACGTCATCATAATTGATTATTTTTCAAATCGTACGCCTGCACGATTTGACATCGTCAGCTGTAATCAGAGCATGCAAGGAAACCTTCGCTCGCCAGGGCATTCCGCTTACCGTCATGTCGGACAATGGGCCCTGTTTTGCGAGCCAAGAATGGTCTTCTCTTGCCGCTTCGTATAACTTCACACATGTGATGTCCAGCCCTCTGCATCCCCAGTCAAATGCCAAAGCGGAAAATGGCGTCCATATCGTCAAGCGGCCCCTCTGCAAGGCTGCTGATGCTGGATCGGATTTCTGTTGAGCCCTGCTGGCCTATCGCTCGGCCCCACTGTCCACTGGCCTCTCACCAGCCCAGCTGGGTCACACCCTCAAGACCACTGTGCCATCCATTCTTGTTCCTACACCCGACCATGCTCCAGTACTGCAGAAGATGCGACAGCAGCGTGCTCAGCAGAAGGTGGCACATGACACTCGGGCAACTGATCTTCCTGCCCTGGCGCCTGGAGACAGCGTCCGCATCCACCTCCCGGAGGGTGGCTGGTCAGCAACTGCCGAAGTTCTCCGCCGCGTGGCTCCCCGCTCGTTCCTGGTTCGGATGCCTGATGGCTCCATTCGCCGCCGTAATCGCCGGGCTCTTCAGCTGCTTCCGCGCTCGCTACATGATCATGCACCGGTGCCACGCCCTCCTGTTGTCCCTGATGTCGACTTCGTGGAGCTTCCTGCCACCACGCTTATTCCTCTATCGCCTGCCGGGCCCATTCCTCAGCCGGTGGATCCTGACCCACCCTTGAGGCGGTCAACCCGAATTCGTCGCCCACCTACTAGGCTGGACTTATGAGCCTGTTTACACACTTGACTCACTAAAGTGTTATGCCACAATGTTAATATGTTTCTCTTTTTGTCGTTACAGGAGTTCGCTTTCGATGTTTGATGATCGCACTTGTTTTGTTTATGGTACAACCTCGTCGCTATGTTGCACCTGACACCTTCCTATGTATATAGTTTAGCCTCATGTACATGTTGTAGATATTACACACACATATATTCAGCTGCACTCAGTACACACCAATATTTATGACCACATAGGCACATATTCTTGTAAAAAGGGGGGATGGCATGATATTCAGATAAACATATCATGGTGCAAACACACATACACACTGATGGACAGATCACTGGAACAATCAACACACACGCAACATCACAGCCAATCACCAGTGAGAGCACACGCACTATAAAACGGGGAACACCACAGTTCCCGCTCATTCCAGCAGGAGACAGCTCAGGGCACAGAGCTCACAGCTTGCCACTCAGACATACACCATGTGCTGAGTGCCTCTCTAAGGTAGTGTTAGGGCTGGGTCCACAGGTTAACGGGTAAAGTACGAACCACAGTCATACGTTTACAGATGTTGTTATCAAAAGTAATAAAACAGAGTTGTACCATCTACAACCGTGTTGGTTCGTTTGCATAGCGGAACACCCAACACGACAGCCACGAAGAATCCAGAATGAGTTGAAGGATAGAAATAAATAAATAACATATATATACGCATAGAACATAGAACATAGAAAATACAGCACAGAACAGGCCCTTCGGCCCACGATGTTGTGCCGAACCTTTGTCCTAGATTAATCATAGATTATCATTGAATTTACAGTGCAGAAGGAGGCCATTCGGCCCTTTGAGTCTGCACCGGCTCTTGGAAAGAGCACCATACCCAAACTCAACACCTCCACCCAACACCAAGGGCAATTTGGACATTAAGGGCAATTTATCATTGGCCAATTCACCTAACCCGCACATCTTTGGACTGTGGGAGGAAACCGGAGCACCCGGAGGAAACCCACGCAGACACGGGGAGGACGTGCAGACTCCGCACAGACAATGACCCAAGCCGGAATCGAACCTGGGACCATGGAGCTGTGAAGCAATTGTGCTATCCACAATGCTACCGTGCTGCCCTTAAGAACAAATAAATCTACACTATATTATTTTACCGTCATCCATGTACCTATCCAATAGCTGCTTGAAGGTCCCTAATGTTTCCGACTCAACTACTTCCACAGGCAGTGCATTCCATGCCCCCACTACTCTCTGGGTAAAGAACCTATCTCTGATATCCCTCCTATATCTTCCACCTTTCACCTTAGATTTATGTCCCCTTGTAATGGTGTGTTCCACCCGGGGAAAAGGTCTCTGACTGTCTACTCTATCTATTCCCCTGATCATCTTATAAACCTCTATCAAGTCGCCCCTCATCCTTCTCCGCTCTAATGAGAAAAGTCCTAGCACCCTCAACCTTTCCTCGTAAGACCTACTCTCCATTCCAGGCAACATCCTGGTAAATCTTCTTTGCACCTTTTCCAGAGCTTCCCCATCCTTCCTAAAAATAGAACATAGAAAATGTTGCTACGCAACAGCAGCAGCAACTCCCTTGCTGCTCACTCTCCTCTAGCCGGTTCCAAACTGGCCAACTTTATTTATGCAGGTAATCTGCTAATGATTTCTCTGCCCCCTCATTGGGAAAGGTCATATCCCAAAGGATTGTGGGATTACCATTCGTCCCCAGCCAGTGGTAAGCAGGCAGGTTATAACATCCCTCCCCCACAAAGTCTAAGGAATCTACCGAAGACCCTGGCGAAGGAGGGCATCGGACTCGTTTTGCCGCAGGCTGGACACCATTTACATGAGGCGCTGGATTGGGCGGTGTGTAACGAGACGGAGAACAGCGCTTCCGTGATGAACGGCGTAACCGTTGTACATCCACGGCCCGTGGGCCCGAGGATTCCCCCTCTGAGGCGTCCTGTGTCTCCATCTTGGAGTCGGAGTCCGCTGCCTCCGTCATCTCGGCGTCTCTATCTCCATTCGGTTCTGTAACGACCTGCGCAGGCTTTGAGTGCGGCACCAGAGGAAGATTGTGAGGAATACTCTCCACTGTGTCTGGCCTCTGTGGCTGTAGAAATGAGCTCCGGGGGAATCTTTGGAAGGGATGGTCTTCTGGACCGAACGTGGCCTACGTGCTTGCGCTGGAGACGACCCTGGGCTTGCACCTTGTAAGAGATAGGGCCTGTTTTGCGAAAGATTACGCCAGGGACTGGGCGCAAACTGCCGAATCGGCCGATGCAGAGAAAAACTATGTCCCTGCCGTTCTTGTGTGCGGCGTACTTTTGCGCCAATGTCCGGGAAAACCATACTAAGGCGGGTGCGACGTCTCCGGCCCATTAGGAGTTCTGCGGGAGCTACCCCAGTCACCGCATGTGGGGTGGTCCTATATGAAAACAAAAAACAAGCCAGTCTCGTGTCCATCGACCTGGAAGACTGCTTCTTTAGGCCTCGTTTGAATCTCCGCACTGCGCGCCCCGCCAACACATTGAAAGCCGGGTGGTATGGGGCGGTGCGGATATGGTGTATGCCGTTCATCTTCATGAACCTCGCAAACTCCTCACTCGTGAATGGAGTGCCATTGTCCGTGACCAGCACCTCGGGGAGGCCATGTGTACTGAAAGACAAACGCATCTTCTCGATTGTTGCGCAGGCGTTGTGCCTACCATCTTATGCACCTCTAACCATTTTTAAACTGGGCAACGATTAATAGAAGGAACATGGATCCTTGAAAAGGGCCTGTGAAATCTGCATGCAAGTGTGCCCAAGGCTGCCCTGGCCATTCCCAGTGATGTAGGGGCGATGCCGGCGGAAGCTTCTGATGCTCCTGGCAAATGGAGCAGTTTTGGGCTACCTTCTCAATGTCGGTGTCGAGGCCTGGCCACCAGACATAACTCCGGGCCAACATTTTCATTTTGGTCACACCCGGATGCCCATTGTGCAAATCTCTTAGTATCAGCTCCTGTTCTTCTTCCGGAACAATCACAAGCGTTCCCCACAAGAGGATACCGTCTTCCACGCTAAATTCTGACAACTTGGAGGAAAATGCCCGCAACTCGCCTGGGAGCTGTCTATGCTGCCCACCATACAGGACTATGTGCCGAACTTTTGACAGGACTGGCTCCGTCTGGGTCCACTCACGGATCGTGATGCCATGACAGGCAAGGTGTCCATAAAATTTAGGATTGCAACCACCTCACTGGTCGTGGGGGTTGACATGGGGCCGGTCGATAAAGGCAATCGGCTCAGTGCATCGGCATTCGCTATCTGGGTTCCTGGTTTGTGCTCCAGAGAATATTCATAGGCAGCGAGCAACAAAGCCCAGCTCTGGATCCGTGCGGAAGCAATGGGCGGTATTGGCTTATCCTCTTGGAAAAGTCCCAGCAGAGGCTTATGATCAGTCACGATAGTGAAGTGGCGGCCATACACGTACTGGTGGAAGCGTTTCACCGCAAAGACCACCACCAGGGCCCTCCTTCTCGATCTGCGCGTCTTTCTTTTCCGCTGCAGTCAATGTGCGGGAGGCGAAAGCTATCGGTCGCTCGGCCCCGTTCTCCATCTTGTGGGACAGGACGGCCCCAATACCATACGGGGATGCATCACATGTGATGAGCAAAGGCTTTCCAGGATCATAGTGGGTTAGTAACCCAGACGACGACAATTGTTATTTTACCCGCCGGAAAGCGGTTTCTTGCGGCTGACACCAAACCCAGGTGTGATATCGGTCGAGCCGGGAAGCCGTATTCACTGTACGTTTATAGTCGCTGCACAAGCGAACTGTGGCATCTGGCTTCATTACAGGCACAATTGGTGCTGTCCAGTCAGCGAAACGGATGGGCCTGATAATACCCAAAGTCTCCAAACGAGTGAGCTCCCCTTCTACCTTCTCGACCAAGGCGTCAGGCACCGGGCATGCCCGGAGATAGCGTGACATGGCTCCTTGTTCGATTTGGATACAGGCTATGTTGGTTTTCCCCAAACCGGGCTGGAATACATCTGGGTATCGTCCTAGCACCTCAGTCAACCCTCCAGAAACTGTTTGGAGGATGTGCTGCCACTGCAGCCACAAATGGTGCAACCAGTCCTGACCCAACATGTTGGGCCCATGGCCGCGCACCACGATAAGTGGGAAACACCCGTCCTGGCGTCCATAAACAACAGGGGTCATCGTAGTTCCTGCAATGTCCAATGGTTCCCCCGTATCGGTGGCCAACCTGGCCTGTGTGTCGGTTACTATAAGGGACTATATACCCTGTTTGATGCAGTCGAATGTCCTCTGGGCGATCACGGAGACTGCTGCGCTAGTGTCCAACTCCATCTCGAGCGGGTGACCATTGACCCGTACTGTCACCTTAATGGGGGCCACACGAGGAGCTGCCACACAATGCAGCTGCAGACAGTCGTTCTCCGTCTCCACTTCCTCGGGAGTGGTCGCCGCAGGTTCATCCAAATGGAAGGTACGGCCCCTGGGCTGGCCCCAGTTTCTGTCAGAACAACAGGACCAGCGTCCGCGACGGGGTCGCGCCCACAACTCTGACACGGACATGGCTCCTCATCCATTGGTTCTGGAGAAGGCTCCCTTCGGGGAAGAATGTCCGACGGCCACTGGCGTCGATCCGGACGTCGCCTCGCCCAACGTATCGCAAGGGAACGCTTTCGAACGGAAGGGGTTGCGCCCCAAGGCATGCACCTCCGTTCTGAGTAGCTCCTGCATTCCCCGTTCTGCGCTCTCTCGGGACAATACTATTTGAATGGTCTGCTGAAAAATCAATATTGGCTCAGCTAACAACTTTCTCTGGGTGGCCGCATTGTTAATACCGCAAACCAGATGGTCACGTAATATTTCTGACAAGGTCTCACCATAATCACAGTACTCCGCAATCCTGCGTAGTCTGGATAGAAAATCGGCAAAGGATTCTCCTGGGGACCTCTCAGCGGATTAAACCAGTAACGCTGGACTGTCATTGACGGGGTTGGGTTAAAATGTTGCCCCACTAAGTTCACAAGTTCATCAAATGTTTTGGTGTCCGGAGCAGCTGGGGACGTAAAGCTCCTAATCACCCCGAACGTATGCGGGCCGCAGGAGGTGAGCAATATGACCACCTGGCACTCGTTTTCGGTGATGTTGTTTGCCCGGAAATAGTAACGCATCCATTGTGCGCACTGGTTCCAGCTTTCCAGCGCAGCATCAAAAACATCCAAACGTCCGTACAGAGGCATGGTGTAATAGAAAACAACTTCCAACCTGTATCCAACTAAAATCCAGGGAGGTGGCTTCAGCAGTGTAGACAGCTATTCACTTTAACCCTCATCGCCAGTTTTGTGAGGGCCACGAAGAATCCAGCACGAGTTGAAGGATAGAAAGAAATAACATTTATTTACAATAACATATATATACAACAGCAGCAGCAACTCCTTGCTGCTCACTCTCCTCTAGCCGGTTCCAAACTGGCCAGCTTTATTTATGCAGGGACTCTGCTAATGATTTCTCCGCCCCACTCATTGGGGAAGCTCATACTCCCAAAGGATTGTGGGATTGCCATTAGTCCCCAGCCAGCGGTAAGCAGGCAGGTTATAACACAGTTGCAGGCGGGAGGTGGTAGGTGAGAGGGAATTGTTGTGGGAGCCCAAAAAAGCTTTCACTCTGTGTAAGACTAGCCATCCTGTTGGCTGGTATGAAGGTGGTTAGAGCAATGGAAGGATGCTTACCTCATGGACGGTCAGGTCTGTCAGCAGCTTGCCAACACTTCCATTGCTTCACATTGTTCTCTGAGGGAACATGAATCAAACTCTAATGTAGAATCATAGAATCCCCACAGTGCAGAAGAAGGCCAATCAGCCCATCGAGTCTGCACCGACTGTCTGAAAGAGCACCCCACCTAGACTCACTTTTCAGGCATCAAACGCAGACAACCTAAAACAGGTGTAGGCCCTTTGAAAGTGTGAAGCAGATTTGAGGGGCTGCATGTCTGTTTGAAAGACCCCAACCCATTAATCAGTGACTGATAGGATGGGAGGAGAGTTAGGAAGAGGGGAAAGGGGATGGGAGAGGGGTGAGTGGGGGGAGGAGGTGGGAGGGAAAGGGGGGGGGCGCAGGCAATGCAGAGCTGTCTCAGGGAGCTGCAGAACTGCAAAAAATAAATTGCAATGGAGACGCTCTGCAAAGAGTGCCTAGGCAGGGCATTCAAGCACAAACCTTGGTCCCTAGCCACCTTTTAAAATTTTATTTCAGACCTGACAATTCATCCCGCCTGAATGGAGGTTGCAGTTAAAACATAAAGACCACCTGGCCAGCCGCTCCACCCACCAACCATAAAAACAGATGAAGCTTGAATTGCCTTGTATAGGCCCCTTAGTGGGCTAAATTGACTGCTTGATTGTTGGCGGACGTGTTTCCAACCCCTGTCCGCGCCCACCGACCAAAATCACGGACCGCGCCTGATGTTTTCTTGTGCGATTTCATGTGTTTCTGGATTGGGCGCGCTCAGCTTGAGCAGGTTGATGCCTTCCGCTACCTTGGGTCGCTCGTCACGAATGATGCAGCAGATGTAGCTTCTCATTCCCAGAATTGAGTTTTTAAACTGAATTCAATTTGTCAATTTGCCCTGGGAGTGAAATTAAGCTCACATCCCCTGAGGTAGCCATCCACTTACCCAACTACAACACTAGCTGCACTTGTACACACATTGGAGACACACATGAGGAAATGTGCGTCATTTTCACAGCCCTCTCACACACAAGCATTCCATCACATTCGCAGCGGTGAATAGAGATTTTGTCAACAAAGAGCTGCTGGTGTCCCCCAAGTATATGTCCGAGTGTGAAGAAGAGTGAAAAATTTGGCATCCTTACCTGGCCAGCAAGATTAAGGAGCGAGTTAATCAAGGCTGTTATAACCTGCCTGCTTACCATTGGCTGGGGACTAATGACAATCCCACAATCCTGTGGGAGTATGAGCTTCCCCAATGAGGGGGCGGAGAAACCATTAGTAAACTCCATGTATAAATAAAGCTGGCCAGTTTGGAACCAGCAGGAAGGAGTGTGCAGCAAGGGAAGTTGCTGCTCCTGTTATATATATATGTTATTGTAACTAAATGTTATTACTTTGTATCCTTAAAACTCGTGCTGGATTCTTCGTGGTCCTCGCAAAACTGGCGACGAGGGTTAAAGTGAATAACTGTCTACACTGCTGAAGCCACCTCCCTGGATTTTTGTTGGATACAGGTTGGAAGTTGTTTTCTATTACACCATGCCTCTGTACGGACGTTTGGATGTTTTTGATGCAGCGCTGGAAAGCTGGAACCAGTACACACAATGGATGCGTTACTATTTCCGGGCAAAAAATATCACCGAAAACGAGCGCCAGGTGGTCATATTGTTCACCGCCTGCGGGCCGCATACGTTTGGGGTGATTAGGAGCCTTACGTACCCAGCTGCGCCGGACACCAAAACGTTTGATGAACTTGTGAATTTAGTGGGGCAACATTTTAACCCAACCCCATGCACGATAGTCCAGCGTTACCGTTTTAATACTGCTGAGAGGACCCCAGGAGAATCCCTTGCCGATTTTCTATCCAGGCTACGCAGGATTGCGGAGTACTGTGACTATGGTGAGACCTCGTCAGAAATGTTATGCGACCGTTTGGTTTGCGGTATTAACAATGCAGCCACCCAGAGAAAGCTGTTAGCTGAGCCAACATTGACTTTTCAACAGGCCATTCAAATAGTATTGTCCTGAGAGAGCGCAGAACGAGGAGTGCAGGAGCTACAGGGAATGGAGGTGCATGCCTTGGGGCGCAACCCCTTCCGTCCGAAAACGTTCCCCCGCACTCCTGCGGTACCTTGGGCGAGGCGACGTCCGGACCGACGCCAGTGGCCATCGGACATTCCTCCCCGAAGGGAGCCTTCTCCAGAACCAATAGATGAGGAGCCATGTCCGTGTCAGACTTGTAGGCGCCGACCCTGTCGCGGACGCCGGTCCTGGGGGCGCCAGGGGCTCCGTCGTTCCGACCGAAACTGGGACCAGCCCAGGGGCCGTACCTTCCATGTGGATGAACCTGCGGCAACTACTCCGGAGGACGTGGAGACGGAGGACGACTGCCTGCAGCTGCATTGTGTGGCAGGTCCCCGTGTGGCCCCCATTAAGGTGACGGTACGGATCAATGGTCACCCGCTTGAGATGGAGTTGGACACTGGCGCAGCGGTCTCCGTGATCGCCCAGAGGACATTCGACCGCATCAAGCAGGGTATACAGACCCTTACATTAACCGACTCACATGCCAGGTTGGCCACCTACACGGTGGAACCACTGGACATTGCAGGAACTACAATGACCCCTGTTGTTTATGGCCAGGAGGGGCGTTTCCAGCCTGTTGGGTCGGGACTGGTTGCGCCATTTGCGGTTGCAATGGCAGCACATCCTCCAAACAGTTTCTGGAGGGTTGACTGAAGTGCTAGGACGATACCCAGATGTATTCCAGCCCGGTTTGGGGAAAATAAAAGGGGCCGTAGCCCGTATCCAAGTCGAACCAGGAGCCACGCCGCGCTTTTTCTAGGTGCGCCCGGTGCCTTACGCCTTGCTCGAGAAGGTAGAAGGGGAGCTCACTCGTTTGGAGAGTTTGGGTATTATCAGGCCCGTCCGTTTCGCTGACTGGGCAGCACCAATTGTACCTGTAATGAAGCCAGATGCCACAGTTCGTTTGTGGCGACTATAAACCTACAGTGAATACGGTTTCCCGACTCGACCGATATCCAATGCCTCGCATAGAGGGTCTCTACGCGAAGCTTGCAGGCGGACTCTCGTTCACAAAATTAGATATGAGTCACGCCTACCTACAGTTGGAGCTGGACCCTGCCTCCCGACCATATGTAACGATTAACACACACCGGGGCCTGTATGAATATACACGGTTGCCCTTTGGAGTATCCTCTGCCTGCGCTATTTTTCAACGTGTTATGGAGGGCATTTTGAGAGGTCTACCGCGTGTCGCTGTCTACTTGGATGACTTTTTGATTACAGGGACGTCGGAGCAGGAACATTTGGAAAATCTGGAGGCTCTCCTTCAACGCTTTTCGGAGGCTGGAGTCCGTTTACGTCGCACAAAGTGCGTATTTCAGGCAAAGGAAGTAGTCTACCTAGGTTATCGGGTGTCCCGCGAAGGTTTGCACCCTGTCGCAGAGAAGGTGCGCGCGATTCAACAGGCCCCCGCCCCGACTGGCACTTCGCATCTTCGTTCTTTTCTTGGTGTCGTAAACTATTACTGGAATTCCCTCCCAATCTGGCAAGTACGCTGGCCCGTTGCACCTTCTGCTAAAGAGAAATCACACCTGGGTTTGGGGTCAGCCGCAAGAAATGGCTTTCCGGCGGGTAAAGCAACAATTGTCGCCGTCTGGGTTACTAACCCACTATGATCCTGGAAAGCCTTTGCTTGTCACATGTGGTGCATTCCCGTATGGTATTGGGGCCGTCCTGTCCCACAAGATGGGGAACGGGGCCGAGCGGCCGATAGCTTTCGCCTCCCGCACATTGACTGCAGCGGAGAAAAAGTACGCGCAGATCGAGAAGGAGGGCCTGGCAGTGGTTTTTGCGGTGAAACGCTTCCACCAGTATGTGTATGGCCGCCATTTCATTATCGTGACTGATCATGAGCTTCTGCTGGGACTTTTCCAAGAGGATAAGCCAATACCGCCCATTGCTTCCGCACGGATTCAGCGCTGGGCTTTGTTGCTCGCTGCATACCTGGAGCACAAACCAGGAACGCAGATAACGAATGCCGACGCACTGAGCCGATTGCCTTTATCGACCGGTCCCATGTCGACCCCCATGACCGGTGAGGTGGTTGCAACCCTGAATATTATGGACACCTTGCCTGTCACGGCGTCACCGATCCGTGAGTGGACCCAGACGGAGCCAGTCCTGTCAAAGGTTCGGCACATAGTCCTGTATGGTGGGCAGCATAGACAGCTCCCAGGCGAGTTGCGGGCATTTTCCTCCAAGCTTTCAGAATTCAGCTTGAAGACGGCATCCTCTTGTGGGGGACGCGTGTGATTGTCCCAGAAAAAGGACAGGAGCTGGTACTAAGAGACTTGCACAATGGGCATCCAGGTGTGACCAAAATGAAAATGTTGGCCCGGAGTTATGTCTGGTGGCCAGGCCTCGACACCGACATTGAGACGGTGGCCCAAAACCGCTCCATTTGCCAGGAGCATCAGAAGCTTCCGCCGGCCGCGCCCCTACATCACTGGGAATGGCCAGAGCGGCCTTGGGCGCGCTTGCATGTGGATTTCGCCGGCCCTTTTCAAGGATCCATGTTCCTTCTATTAATCAACGCCCAATCTAAATGGCTAGAGGTGCATAAGATGCTGGGCACAACGTCCTGCGCAACAATTGAGAAGATGCGTCTGTCTTTTAGTACGCATGGCCCCCCTGAGGTGCTGGTCACGGATAACGGCACTCCATTCACGAGTGAGGAGTTTGCGAGGTTCATGAAGATGAACGGCATACGCCATATCTGCACTGCCCCTTACCACCCGGCTTCAAATGGGTTGGCAGAGCGCGCAGTGCAGACATTCAAACAAGGCCTAAAGAAGCAGTCTTCCGGATCAATGGACACAAGACTGGCTCGCTTTTTGTTTTTGTATAGGATCACCCCCCATGCGGTGACTGGGGTAGCCCCCGCAGAACTCCTAATGGGCCGGAGACTTCGCACCCGCCTTAGCATGGTTTTCCCGGACATTGGCGCAAAAGTACGCCACACACAAGAACGGCAGGGACAGGGTTTTTCTCGGCATCGGCCGATTCAGCAGTTTGCGCCCGGTGACCCAGTGTTCATTTGGAATTTTGCTGGTGGTGCCCAGTGGGTTCCTGGCGTAATCTTTTGCCAAACAGGCCCTATATCTTACCAGGTGCAAGCCCAGGGCCGTCTCCAGCGCAAACATGTAGACCACGTTCGGCCCAGAAGACTATCCCTTCCAAAGATTCCCCGCCCCCGGAGCTCATTTCTACAGCCGCAGAGACCAGAGACAAGGGAAGGTAGTCCTCACAATCTTCCTCTGGTGCCTCACTCAAAGCCTGCGCAGGTCGTTACAGAACCGCGCGGAGATAGAGACGCCCAGATGACAGAGGCAGCAGACTCTGACTCCAAGATGGAGACATAGGACGCATCAGAGGGGGAATCCTCGGGCCCACGGGCCGTGGATGTACAATTGTTACGCCGTTCATCACGGAAGCGCCGGTCTCTGTCCCGTTACACGCCGCCTGATCAAGCGCCGGGTGCAAATGGTGTCCGGCCTGCGGCAAAACGAGTCCGACGCCCTCCTTCGCTAGAGTCTTTGGTGGATTCTTTGGACTTTGGGGGGGGGAGGGATGTTATAACCTGCCTGCTTACCATTGGCTGGGGACTAATGACAATCCCACAATCCTGTGGGAGTATGAGCTTCCCCAATGAGGGGGGTGGAGAAACCATTAGTAAACACCATGTATAAATAAAGCTGGCCAGTTTGGAACCAGCAGGAAGGAGTGTGCAGCAAGGGAAGTTGCTGCTGCTGTTATATATATATGTTATTGTAAATAAATGTTATTACTTTGTATCCTTAAAACTCGTGCTGGATTCTTCACAAAAGAGGCCTTTAGAATAAAGAAAATATTTAATTGGATAGACAAAGGGACAATGTTTCAAATGAGGAGCGTGGAGGGTGGTGGGGTTGGGGTATGTGGGGGTTTCAGGTTAGAGGTCATACATACAATATTTGTCATAGAGAACGTCTTTACCCGGAAAATGGTTAAAATCTGGAATTCACTGTTACAGGGGATAGCTGAGGTGAATGGCTTGATTGAGCATTTGAAGAAAGGAATAAAAAGATAGGTTAGGCTGGATAATACCTTGACTACACTTCCTTACACCGCTCTTCCATTAAGGATTCTGCTGTAGTCTCCCAGTTCCTCCATCATACCTGCTCTTCTATTTGATGTAAACATACCAATCGCATGACAAGGATTGGTAAAACAGCAATGCGGGTTCTTTATTTGTGTATAAGATTGTGTACATACAGTGTTAACTGGGAGACTGTGTATGCATGTCTGACTCCAGCCACTGCTGCTTTAGACTAAGTACAGAGTCATGGGACTAATGCATCATATCCACTATCAAGGTGGGTGTTAATTGGCAGCAGTTTAAGATAGGGTCCCTTGAACGTACATGTGTATCATATCTCAACACTAACAATGTCATCTTCGATATCACTGCTTCCAAAATGCTTTCTTTTTCCCTAATCCGAGCATTTTTCTCACCCAATACATCCATCCCATGTCCTACATTTCTGCTCTCACCCTAAGATAGGAGCAGAAGTAAGCTGAGAGTGTTTTTTCTTGTTTGAAACTGAGGCTACCCAATTCTTTTTGTTTTCCAATTAAGGGGCAACTTAGCGTGGCAAATCCACCTACTCTTCATGGAGACAATGACTCGGGGCCGGGATTGAACCTGGGTGCTCAGCGCTGTGAGGCAGCAGTGCTAACCACCGTGCTGCCCCAGGAGCAGGAGTAAGCTATTCGGCCCATCGAGTCTGCTCCGCCATTCAATGAGATCATGACTGAGCTGATGTGATAATCCTCAGCTCCACTTTCCTGCCTTATCTGCATAACCCTCGATTCCCTTGCTGATTAAAAATCCGTCTATAACATCCCTTTTCCTGGCTCCCAGAGCAACAATCGGGCTCCTCCTTGTCCTTGCCTTCCACCTCACCAGTCATTTCTGTGCTGCCAAATGCATTTCCCCCTTTCCCTCAGCATTCCAAATGCTTGACAACAACCTGTTCCACTCGTCAATCATCCCCAACACCACACGCACCCCCACTCCCCCTACTCCCAATCCCTTCCCACACAGCACAGGTGTTCCAATGGCTGCTCTTCCACCTCCTCTGTTCCCACCAGACGCTCCTTCCAGGCCAATCAGTGATTTGCTTGTACTTCTTTCAGTTTAGCGTATTTGCTGCTGATTACGCAGGATCCTCTACAGTGGGGACACGGAATGCAGATTAAGTGATCATTTTGTGGAACACCTTCGCTCAGTCTTTGAGTATTACACAAACGTGTTATCATAGTCCTCTGTCCATTAGACTATAAAATGTGGGAGTATAAGTAGGCCTTTCGGCCCATCGCGCCTGCTCCACCATTCAATGAGTTCATGAATGTGATAAACCTTAACTCCACTTTCCATATTATCCCCTTGATTCCCTTACTGATTAAAAATCTGTCTATCTCAACCTTGAACATACTTAATGACCCAGTCTCTAACAGCCCTCTGCGGTCAAGAATTTCACAGATTCACTCCCCTCTCAGAGAAGGAATTCTCTTCACCTCTGTCTTAAATGGGCGACCATTCTGTCCTTTGCCTCCCACACTGTCCCAGCGAAGCTGGAAAAATAGCACCTCATCTTTCGATGAGGTACCATACAGCAGGCATTTTCAAAGTCGGGGCGCGACCCGGATCGGGAGGGTCGCGGAGCCGTCCGTCGCGGCGCTCCTGATTGCGCAAATTCGCGCGCAACAGCCGCAGCAGCCAGCTTTTAATAATGCCGGCTGCAAGCAGTACGCGTGCGGAGTTGTGCGCATGCGCACAGATGAGCAGACACGCATGCGCAGTGTGGCCGCATTTTAAAAAATCTGGTCACAGCCTTTTTGAAGGCCACAGCAGCCGGCATTGTTAAAAGCAGACTGCAAAACGTTCGTGGAGAATGTTGAGATTGGTTGCTTTCTGAACTTTGATGCTGATGAAGTGGAAGTCTCTTACTCCAAGAATGGTCAGGATCTGGGTGTCGCATTTCAGATTGGGAAAGGCAGTCTCGCTGACAGAGCCTGATTTCCGCATGTTCTGTGCCGCAATTGTGCTGTGGAGCTTAACTTTGGACAGATGGGGACTCCATACTTTCCGATACCGGAAGATTTTACCTTCATCCAACAGGTTCCATTGGAGGAGCGTGTCCGAGGGCCAAAGGGACCCAAAACCATTTCCTCCATTTTGTCAGCAGCAAACAAGGTAAGAGAAAATGGTGGGTCGTGAAGGTAGGCCCGCGTGGGTCGCGTATGTCGGCCGGGTTGGGTCCCGAAGGTGGGCCGGGTTGGGTCCCGAAGGTCGGCCGGGTTGGGTCCCGAACATCGGCCTGTTGGTAAAAATGGGTCCTCGGAAAAAAGTTTGAAAAACACTGCCTTACAGCCTTCTGCACTCAACAATAAGTTCAACAACTTCAAATGGTATACTCTGGCCCCTTGTTTCAGACAAAGCTATTGATGGTGATTCTGTTATTGCCATTTACACCTCTTCTAAACTGATCTTTTGTTTCTTTACTTGTTCCATTACCATCTCCTTTTGCCTTGTGTCAGCATCTCTTTTGATGTGGAGGTGCCGGCGTTGGACTGGGGTGAGCACAGTAAGAGGCCTTACAACACCAGGTTAAAGTCCAACAGGTTTGTTTTGAATCACTAGCTTTCAAAGCACAGTTCCTTGCTCAGGTGAATGAAGAGGTGGGCTCCACAAACACATATAGTCAAATTCAATGATACAAGATGATACTTTGAATGCAAGTCTTTGCAGGTTGCTATGGGCCAGGGTTTAGCGAACCCCAAAGTGTATCATGGAGTTCACCTGACCCACAACTTTTAATAGATTGTGGTATGGGGAGCACACGGCCCACTCTGCAGGTGTGGTATAGCAGAAAAGGACAAGTGTTTTTTAAAACAAAACAATGTTTATTCTATGAACTCAAGTTAACCTTTTTTAAAACAAACAGTGAACATCTAAGCAATCATTAATTCAAATACAACCCCAAAGACTACAACACTAAGTAACCCTGTAAGCTGTCCTTTTAACATCCAAAAGACTGAACAAACCTTCAAACAGGAGCACATTAGGTTTACATTCAATACTGAGACCGTTTACAATTCTGGGTTCATCAAATGATCCATAGATAGTCTTTGGATGGCAGAGATCAACCATACAGCTGTTTGTTTAAACTTCAGATGCAGCTCCCTGAAAAACACAGACACACCCAAGCTTTTCTTAAACTGAAACTAAAAAGCAGAAGTAGAGCTCAGCTCCACCCACACTCTGGCATCACTCCAGTAACATGAGCAGCTCCATTTCTTAAAGGTACATTTCTTAAACACCCATTTCTTAAAGGTACACTCACATGACAAGGTGCAACTGGAGAGAGGGATAATCACAGGTTAAAGAGGTGTGAATTGTCTCAAACCAGGACAGTTGGTGGATTTTGTAAGCCCAGGCCAGATGGTGGGGGATGAATGTAATGCGACATGAATCCAAGGTTCCGGTTGAGGCCGCACTCATGCGTGCGGAACTTGGCTATAAGTTTCTGCTTCGGCGATTCTGCATTGTCGCGCGTCCTGAAGGCCGCCTTGGAGAACGCTTACCTGGAGATCAGAGGCTGAATGCCCTTGACTGCTGAAGTGTTCCCTGATTGGAAGGGAACATTCCTGCCTGGGGATTGTTGCGCAATATCCGTTCATCCATTGTCACAGTGTCTGCATGGTCTCGCCAATGTACCGCGCCTTGGGAAATCCTTTCCTGCAATGTATGAGGTAGACAACGTTGGCCGAGTCGCCCGAGTATGTACCACGTACCTGGTGGGTTGTGTTCTCACGTGTAACGGTGGTACCCATGTCGATGATCTGGCACGTCTTGCAGAGGTTGCCATGGCAGCGTTGTGTGGTGTCGTGGTCGCTGTTCTGAAGGCTGGGTAGTTTGCTGCAAACAATGGTTTGTTTGAGGTTGCGCGGGTGTTTGAAGGCAAGTAGTGGGGGTGTGGGGATGGCCTTGGCAAGATGTTCATCTTCATCGATGATGTGTTGAAGGTTCAAAGAAGCCTCTTTTAGCATTTAATCACTCCTACCCCATCACAGATCTTCCTCTGTCAGTACTACTCTCCCTTCCCCTGGGGTTTCAGCCTAGATTGTGTGCTGAAGTCTCTGTGGTGGGATTTGAACTCGTAACTTCCTGATTCATAGGTGACAGGACCATCCACTGACCAGCTGACTCAATGAGTCAAGCGTGCATTACCCAAATCCTTTTGCATCCCAACCCTATTGGTGTAGCAGGCCGTGGGTAGGTGGCTTAATCCGTTTCCTCGGGGGAGGAGCGGGAAGGCTGTAGAACAATGGACACGGTTGTGAAAGTTTGGAAGTATCTCCATCGGAAATCATGAGGAATGAAAAGAAGAGTCATCTGAAGGGTTAAGGAAAGCTCAGAATCCTGTGGTTTGTGATTCAGTTAGTTTTACAGTGTGGGAAATACTAATAAAAGAATTGGTCCCTGTACAAGTTAGACCAAAAACAATGCGATAAATAGAAAAACGTCTTCAGTCTTAATCCCTGTTAATGCATTTGTAAATCCTATAAATCACAAGATTGATTGGCATTTCAGGGAGTCAGCAATAATAGCTGATGTCACTAAATAGGTCGTTCCAAAGATTTCCCACATGGTCCAAGTAGGATTCATTGGTAGATTGGTACTTCCGCCCTCTCCCGGAAGGTCTGAAGGAGTTGGTTTTACCTACACGTGGTCACTTGGGCAAGGTGCCAAAGAATGGACCCTGGAGCCCTGGCAAAGTGCCACCGTGTCTGTTACAAATAAGCAAGAGAATTGGCAAAAAAAAAGTTTAAATTCCTATCAATTCTGATGGTATCAGTCATCTAAACTGGCAACGCAGATTGACTGAGAATTGAGCACATGATGGTGTTAAGCACTGGCATTGTAATTGGCAGCACTGCTGCTGGCATTTATGCCAACCATTCCTATGCAAACATTGATAAATACCCTTGGGATAAATGAGGTGGAGGATCCTGATCCTCTGTTAACAGAGCCAACAAGACTGGCACAAAACCATTTGCGACCTTTCTCTCGGGATTGCTGCTTGACAACACCTTCCAAAGTTGCAACCTCTGCCATCTAGAAGAACAAGGGCAGCAGACACATGGGAACACCACCACCTTCAAATTCCCCTCTAAGTCACTCGCCATCCTGATTTGGAAATATATCACCTTTCCTTCACTGACCCTGGGTCGCAATCCTGGAACTCCCTCCCTAACAGCACCGTGGGTGCATCTACACCACATGGACTGCAGTGGTTCAAGATGGCAGCTCACCACCAACTTCTCCAGGGCAATTAGGGATGGGCAGTCAATGCTGGCCCAGTCCATCCCATGAAAGAATAATTTTAAAAATTATAATGAGAAGGTTAACCTGCTCTGATGACTTTGGGAGGTACGCTGAGAGCAGTATAACTCCTGGAAGGACTGCACCCAAGTCAGACAGGTTGGATGGTAGGAGTTGGATTAAAGCCCTGCCCAGTCATTCCCCTGCAGGGGTTGAGAGTTAGGGTGATGACCTGTCCATGTGAAAAGTGGTTTTCAATATAAACACGATTCAGGGAAAATGTAAGCCTGTTGTCAGAAGCTGCTGAGGGGAGATGTTACTGAGTCTGCCAACAGTATTGAAAGAAAGAAATAGCCTCATGGGCTGGGAATCTCTGACTAGCTAAGTGCCTCGCAATGTAGTGCCAACGTGATATTTTCCGAAATTTTCTGCCACATTACATACCACCGTGAAAGTCATGAACACTTCCACCGATAGAAACACAAGAGGTAATTGTAATGTGATAATTCACACAGGCTCCGGCATGTTGAAGATGAGTAGTCATTGGTTTTGTTCCAAATGGTTTCTTTTTCCTCAGGGACTGCCTGATGAATCTCTCTTATGCATGTATTATATTTCAGGTTGTGAATAGTTCATAAATCTGTAAATATTTGAAGGAATTAAACAGTTAACAGAGTCAACAACGGAGTCAATGGCTAAGCAAACTGGCTGAGGTAAATGTACACACAGATTCACAACTGATTGCAGCTCAGCAGCTTTACCCCAGTCAAGGTGATGGTAAAAGGGGAAAAAACCATGAGAGTGGAGAGAGAAAGTTGGGAGAGCAGAAAGAAGAGAGAGAGACAGAGGAGGAAACGTCAACACATATTCTTCTTTACGCCCACACATGAACAGGAGAGATAGTGAGAGGGGGAAGAGAAGAAACAAATTAAAATATTTGCAAAAACAAACAAGAAAAATAAAATGTAATGGGCGGCATGGTGGCACAGTGGTTAGCACTGCTGCCTCTCGGTGCGAGGACCCAGGTTCGATCCCGGCTCTGGGTCACTGTCCGTGTGGAGTTTGCACATTCTCCCCGTGTCTACCTGGGTCTCACCCCCACAACCCAAAGATGTGCAGGGTAGGCGGATTGGTCACACTAAATTGCCTCTTAATTGGAAAACAAATAGGGCACTCTAGATTTATTTTTAAAAAAGAAAAAAATTAAATGTTGTCAATTATTGAATATATTTGCTCTGTACTATGATCAACCCAGACAACAGGGAGAAAGCATCAATTTGGATAGTTCTATCACAAGAGATAGGGTTGTAGTTCTCCAGGATTTGCCTGGAGTCTCCGATCTCCGGTTTTGAGGTGCTGCACCTGTAGCAGTTAGGTCTCCCCTTCTCTGCTTTAAAGAGGACAAGCCCTGCTTTTCCAGTCTCACCAGATACTGTCACAGGAATGGTATCCGGCAAAATTTGACACTGAGCCACATAAACGTAGAAACATAAAAAATAGGAGCAGGAGGGGGCCAAACGGCCCTTCGAGCCTGCTCCGCCATTCATTATGATCATGGCTGATCATCTAATAGCCTAACCCCACATTCCACACATGCCTTTGATCCCTTCGCCCTAAGTGCTACATCTAATTACGTCTTGAAAACATACAGGGTGGGATTCTCCTTCCGCCAGCCCCGTTTTGCGACGCGGATTCTCTGTTCCTGCAGCCGGCCAATGGGGTTTCCCATTGCGGCCACCCCACACAACGGGAAACCCGCAAGCGTGGGTGCGCTGCCGGAGAAGCGGAAGGTCCCGCCGGCAGAGAATCCCGCAGGCAATGTTTTAGCCTTAACTACTTCCTGTGGGAACAAATGCCACAGGCCAACCTCCGTGAGTGAAGAGATTTCTCCTCATCTCTGTCCTAAATGGTCTACCCCGTTTCCCAGACTGTGACCCCCTGGTTCTGGACACCCCCACCATCGGGAAACTCCTTCCTGCATTTCCCTGTCTGCTCCTGTTAGAATTTTATAGGTTTCTATGAGATCTCCCCTCATTCTTCTGAACTCCAGCGAAGGTAATCCTAACCGATTCAATTTCTCCTCATACTTCAGTCCCGCCATCCCAGGAATTAGTCTGGAAAACCTTTGCTGCACTCTCTCTAGAACAACAACATCCTTCCTCAGATGGGAGAGTAAAACTGCACCCAATATTCCAGGTGTGGCCTCACCAAGACCCTGTATAACTGCAGCAAGACATCCCGGCTCCTGTACTCGAATCCTCTCGCTATGTAGGCCCATATACCATTTGCCTTCTTTACCACCTGCTGCACCTCATAGAGCCATAGAATTTACAGTACAGAAGGAGGCCATTCGGCCCATCGAGTCTGCACCAGCCCTTGGAAAGAGCACCCTACATAAGCCCACACTTCCACCCTATCTCCATAACCCAGTAACCCCACCTAACCTTTTTTGGACACTAAGGGCAATTTATCATGGCCAAATCACCTCACCTGCACATCTTTGGACTGTGGGAGGAAACCAGAGCACCCGGAGGAAACCCACGCAGACACGGGGAGAACGTGCAAACGCCAGACAGACAATCACCTGAGGCCAGAATTGAACCCGGGTGCCTGGAATTGTGAGACAGCAGTGCTAACCACTTTGCCACCGTGCCGTAGTACCCCGGAACATCTCATTTATCTGCCCCGGCACTGATACTACTTCCCCTCTCTCCGATCTTACTTTCAAAGTTTCCCTGGACGCAGCCTGCCTCCTCAGTTGGCAGGCCAGCATACGGCTTGCCTTTTCCCCATACTCATATTGCACCCCCTTCTCCCTCCTTAACTGCCCCACTGTTTTTCCTGTCGTCATCCTATGGAACTGCCCCTGCAACCTCTTCCTCTTTGCCAACAGCTCCTTGGTGGGTGCCCCCCCGCATATCTCTTGTCTACCTCAACTATTTCATCTAACAGCCGTCCATACTCCTCCCTCCTTTTCCAGTCCCTATGTGTCTTAAACGAGACAAGCTCCCCTTGGAGAACCGTCTTTAATGCCTCTCAAAATGGGGCCACCAACACCTCCCCATTCTGTTTCATCTCCACGTAGTCTCCAATCGCCAACGTTACCTTTTCACAAAACCCCTTCTCTGCCAAAAGACCAAATCCAACCTCTACCCCGGCGACTGCACCTGCCCCTCGCTGAGCCTCAGCTCCATCCAATGCGGTGCGTGATTGGATATTACAATTCCCGCATACTCCGCCTCCACTGCCCACAACTGTACCGCCCAGCTCACCACAAAGAAATGAATTCTTGAGTACGCCTTATAAACGTGCGAGAAGAAGGAGCACTCCCTCCCCCCTGGGTTTCTGAACCTCCACGGGCCGACCATTCCCATTTGCACCATAAACCCTTCCAGCTCTTTTGCCACCTTCAACCTTCTCATTGACTTGGGGCTCGACCTGTCCACCCTCGGTTCCATCATGCAATTAAAGTCTCCAACCATAATCAATTGTTGCGTATCCAGATTCGGGATTATTCCCATCAGACCCCTCACAAACCCTACATCAACCAAGTTTGGTGCATATGCATTGACTAGCACCACCGCCGTCCCTTCCAACACCCCGGATCCCGCATCTCCTCAGCTCCCACAAACCCCATTCTCGTATTCAGCAAAATGGCCACCCCCCACGTCTTTGAGTCAAACCCCGCGGGGAGTACCTGTCTCACCCATCCCTTCCTCAGCCTAATCTGGTTCTTCAGTCAGAGGTGCATCTCCTGTAAGAAGATCACTTCTGCCTTCAAACTCCTCAAGTGTGCAAAGGCCCGGGATCTCCTCTGCAAGCTTACTTTCAGCGACTGGTGTACGAGGACACCCAGGTCTTGTTGCACATTCCACACTCCTAATTTATGCCCATTCAGATAATAGTCCTGCCTTTTTATTTTTGCTACCAAAGTGGATAACCTCGCATTTGTCCAAATTATACTGCATCTGCAATTCATTCACCCACTCACCCAACTTGTCCAAATCACACTGAAGGATCTCTGCATCCTCCTCATAGCTCACCCTCCCACCCAACTTGGTGTCATCTGCAAATTTGGAGAGATTACATTTTGTTCCCTCATCTAAATCATTCATATATATTGTGAAGCAATGGGGTTCTAGCACCGATCCCTGCGGTACCCCACTAGTCACTAAAGCTGAGGACAGGTGATCATAACCAAAAAGGGACGTGTTTAAAGAAATTCTCCAAGCAGGAAAGACAGATAAAAAGGTTGAGAGAGAGACGGAAGGAATGCCGGGGGAGCTGAAGGAATAGCCATCAATGGTGAAGTGAGTTGGTGATGCTCGAGAAGCCAGAATTGGAAGAGTGTAGGGATCTCATTGGGTTGTGGGGCTGGAGAAGATTACAGAGAGAGGGAGGAATGAGACCATGGACGTACTCTGACATGAGGATGAGAATTTTGAAAATGACATATTGCTGGAATGGGGAACTGTATAGGTCAGTGAGCACAAGAATGATTGGTGACTGTGACTTGGTACAATTTGATAATAATAATCGTTTTTGTCACGAGTAGGCTTACATTAACACTGCAATGAAGTTACTGTGAAAAGCCCCACATCGTCACATTCCGGCGCCTGTTCGGGTACACTGAGGGAGAATTCAGAATGTCCAATTCACCTAACAGCACGTCTTTCGGAACTTGTGGGAGGAAACCGGAGCACCCGGAGGAAACTCACGCAGACACGGGGAGACCGTGCAGACTCCGCACAGACAGTGACCCAAGCCGGGAATCAAACTTGGGACCCTGGCACTGTGAAGCCATAGTGCTAACCACTATGCTACCGGGCTGCCCACAGTTCTGATACTGGCAACAGAATTTTGCATAACCTCCACCTTGAGGAGGGTGGCTGCTGGGGGGCTGTCAGCTAGGGCAGCGTCACAGCATTGTGGAGTCCGGAGGGAATAAAGGCACGGATTCTCCTCTCCCCACCCACTTCCTAAAAAAATGTAAGTGCAACCTGCTCCTGGGAACTGGGTGATGGTCACAGCAGGAGAGACGGAGAGTGTAGAGAAGGATATTCCAGGGTGCTCGAGTGAGGGGTGATGATACTTAGAATGCGAGCATTTGCAGGTAATTAAGTCTTTACAGATCCAGAGAGAGGGGTAACCCCAGGTTAAAGAGGTGTGAATTGTCTCAAACCAGGACAGCTGGTAGGATTTTGCAAGCCCAGACCAGATGGTGGGGGATGAATGTAATGCGACATGAATACAAGGTCCCGGTTGAGGCCGTACTCATGTGTGTGGAACTTGGCTATAAGTTTCTGCTCGGCGATTCTGCGTTGTCGCGCATCCTGAGGGCTGCCTTGGAGAACGCTTACCCGGAGATCAGAGGCTGAAATGCCCTTGATTGCTGATGTGTTCCCCGACTGGAAGGGAACATTCCTGCCTGGCGATTGTCGCGCGATGTCCGTTCATTCGTTGTCGTAGCATCTGCATCACCTCGCCAATGTACCACGCTTCGGGACATCCTTTCCTGCAGCTTATGAGGTTGTCCACCTCAATGTTGTCTCCCTCAAAAACTGCAGGAAAGGATGTCCCGAAGCGTTCTCCAAGGCGGCCTTCAGGACGCGCGACAACGCAAAATCGCCGAGCAGAAACTTATAGCGAAGTTCCGCACACATGAGTTCGGTCTCAACCGGGACCTGGGATTCATGTTGCATTACATTCATCCCCCACCAACTGGCCTGGGCTTGGGAAATCCTACCAACTGTCCTGGCTTGAGACATTTGACACCTCTTTAACCTGGGGTTACCCCTCTCTGTGGATCTGTAAAACGGAATTACCTGCAAATGCTCGCATTCAAAGCACTGGCTTGCATCTTTGACTTTGTCTATATATATGTTTCTGGAACCCACCTCTTCATTCACCTGAGGAAGGAGCAGCGCTCCGAAAGCTAGTAATTCGAAACCTGTTGGACTTTAACCTGGTGTTGTAAGACTTCGTACTGTGCTCACCCAGTCCAACGCCGGCATCTCCACATCAGGAAATAGTTCAGCATTAATTGTTATCAATTTGCTAACCTCTCGGGCAGCACGGTGGCACAGTGGATAGCACTGCTACCTCAAGACGCCGTGGTCCCAGGTTCGATCCCGGCCCTGGGTTACTGTCCATGTGGAGTTTGCACATTCTCCCCGTGTTTGCGTGGGTTTCGCCCCCACAACCCAAAGATGTGCAGGTTAGGTGGATTTCCACACTAAATTGCCCCTTCATTGGAGAAAATGATTAGGTACTCGAAATTTATTTTTAAAACTTGCTAAACTCTCTCTGGGAGGCCAATATGGGGTGATTTCCAGAACTTTCTATGAGGGGTTAAGCCAGTGAAGACTGCACCTGCTGTACCTTGAATGTTTTTGGAGTGCGGCTGGGAGAAGGAAAGAGATGAAGTGATGATCATTTCTCAGCCCTGAGGTCGCTCGCTAGCATGAGTCAAGGAAAAATAATCAATGTGGGATAAAAATGAACATCACAGAGCTCTCAACAGAAAGAGGAAATTAGAGTTAGAGGGGTCAGAGATTAGAGGTTGGAGGTGCGAATTGCTCCTCTGGCTGGCGGTTTCATCACATGATCCCCTGCCATCTGCTCAGGCAACCTTCATCTTCAGACATAAAGGAAACTGACAATTAGAAAGCCACATCATGTTTTAAAATGCCTTAATGATTTTTCAGCAATCGGCAACAACTCCAGGACAAGTGCAGGACTGCTGCTTCAGAGCGCCAGAGACCTGGGTTCGATTCTGGCCTTGGGTGACTGTCTGTGTGGAGTTTGCATATTCTCCCCATGTTTGCATGTGTTCCTTCGGGTGCTCTAGTTTCCTCCCAGAGTGAAAGATGTGTAGGTTAGGTGGATTGGCCATGCTAAATTGCCCCTTAGTGTCCAGAGGTATACAGGTTTGGTGGGATTACAGGGTTACGAGTATAGGGTGGGCGAGTGGGCCGAGGAAAGGTGCTCTTTCAGAGAGTCGGTGCAGACTCGATGGGCCGAATGGCGTCCTTCAGCACTGTAGGAATTCTACAGTTCTAATAACGGAGAGTCGCCGATCCTAACTACAGGGCTGAAGTGAAAGAAATTAACCACCAGCTGAAATGAAATGAATGAAAATCGCTTATTGTCACAAGTAGGCTTCAAATTAAGTTACTGTGAAAAGCCCCTAGTCGCCACATTTCCGGCGTCTGTTCGGGGAGGCTGTTACGGGAATTGAACCGTGCTGCTGGCCTGTCTTGGTCTGCTTTCAAAGCCAGCAATTTAGCCCTGTGCTAAACAGCTGTTTTGAGCAATGTCATCCTGCCTCTGATTAATACAGTTTTATTTCATAGTTAATATCACAGGAACAAAGGAACAACAAAATGTTTGGATTAGAGTTGCCAGTTTAAGTGGAATGAGGCTTTTGATGTGGCCAGAGAATGATTTTCAGATCGTTGGAACTTTCATTGCAATACCTCAATCAGAATTTTCTTTCAGCAACATCACATTCATGGAGGAAATTGGGGGCTGGGAGGCCAGCGACACCACATCAAAGTTCCTCCCTCTTATAGAGGAACAGCATGTCCCAGTCATTGAGAAAGTGAGGATCTGGCAGCTCCTGGTGTGTACACTGACTATGCGCCATGCAGTTGGCAAGAGGACTGGGACAAAACAGCTGGACCTTCCGTGTACAAAGCAGTTGTTGAATCGTTCGAAGGGCGAGTCAGTCAGCCTGTGCCCACTTGAGTGCCAGTGCTGACTCCCTGGCAGCACATTTGACCTTAAATCTGATGGGGGTCAAGCCTCCCTCCACCCCTCCAGAAACCTGTGTTCATAATCCAGGCTGATATTCCTGGTCCATATTTGCCCCTCGACGAAGGTCAGTTAAATACTTGACCTCGTCAGTCAATGTTTCCGGGATCTCGCTCTGCCACATTTCCTATAATACAACAGTCACTACACTTGTCATTGGCTGCAAAGGGCTTTGGGATGTCCTGTGTTTGTGAAAGGATCTGTATTAATTTAAGTCTTCCTTGCAAACTGTGCAGATGGTTGGTGTTGGGATGGTGGTGGTAGCAGGTGATATATATATAAAGAAAAATATATAAATATATATATATATATATAGATGTGTCTGTAATATAGATGTGGCTACATGTCTATATATATATATATTATATATGTAACTATTAGGGAACCAGCACTGTGGAATTTGTGGTTGTACCCGCACTGTCACTGATTGACAGCAAATCACAGTCAGCATAAATAATGTGATTCATTCACTGGAGAATGTTTGCCAACCCCTCCCTCTGGGCTGCTTCATGCTTCATTATCGATTAATACACTTTCTATCATTTACTTAAGCAATCAAGAAATTCTCTAGGAATAATTGAAGATAGACAGATGTAAGAATGACTACGTGCCGAGCTCTGTGCTATCTCATTTACCTCTCATTTACTTCCCATTGAGTCAATCTGTCAGCCTCTCAGGCCTGGATATATTTACCCTCTTAACAAAGCATGTTTGCTCTTGCACGGTTTCCCAAAACACACTCAGGTGGCACTGACACAAAGAGGCAGTCAACAAAGGTTCTCTCTGGTCTTCAGCTCTCGGCCAAGAACACAGCTCCGTGTAACGAAGGATTAGTGATTGTAAACAGCAAGTCTGTATATAGACCAAGTGTGTTGGCATGCCCATTACAATGACTAGGTTTAAATCTCTTCTTGTTGGACTATGCAAATATTTAGGAATTATCTTTTGCAGAAGGGTCACCTGCAATTCTCCCTCTACAGATCCTGGAAAGTATCTTTGTCCCTGACCTTTAAATTCCAATCAATGGTGGAAATTCAAGCAAAGACTTTCCCCTCTCTGTAGAATCAAAGAATCCCTACAGTGCAGAAGGAGGCCATTCGGTCCATCAAGTCTGCACCGACCCTCCGAAAGAGCACTTTACCTCGGCCCACTCCCCAGCCCCCCACCTAGGCCCACTTTGTCCAATGTTTCTTTTCCTCTCTCGATTTCTGTTTTTGATCCTGATTTGACTGTAATCACAGAATCCCTGCAGTGCTGAAGGACGTCATTCTGCCCATTGTGTCTGACCCTCTGAAATAGCACCCTACCCAAGCCCTGTAGACTCACCTAACCTGCACATCCCTGGACACTAAAGGGCAATTTAGCATGGCCAATCCACCTAACCTGATGGCGGCGGAGCGCGGCGACTCTCTGCGAGCTCTCTCACACAGATCCTCTTCTTACATCTCCTATAACCATACTAATCTCTTAAAACTCAATTCTAACACTAACACTATCACTAACCTCCTCTCTCTTTTATGTTCCCCCGCAGGTTTGAAGATCTTCAAAGGCCCGTGGAATGGTCCAACATCTTCCATCAGGCAGGAGGTATAAAAGTATGAGAAAAAGCACGAACAGATTCAAAAACAGATTCTTCCCCGCTGTTACCAGACTCCTAAACAACCCTCTTATGAACTGACCTGATCTCTTCACACACCTTCTCTACTGAGTAGTACTACACTTCAGTATGCTTCACTCGATGCCTGTGTATTTACATTGTGTATTTTCTGTTTGCCCTATTATGTATTTTCTTTTCGTGTCCAGAATGACCTGCTGAGCTACACGCAGAACTATACTTTTCCCTGTACCTCGGTACACGTGACAATAAATAAATCCAATCCAATCTTTGGACTGTGGGAGGAAACAGGAGCACCCGGAGGAAACCCACCCTTCACCACTGTTCCTGTCTCTTTCTCAATCCTTCAATCCCACTGGTTAAAGAGATAGACTGTTGATCCCCCTATTTATGCTGAGGTCACTCTCTGCTTGTGACCGTCAGAGCGAACTTCCAGCAACTTATAATAGAAGTTCTTTGAGCTGAAGTTTGGGTGAGGATGTCTATGCTGGGATATGTTTGAAGACACACCACAACAGCAAGATCTGGCACCTGATCCCTCTACCAGTTCATGTCCTGTCCAGGTGCAATCTCTTGTGCATACAGTGACAGAGTGCTTCACCTTCACCAAGGCCTTGGAGGATCAAGTCAAGGGTCAAAGTGAAGAGCTCACTGATCAATATGGAGGAACTAATTGAGCCATGGGGTTTGTGCCATGTTCGGTGTCAATGCTCAATGGGCAGCATTCTGGACTCCGAGTCAAACTGTATTGATTGACGGGGTAACCTCTGGGTGTGACAATAGTACCCCCTTGTGACCTGAACAGGATAGACATGACTTTCCCACATCAAAAACCCAGCAAGTAACCAGCTTTCAGAATAAATCAGACATCAATTATTAAGCTGTTTTATTCCATTCGGAAAGGAATGAACTTCCAGAGAGCCATTTTGAATCAAAATTCTCGAGCGGGATTCTCCGTCGGCCGATGCCGGAATTGGGAAATGCGATTGGGTGGAGAATTGGTTCCCGGGCCGAAATCGTGGCGGGTGCCGGTTTCACGTCAAATCGCAATTCTCTGTCGCCTCAACAGCGGTGTCAATGCGTTCCAGAACACATGTACCGTAAACACCGTTACATATCATTAGCGGCCCGACTCTGTATTTACCGGGGCCTCCGCGGTGCTCTGTGTCCACTGGGGCGAATTCCCGACGGCAAGGTTCACTTATGTTTTTTAAAATCGTGAAACTGGCTGCTGAGGGAAAGAGACGGGGTACGGAAAGTGCCAACATCGCCATAGTTGGGCGGCACGGTGGCACAGTAGTTAGCACTGCTGCCTCACGGCGCCAAGGACCAGGTTCGATCCTGGCCCCGGGGCATTGTCAGTGTGGAGTTTGCACATTCTCCCCCTATCTGCGTGGGTCTCACCACCACAACCCAAAGATGTGCAGGCTGTGTGGATTGGCCACGCTAAATTGTCCCTTAATAGGAAAAAAAAAGAGTTGGGCACTTTAAATTTTAAAAACAACATTGCCATAGTTTGCTGGCAGTCGGAGGGCTTCTGTCAGGGCTGGTGGGAGGAGCGGGGTTGGCCAGCAGGCAGGAGGTGGGGTCGGGGTGGACGGGCATGGAGCACCATTGCCGCGGCCTGTACGGCAGCCATGCTGCTGCGCACGCTGCTGACTGCCCACTGGGAACTTCGGGCCACAGGTCATATGGGTGTCGTCCCTCTTGCCCCAGCCGACCCATCAGCGAGATAGGCACGCTCCAGTGCAACCAGTTCCATCTTGTTGGCTGGGATGGTGGCTGGGTTCTGTGCCCCGCCGGGCCACATTTCTGTTTCACCCCGCCGGTGGGATGCTCCGTTACGCCAGCCGGTCAATGGGGCTTCCCATCGTGGGGCAGCCCCACGCCGTCGGGAAACCCCCAGGCTGCCAGCAAGACAGAGCAGCCCGACGGAGGAGAATCCAGCCCGGTGTGTGTGGGGAGTGACGTGTGTATATGCAGCTGCAGCTTGTCAGCCTCCTGAGTGCCAATCGTGAATCCGGCGCAGTTTTTCTTTCAAATCGACTGTGTGCGTGGTGCTGGTGTTAGCTCCTTAACAGTCACTGAATCGCTCCGGGTGAGCCGCCAGTTTTACTGTCGTGGAGCTCCACGAATCCTGCACTTCGCCTCAGGAACAGAGAACCTGGCCGCACATATTTCACTCAATCTCACATACCCATAACTCAGTACACTGCTCCATAAATATATATTTAAATTTAGAGCATCCAATTCTTTTTTATTCTAATTAAGGGGCAATTTAGCGTGGTCGATCCATCTACCCTGTGCATCTTTGGGTTGTGGGGGTGAGACCCATGCAGACACGGGGAGACACGGGGCAGCACGGTAGCACAGTGGGTAGCACTGTTGCTTCACAGCACCAGGGACCGGGGGGTTCGATTCCCGGCTTGGGTCACCTGTCTGTGCGGAGTCTGCACCTTCTCCCTGTGTCTGTGTGGGTTTCCTCCGGGTGCTCTGATTCCTCCCACAAGTCCCGAAAGACGTGCTGTTAGGTGAATTGGACATTCTGAATTCTCCCTCTGTGTACCCGAACAGGCGCCAGAATGTGGTGACGAGAGGCTTTTCACAGTAAACTCATTGCAGTGTTAATGTAAGCCTACTTGTGACAATAAAGATTATTAAAAAAGATTAACAGTGACCTGAGGCCGGGATCGAACCCGTGTCCTCGACGCTGTGAGGCAGCAGTGCTAACTACTGCACCACCATGCCGCCCAACACTGTTCCATATTGACACACTGTCTTAGGCCGGAATTCTCCAGCTGTTGGGATTCCAGGGGCCCTTTGGGGGGTCGGAGAATGGCCGTTGGCCGCCGTGAATCCCGCCCCCGCCGGTTGCCGAAGTCTCCGAAGGGAGAAAAGTCGGCGGGGCGTTAATGGCGCCGCAGCCGTCGGAGAATGGCACGGGTCTGCGCAAGGCAGCCGATTTTCGGCCTGCCGATATTCTCCCTTCCGGATGGGCCGAAGTCCCGTCGACGTGATGACTGTTCACGTCGACGTAAATTAAACCTCCTTTTCATCGGCGTGACCCTGTGCTCCAGGTTCACGGCGACCAGCGTGGAGGTGAGTGACGGCCTGGGGGGTTGGCTCTGGGCAGGCGATGGCGTGGCCGCAGTCTGAATGCGTGAGGAGAGGTGTGTCTCGGGTTGTGTGTGTGTGTGTGCGGCGGGAGGGGAGGGGCGGGTGGTTAGAGTAGGCTGGGCTCCGGGGGAGTGCCGGGAGGGGGTCCGTGCCGGGGTGGAGGTTGGGGGGGGGGTCCGTGCTGGGGAGGGGGATGGGGGGTCCGTGCCGGGGTGGAGGTTGGGTGGGGGGTCCGTGCCGGGGTGGAGGTTGGGGGGGAGGTCCGTGCCGGGGTGGAGGTTGGGGGGGGGGTCCATGCCGGGGTGGATGTTGGGGGGGGTCCGTGCTGGGGTGGAGGTTGGGGGGGGTCCGTGCCGGGGTGGAGGTTGGGGGGGGGGTCCGTGCCACCGTTACCGGCTGGCCCAGCGGGCACGGGACAGACTGATAGCCGCCCGCTTCACTGACTAGATGGGCGTGGGAATCGGGTAGTATGGCCACAGACCGCACACCATGGCAACAGCCGACCACCCACATCCCCACCCATCCACCCACCCAGCACCCTCAACCCCTCCCCAACCCCACCCACCCCACCCGCATGCACACCACCCCCCCCATTGCCGATCCACCTGCGGCACAACGGGACGGGCTCACACAGTTGCGGGTGGACGCGTGTCTATTGCAGGCCATGGAGGATGATGACAACCCGCCCTGCGGTGAGCTCCTGGCTCTACATCGTTGGACTATGTCTGACCCATGGCCACAGTACCACCATCCACCCGGACCATCCCTGCATGCGGCTGTGACACTGCAGCGCACGGTCCCATCCTCTGCTCGGGGGGATGTTGATGGCGGCCCAGGGGGAACGGGGCAGACTCACTTGGGGCTGAGGTAAGACCACCCCTCACACACACACTTGCGCTCAACGTACATGACACCCCCGCACGCTTTGGACAGAGCACAAAGGCAGCTTCTGTAGGTGTAACATTGACTTTAATAACCAAAGGAGTTCATGCACGTGCCCTAGCCCCTAAAACTCATCTGTGCCCTGCACCCGTGCCAACTTACTCAGTGTCTAATTGTTTGGCCTCACGGGCCCTTTGACTACGTCTACGTGGTTCCCCAGACGGTACAGCAGAACTGGAGGTGGACTCCTGTGATTCCTGCCCTCTGACACTGGATCCCTTTGGCGGCCGTTTCCTGGGGCGTCCTGGCCTAGATGGGCCAGGCTGCGGCCCGGGCGACTGGGATGGCAAGCTGCCAGCCTGTCCTGCCCGTTGCACCTGGGACAGAAGGGGGGGAGTCCGAGGTGTCGCGGTGTACCGGGACCTCCCCTACAGGGGGAGCTGGGACGGACCACACCACCTCCTCCTCCCTCGGGGTGCCCGATGGCCCCCAGGCCTCTACATGGGTGGGGGATACGAACGGACTGGCCATCCGACACCCCCCCGACATCTGGCGCTGCCAGTCCTGGAGGCCCGTGCTGGTATCGACAGGGGTCTGCAGGTTTGCAGCCATGGAGCCCAGGGGGTTGGCAAACCCTGTCTGTGACAGTGCGACGCCGGCTCGCACATGGCCACTGGCGCCGATGCCCTCAGCGATGGCCTGCAGAGACTGGGCCATGGCCTGCTGAGACTGGGCCATGGCCTGCTGAGACTGGGCCATGGCCTGCAGAGACTGGGCTATGGCGTTGATCGCCTCTGCCATCTGGCGCTGGCACTGGCTCATGGCCTCCTGTGAGAGGGCAGCCATTTCCTGGGCCACAGACGCCGCCTGCACGGAAAGCCCCAGGCCTCGCAAACCGTTCCCCATGTCTGACACCGTCGCACCCATTGCCTCCACCGCGGACGCCACCCGTGCGGTGTCAGCTTGGGTGGCACGCATGACCGGCACCACTCCCAGCTCCTGGACGCGGGTGGACTCCTCCACCTGCGACTGCAGCCGCCGCAAGCCGCCCGTCACCCTCTTCGCTCGTCTCCGGGTCGGTGGTTGCATCGGATCTATGTGTGGGTGTGGTAACTCCAGGAACCCGGGATCCATCTGGGCGGCAGATGTTCGCTTGGGCTGGGCGGCCCTCCGACCGTCCGGCCCCTCTGCTGCTCCTACCTCCACCTGCTGTACCGGGACGGCTGTGTTGTGCGCACCAGTGAGTGTACCAGATGCCTCATCACTAAAGTGCCCAACCGAGGTGAGTGTTTCTGCGATGGTGGAGGGTGTTGGTGACAGCAGTGGCGTTGTGTCGTGCTCTTGGTCCCACACTGAGTCCATGGCACTTTGGGGTAGGGGTTCGTCTCCACCCATCCACTCTGAGTCACTGTCCGGTATTTCGTCTTCATGGGTAGTGCTGTCCCGGGTAGGGGTGTCCTGGACAGTGCTGTCCCGGGTAGTGGTGTCCCGGGTAGTGGTGTCCCGGGTAGTGGTGTCCTGGGTAGTGGTGTCCTGGGTAGTGGTGTCCTGGGTAGTGGTGTCCTGGGTAGTGGTGTCCTGGCTCAGATGTGACGGGGACCTGTGGCTGCCCCCCTCGTCGCTGGGTGGTCGCTCCCGCACGTGACGGGGGTGTCGTCTCCCTGTTGCTCCAGGTCTCTCCGTCTCCCGTGGCCTCCGAGGGGCATCCTGCGGGCGTCGCATGCTGGAGGGTGCGGGTCTCTCCGTCTCCCGTGGTGTGCGAGGGGCATCCTGCGGGCGTCGCATGCTGGAGGGTGCGGGTCTCTCCGTCTCCCGTGGCCTCCGAGGGGCATCCTGCGGGCGTCGCATGCTGGAGGGTCCGGGTCTCTCCGTCTCCCGTGGCCTCCGAGGGGCATCCTGCGGGCGGTCTGCATCTGTGGGGATGGGTGCCTGGACGTTTGGTCCTGCGATACACAATGAAGCATGCATGGTTAGACATCAGGCAGTGATCAGGTGATATGGGGGAGGGGGATATAGGGGAGGGGGGATATGGGGACGGGCTGTCGGTGGCTCACTTGCTACTACGCCCCCGACCTCTGCATCAGCAACCTCCCGGTCCTCAGGTCCGCCAACCAGTTCCAGGGCCCTTTCCTCGTGTCCAGTCAGTGGCCTCTCATCAGCGGGGCCTCCTCCAGTCCTCACATGCTCCCTATTGTTGTGTGCGCGCTTATCCTGTGGGGGGGGGGGGGGTGGCAGGGGTAAAAGGCAACACTGTCAGGCAGGTATATGAATGCATGCCATCGGTTGCGCGTGCATTGCAGAGGTTAAGGTTAGGGCTGGATTCACTTGGGGATATGGGGGAGGGGGGATATGGGGGAGAGGGGATATGGGGGATATGGGGGAGGGGGGATATGGGGGATATGGGGTAGGGGGGATATGGGGGATATGGGGGAGGGGGGATATGGGGGAGGGGGGATATGGGGGAGGGGGGATATGGGGAGGGGGGATATGGGGGATATGGGGGAGGGGGGATATGGGGAAGGGGGGATATGGGGGAGGGGGGATATGGGGGATGGGGGATATGGGGGAGGGGGGATATGGGGGAGGGGGGTATGGGGAAATGGGGGAGGGGGGATATGGGGGAGGGGGGATATGGGGAGGGGGGATATGGGGATATGAGGGAGGGGGTTATGGGGGATATGGCGGAGGGGGGATATGGGGAAGGGGATACGGGGGATATGGGGGAGGGGGGAGGGGGGATATGGGGGAGGGGGGATATGGGGAGGGTGATATGGGGGAGGGGGGATATGGGGGATATGGGGGAAGGGGGATATGGGGGAGGGGGGATATGGGGATATGGGGGAGGGGGGATATGGGGGATATGGGGGAGGGGGGATATGGGGGATATGAGGGAGGGGGGATATGGGGGAGGGGGATATGGGGGAGGGGGGATATAGGGGAGGGGGGATATGGGGAGGGGGGATATGGGGGAGGGGGGATATGGGGGAGGGGGGATATGGGGGAGGGGGGATATGGGGGAGGCTCACCCTGCCTGCTCTGACGAGGTCGTTCACCTTCTCGTGGCACTGGGTGCCTGTCCGTGGTGTCAGGGCCGCAGCAGTGATGGCCTCTGCCACTTCCCTCCACAGACGCCGGCTGTGGCGTGGGGCAACTCTGCGGCCGTGCCCGGGATACAGGGCATCCCTCCTCTGCTCCACCGCGTCCAGGCGCGCCTCCACATCCCGTGACTCGAACCTCGGGGCTGAGCGGCGGCCAGCCATCCAGTCGGGTGTTCCGGTCGGGTGCTCCGGTCGGGTGGGGGGGAGCAGCGCGGCCTTATGATCCGTCATGCCGTGCGGCGTGTATGACGCTGCACGGCGTGAACCACTGCGCAAGCGCGGATCCCGTTACGTCGCTGCTAGCCCATTTCGGGCCGGAGACTTTCGACCCATTTTTCCGACGTGACGCAAGTTGGATTTGCGCCGTTTTTTGCGCCGATCGGCGGACTTTCCGCCGATAACGGAGAATTTCGCCCCCTTTTCTAGCAAACGCCGCTGCCGAGAAACACGCAGCTGGGGGACCAGAGAATCCAGCCCCTGTTCGGCCATTTGGCCCATCGTTTCTGCACTCGCTCTCCAAATGAGCATCATGACTTAGTGCATTTTAGTATTTTCCCCGTAACCCTACACTATGACTATGTCCCATTTATATCAAGCTGGAGCTGAATGCCTGAGTGTCACACTTGCATTGATATCCCAATCACAGAATTATTTGTGAGCAATCACTATTAGCAGTAAATCTAATATTTGCAAAATACGTGGTGCATGCAATTATTAAGCAGATAAATAAGCAGCACATTCTCGATGGAGAATTAGTCAGTGATTTCACTAACCTCATTCAATACAGCTGCAGAGAAATTAAAGAAACTTAATCAATTTGTTCCTGCTGCCAGAATTCAGCCACAGATCGGTAAATATTGAACTTCTATTCTTGGTCTTTCTGTAATGTTTACTGAATGATTTGTCTAATAATGGTCCCAGGTCCCAGAAGCAAAATATTAAACCAGGAACTGACAGTACAGCTATTTTTGTACAAATGAAGGTGAGATGCAGCAGCAACTCTCGTTCCAATTCTACTGTTCAGCTCCCCGAACCACTGCCAATTCTCTTCCATAGATACTGGGCGGGATTATTTGTCGCCTGAAACGCGATTGGGTGGAGAATCGATTTTGACGCCGAAAATGTGCCGGGTGCCGGTTTCATGCCAAATTGCAATTCTCCGGTACCTCACCAGCAGCGCCAATGCGTTCCACTCCGCGCGTACAGTAAACACCGTTGACATATCATTAGCGGGCCTGACCTGGTATTCTCCAGAGCCTCCGTGATTCTCTGCCTCCACTGGGGGGAATTCCCGGCGACGAGGTCCACTTGTCCTCTTAAAATTCGAGAAATAGGCGCTGTGGCTGATGAGGGAGAGAGAAGAGGAGGACATGCAGAGACGTGATCATGGGCTGCCGATCCTGACACTGGCCTGCCAAGGCCAGGCTGGGGGGGGGGGGAGGACAGGGCGACGGGCATGGGGCCAGGGAGACCCCCCCCACAGGACTGGGGTGGTGGCCAGGCACGGACCGCCGTTGCCGCGGCCGACAAGGCAGCCACCTTGTTGAGCACCCCACTGACGACACACCTTGGCCCCTGTTTCTGCAGAGTGACACCGGCCGAATGGGTGCCGCCACACCGTCCCCCTGCAGCCAGCCCCCACCCTCCAGCCCCAACCCTCCAGCCCCCACCCCAGCTTCCCCCCCCCCCGTGTCCCACCTCTGCCATACCAGGGCAACGGCAATCCCTACTGGGGGAGGGCCGGATCAGCTCTACCGGGCGGTGGCCGCGAAGCATGCCGTTGGCATGGACAGAGCCATCTGATGGTATCCCTGGCAGCAGGGATGGGCGCCATGGCCAGAGGCCCCCACGGTGCTGGGCACCGACAGGGCAATGGGTGCAGGAATGGGGAACATCCGGGCAGTGCCAACCGGGCCATTCTGTAGCCCGGTGGACCTGGTTTGGTACGGGCGGGATGCACCATGCTATCATGTCGGCCGTTCACCCGCTGCAGACAATGGATATTGGAATTCAACCATTAATGGTGGCCTTCCTCCTAGTTGCCACAGCCCTGGGGGATGCACTGAGGCTGTACGCGCTGGAGCTACTCGAGGAAGAGGAAGAGGCAGCAGCGGAGCCTGCCTCAGAGGAACAGGAGGCAGCCCCTGAGGATGGAGAGCCGGCCGTCCAACAGGCCAAGCAGGAGGAGGAGATCTTGTAAAGGAGGCACCGCATGAGGCCTTGTGTTTACCGGCAGCGCCTGTCATTCGAGGACCTGCCGGATCGGGCATGCTGTTGAAAACTCCAGTTGAGCAGGGGACAGTGCGACACATTTGCCAGATCATGGCGCACCTGACACCCCGGAGGAATGGGAAGGACACCTGCTCCCGGTGACCGACAAAGTGACGGTTGCCCTGAACCTTTACATCATGGGCTCCTTCCAGGCACTGAGTGGGGACGGGTCCAGGATGCCTGAGAGAGGGCAGCGATGTCGTGGGCCTCGGCCAGCGCCTGCACAGATAGCCAAAACTGTGGGCGCTACCCGTGAGGTGTTGACCTGGGTGGCACGCTTGGTCGGCACTACTTCCTGCTCCTGCACGATGATGGACCCCTACAACTGCACCTGCAGGTGCTGGATGATCACCGTCAACCCCTCATGTAGTCCCTGGGTCTGTGACTGCATCTCCACAATCGATGGGACTGTCCGTTCCAGAAGCCCAAAACCCGTCTGAACGGCAGCTAGTCCCAGGCGTCGGCCTGCCCTCCGACAGTCCACCCCCTCGGGAGCTCCTACCCCCACCTGCTGTACTGGAGCAGCTGTGTGGTGCGCACCAGCTAGTGTCCCAAGAGCCCCTTCACTAAAATGCCCAACTGAGGTGTCTCTGGGATGGTGCAGGGTTTTGGGGACAGCTGTAATGGGAAATCGGTGTCATCATCAGACTCAAGCTCCGGGGTGTCCTGGGTCTGTGGTATATGGCTCCTATCCTGTCGGTGTCCTCGGCATTGCTTGGCACTTGGCGCTCTGGCTGTGGCAGTGTCTGGGGGTCGGAGCCACCCCATCATCAGCAACTCTTGCAAGATACAAGACAAAACGCATGATTATTCCGCAGGCCGGGGGGCAGTGAGGGTGGTGGCGTGGGTGTAGGGGTGGTGTGAGGGCGGTGTGGGGGTGAGGTGGTGTCAGGGTGAGGCGGTGTGAGGGTTGTGTGAGGGTGAGGGGTGCTGTGAGGATGGTGTGGGGTAAGGGTGGTGTGAAGGTGGTGTGGGGGTGAGAATGGTGTGAGAGTGAGGGTGGTATGGGGGTTTGTGTGCGTGTGGGGGGTTGTGAGGGTGATGTTGGGGTGAGGGTGGTGTGGGGGCTGTGTGGATGTGAGGGTGGTGTGAGGCTGACGTGGGGGTGAGGGTGGTGTCCACCCCGGTGACTGCCCTTTCCTCCCACCTCCGACCACATCCAGTGGTCTGTCATGGTGAGGGGCCGCAGGTCCAGCGGTCCCCCTCCAGTTTTCTCCCTCTCCCGGTGGTTATGGGCTCCCCTCTCCTGGGGGACAGGTGTGGGAGAGGGGAGGTGGGGCGGGGGGGGGGGGGGGGGGGGACGACCACAGAGAACACACAGTGTCCGACAGTCCGACGCATGCAGCCCCGAGGGTGGGTAGCTGGTGGCTTCAGGGCCAGGGCACCTGGCCATGGCGGGCGGTCCGGGCGCCTGTAAGTGGTGCAGGGTGTGAGTTTGGCCACCCTCCTGGTGGGGGGAGGGAGGGGGGTGGCATTACGGGTGTGTGGGACTGGGGTTGATGCCAGGGAACAGTGCTGCCTGCTCGCCCTGTCCCTCCTGAGGAGGTTGTGCAGTGTTTGCCTGCATTGCTGGCCGGTCTGGACATTGTTGCTGGTTGCGCTGTCACCTAGGCACAGCCATCGGCGGTGGCTGGCAGCCTCCTTCTCAGGATGGGGTATGGGGTAGTCCGCCTCTCCTCCACGGTGACCAGCAGGGTCTCAAACCCGCTGTCTGTAAATGGTGCCGCCGCTCTCCTTGCTGCCACCGTGTTGGCTGGGATGGTGGGTGTGGGGAGTGAAGTGTGTACATGCGGCTGCAGCTTGTCAGCCTCCTGAGTGTCACTCACGAATTCTGCGAACCCCCCACACCAATTTACCCACCCCCCCAACATCAATATACCCATCCCCCCAACACCAATATACCCATCCCCCCAACACCAATTTACCCATCCCCCCCAACACCAATGTACCCATCCTCCAACACCAATATACCCATCCACCAACACCAATATACCCATCCCCCAACACCAATATACCCATCCCCCAACACCAATATACCCATCCCCCAACACCAATATACCCATCCCCCAACACCAAGATACCCATCCCCCAACACCAATATACCCATCCCCCAACACCAATATACCCATCCACCAACACCAATATACCCATCCCCCAACACCAAGATACCCATCCCCCAACACCAATTTACCCCCCCCCCAACATCAATATACCCATCCCCCAACACCAATATACCCATCCCCCAACACCAAGATACCCATCCCCCAACACCAATATACCCATCCCCCAACACCAATATACCCATCCCCCAACACCAATATACCCATCCCCCAACACCAAGATACCCATCCACCAACACCAATATACCCATCCCCCAACACCAATATACCCATCCCCCAACACCAATATACCCATCCCCCAACACCAAGATACCCATCCCCCAACACCAATTTACCCCCCCCCCAACATCAATATACCCATCCCCCAACACCAAGATACCCATCCCCCAACACCAATATACCCATCCCCCAACACCAAGATACCCATCCCCCAACACCAATATACCCATCCCCCAACACCAAGATACCCATCCGCCAACACCAATATACCCATCCCCCAACACCAATATACCCATCCCCCAACACCAATATACCCATCCCCCAACACCAATATACCCATCCCCCCAACACCAATATACCCACCCTCCCACACCAAAATACCCATCCCCCAACACCAAAATACCCATCCCCCAACACCAATATACCCATCCCCCCAACACCAATGTACCCATCCCCCAACACCAATATACCCATCCTCCCACACCAAGATACCCATCCCCCAACACCAATATACCCATCCCCCAACACCAATATACCCATCCCCCAACACCATTATACCCATCCCCCAACACCAATATACCCATCCCCCAACACCAATATACCCATCCCCCCAACACCAATGTACCCATCCTCCCACACCAAAATACCCATCCCCCAACACCAAAATACCCATCCCCCAACACCAATATACCCATCCCCCCAACACCAATGTACCCATCCCCCAACACCAATATACCCATCCTCCCACACCAAGATACCCATCCCCCAACACCAATATACCCATCCCCCAACACCAATATACCCATCCCCCAACACCAATATACCCATCCCCCCAACACCAATGTACCCATCCTCCCACACCAAAATACCCACCCCCAACACCAATATACCCATCCTCCCACACCAATATACCCATCCCCCCAACACCAATGTACCCATCCTCCCACACCAAAATACCCATCCCCCAACACCAATATACCCATCCCCCAACACCAATATACCCATCCCCCAACACCAATGTACCCATCCCCCAACACCAATATACCCATCCCCCAACACCAATGTTCCCATCCTCCCACACCAAAATACCCAGCCCCCAACACCAATATACCCATCCCCCAACACCAATATACCCATCCCCCAACACCAATGTACCCATCCCCCAACACCAATATACCCATCCCCCCAACACCAATGTACCCATCCTCCCACACCAAAATACCCACCCCCAACACCAATATACCCATCCCCCAACACCAATATACCCATCCCCCAACACCAATATACCCATCCCCCAACACCAATATACCCATCCCCCAACACCAATATACCCACCCCCCAACACCAATGTACCCATCCCCCAACACCAATATACCCATCCCCCAACACCAATATACCCACCCACCCCCAACACCAATGTACCCATCCTCCCACACCAAAATACCCATCCCCCAACACCAATATACCCATCCCCCAACATCAATGTACCCATCCCCCAACACCAATATACCCATCCCCCAACACCAAAATACCCATCCCCCCAACAATATACCCATCCCCCAAAACCAAGATACCCATCCCCCAACACCAAAATACCCATACCCCCAACACCAATATACCCATCCCCCAACAACAATATACCCATCCTCCCACACCGATATACCCATCCCCCAACACCAAAATACCCACCCCCCAACATCAATATACCCATCGCCCCAACACCAATGTACCCATCCTCCCACATCAAAATACCCATCCCCCAACAACAATATACCCATCCTCCCACACCGATATACCCATCCCCCAACACCAAAATACCCACCCCCCAACATCAATATACCCATCGCCCCAACACCAATAAACCTATCCCCCCATAACCAATATACTCATCCCCCCAACACCAATATACCCATCCCCCAACACCAATATACCCATCGCCCCAACACAAATATACCCATCGCCCCAACATCAATATACCCATCGCCCCAACACCAATTTACCCATCCCCAACACCAATATACCCATCCCCGCAACACCAATATACCCATCTCCCCAACACCAATATACCCATTGCCCCAACACCAATATACCCATTGCCCCAACACCAATATACCCATCCCCGCAACACCAATATACCCATTGCCCCAACACCAATATACCCATCGTCCCAACACCAATTTACCCATCCCCAACACCAATATACCCATCCCCCCACACCAATATACCCATCCCCGCAACACCAATATACCCATTGCCCCAACACCAATATACCCATCGCCCCAACACCAATTTACCCATCCCCCCAACACCAATATACCCATCCCCCAACACCAATTTACCCATCCCCCAACACCAATATACCCATCCCCAACACCAATATACCCATCCCCAACACCAATATACCCAACCTCCCAACACCAATTTACCCATCCCCCCAACACCAATATACCGATCCCCCCAACACCAATATACCCATCCCCCCAACACCAATATACCCATCCCCAACACCATTATACCCAACCCTCAATGCCCATATACCCATCCCCAAACACCAATATACCCACCCCCCCAACTCCAATTTACCCATCCCCCAACACCAATTTACCCATCCCCCCAACACCAATATACCCATCCCCCCACACCAATGTACCTATCCCCCCAACACCAATATACCAATCCGCCCAACACCAATATACCCATCACCCCAATACCAATATACCCATCCCCCAACACCAATATACCCATCCCCCCAACACCAATTTACCCATCCCCCAACACCAACTTACCTATCCCCCCTACACCAACAAACAAAGAACAAAGAAATGTACAGCACAGGAACAGGCCCTTCGGCCTTCCAAGCCCGTGCCGACCATACTGCCCGACTCAACTACAATCTTCTACACTTCCTGGGTCCGTATCCTTCTATTCCCATCCTATTCATATATTTGTCAAGATGCCCCTTAAATGTCCCTATCGTCCCTGCTTCCACTACCTCCTCCGGTAGCGAGTTCCAGGCACCCACTACCCTCTGCGTAAAAAACTTGCCTCGTACATCTACTCTAAACCTTGCCCCTCTCACCTTAAACCTATGCCCCCTAGTAATTGACCCCTCTACCCTGGGGAAAAGCCTCTGACTATCCACTCTGTCTATGCCCCTCATAATTTTGTATACCTCTATCAGGTCGCCCCTCAACCTCCTTCGTTCCAGTGAGAACAAACCGAGTTTATTCAATCGCTCCTCATAGCTTATGCCCTCCATACCAGGCAACATTCTGGTAAATCTCTTCTGCACCCTCTCTAAAGCCTCCACATCCTTCTGGTAGTGTGGCGACCAGAATTGAACACTATACTCCAAGTGTGGCCTAACTGAGGTTCTATACAGCTGCAACATGACTTGCCAATTCTTATACTCAATGCCCCGGCCAATGAAGGCAAGCATGCCGTATGCCTTCTTGACTACCTTCTCCACCTGTGTTGCCCCTTTCAGTGACCTGTGGACCTGTACTCCTAGATCTCTTTGACTTTCAATACTCTTGAGGGTTCTACCATTCACTGTATATTCCCTACCTGCATTAGCCCTTCCAAAATGCATTACCTCACATTTGTCCCGATTAAACTCCATCTGCCATCTCTCCGCCCAAGTCTCCAGACAATCTAAATCCTGCTGTATCCTCAGACAGTTGTCATCGCTATCCGCAATTCCACCAACCTTTGTGTCGTCTGCAAACTAAATATACCAATATACCACCCCCCCACCAATATACCCATCTCCCCAACACCAATATATCCATCCCCCCCAACACCAATATACCCACACCCTACACCAATATGCCCCCCCCCCCCCACCACAGGAATGCACTAGCACTCTGCTGCACACCCCTTTATTTCTTTATCATCTGCACCACTTTGCTTGGATGGATCCCAGATTTAGCTGGCGTGGTGCCACAGAGGGTAGCGCTGCTGCCTCACAGCGCCAGGGACCCGGGTTCAATTCCGGCCTTGGGTGACTATCTGTGAGGAGTTTTCACTTTCTCCCCGTACCTGCGTGGGTTTCCTCCGGGTGCTCCGGTTTCCTCCCACTGTCCAAAGATGTGCAGGTTAGGTGGATTGGCCATGCTAAATTGCACCTTACTATCCAAAAGGTTCGGTGTGGTTTTGGGGATAGGGCGGGGACTGGGCTTAGGTCGGGTGCTCTTTCGGAGGGTCGGTGCAGACTCAATGGGCTGAATGGCCTCCTTCTGCACTGTCGGGATTCAATGATTCATTTAATCCTAATTGGGAGCTGTGAACACTGTCAAAGGTTTAGGTCATTTTAGTTGTCTCGGTTCAGTGCGAGCTCTTTCCAGAGTGCCCCAGATGCAAAAACAAGTGGAAACCTCCATGCTAAAGACAGGAAAAGATTCCAATCTGTTGGTACCTGGCTCCTAAATTAATATTTGTGTTGGGTAATATGAAGCCCAACGCTAACTCTATTTTTAATGTAAACCACACCTCTGCAGACTCTTAACACTGCAGGGCTCAGTAACATGTAAGCAACTGATAGAGGCAAGTGGGAATGTTTAGACGCTCCTGAGTGGGTTGTTATTGTGAAGTGGCTGTGCTTGGTGCCCGTGTAAATATTTCCTGATCCAGAGTCAAGGTGATGGATGGTAGGCATATTGAGATATTAAGAGGACCGCAATTGTATTGAAGCATTAAATAGTGGAATGTACTGTGTGGAGAAATGTTGAATTATGTTGTTTCATTTTGAAACATACTTTAAATTCTAAGAAGAAAGTATGTTTTGGGGAGAGGGAAGACGATTCACCTCAGGTTTCCTCAATTCGTTTCCAGGCCACATTTAGCCTCAGTGTGAATGGTTTAGATGGAAAACGGTTATGTTGATTGTTCACAAATGCACCATGAACTTTAGAAATCTTTACAGGAGCTGAGACATAGAACATAGAACAGGACAGCACAGTACAGGCTCTTCAGCCCATGATGTGCCGACCATTTATCCAAATCCAAGATTAACCTAACCTACACCCCTTCAGTTTACTGCTGTCCATGTGCCTGTCTAAAAGTCGCTTAAATGTCCCTAATGACTCTGACTCCACGACCTCTGCTGGCAGTGCATTCTACACACGTACCACTGTGGAAAGAACCTACCTCTGACATCTCCCCTATACCTTCCTCCAATCACCTTAAAATTATGTCCCCTCGTGACAGCCATTTCCACCCGGGGGAAAAGTCTCTGGCTATCCACTCTATCCATGTCTCTCATCACTTTGTACACCTCTATCAAGTCACCTCTCTGCCTTCTTCGCTCCAGTGAGAAAAGCCTCCCTCAACCTTTCTTCATAAGACATGACCTCCAGTCTAGGCAGCATCCTGGTAAATCTCCTCTGTGTCATAATATCCACGCATGTATATAATGAGATGCAGACAGGCAGTGATTGACACACAGGATGACCAGTAAGCACACAACACAGTGCAGCCAATCACCAGACAGGACACCACCACTATAAAGCCAGAGGGCACTAGGTTTCCCGCTCTCTCTGGACCCAGCCACTGAGACAGTCAGAGTCCACGAGCTAGCCAGTGCAAACACCATGCGGTAGCTAGTAAGTCTGGTCAGGCTAGTACAAGGTCTCCAGTCAGTTCAGTATAGTGTCGACCCACAGTTAAATATGTATGTTAGTTCTATCGTTCAATAAAGCTGTGTTGGATCTTCTCCAGTGTTAGAGGTCTGTTTCTCGCATCACTGCATCAAGTGCAGTCCACACCGAACCGACCTGCCTAACACATCACGTTACCACGGAGTGGTACTGAAAATTGACGGACCTACCTCGAGTGAATCAGCATTGACCAGCAAGCAGCCATCCGGTGACATGGAAAACATCCAGCCTCCTCCGTAGCTCCGCATCTCCGGCAACCTCGTCGCAAATTGGAAGCTCTTCAAGCAAAAGTTCCTCTGGTACATCGAGGCCTCCGACCTCGAAGCAGCATCGGATGCCAGGAAGATCGCTCTATTTCTCTCCACCGCGGGGGACCACACCATCCACATCTACAACTCCATGATCTGGAATCAGATCGTTTTCGGGGTCCACTCCGACTCCCTTCGGCAGCAGCTCCTGAAAGTCAAACAGTTGACACTCTCAGTCGCTGTCGAGATGTGCGTTGTCTATGAGCATGCTAAGAATCATTACTCCCACATCAGGGTGGCAGAAACTGCGAAGCTGGCTTCCCACGAGGCGGAACAGGTGCAGGCCATTGCACAAATGCAGGGCCTGAGCATCGAGGAGAGTGGCTGTTTCGCGCGCTTTTCCCGGGTCCCTGCGCATGCGCGCCACGACCGAGTGGGCGACGAGTCCGACAACCCGACTGCGCAGGTGCGTATGTCGACCGACCGCATTGCGCATGCGCGATGGCGCACGGAACGCGCTGACATCGGCATCATGACATGTCTGAATTGTGGCTCCGCCCATTTAAAGCGGCAATGTCCGGCAAAACGATTCCGGTGTCTACAGTGTGGCAAGCTTGGCCACTACGCAGCCCTTTGCAGATCTGCTCCACCGCTCAGCAGCCAGCGATCCCAGCTGCGGCGCAGAAGTGTCCGCTCAATACAACAAGGCATGCCAGGTTATGATCCCGACAGCCCAATGGACCCTGATGCTGAGTGCCTCAAGTCCCCATACCAGGTGGGCATCATAACTACACATGCTCTGCCTTCCACCACACCTACGCAACGCCTCTCGATCCTCAGTGTGGATCCCGACGACGAGTGGTGTGCTGTCCTCACAGTTAACAAGGCTCGCATCCGGTTCAAACTGGACACCAGCGCATCGGCGAACCTCATCTCGAAATCCGACCTCGCTCGACACCAGACCGAGCATTCTTCCACCGGCCTGCCAGCTCCTTGACTACAATGGCAACGCCATAGCTGCCAGTGGCTCGTGTCAACTGGAGGTATCCACTAAGGCGATCAAGGCGACGCTGCGGTTTGAAATCATCGGGCCTGACAGAGCGTCCCTGCTCGGTGCTCGAGCCTGCAAGATCCTGAACCTGGTTTAGCGAGTCCACACCATGTCATCATCACCGGCGAGGGCCTCGCCTGATGGAAACTTGCAAGCTGACATAGATGACATTATCACGCAATACCACAGCGTCTTCGATGGAATGGACACACTCCCATACCGATATAAAATCCTGCTCAAGCCGAATGCCACCCCTGTAATTCATGCACCACGCCGGGTGCCGGCACCCCTCAAGGATCGTCTGAAGAAGCAATTACAGGACCTCCAAGACCAGGGCATCATATCGAAGGACACAGAGCCAACAGACTGGATCAGCTCCATGGTCTGCGTAAAGAAGCCATCAGGGGAGCTCCGCATTTGCATTGACCCTAAGGATCTAAACCGCAACATCATGCGGGAGCATTACCCAATATCAAAACGTGAAGAGTTGATCAGACGGCTCATGCCAAATTCTTCACTAAGCTGGACGCCTCCAAGGGTTTTTGGCAAATACAGCTGGACGCGTCCAGTCGCAAGCTGTGCACATTCAACACCCCGTTCGGTCGCTACTGCTACAACCGGATATCTTTTGGATCATATCTGCCTCCGAAGTATTTCACCGCATCATGAAGCAGATGGTGGAGGGCATCGCGGGGGGTGTGGGTATACGTTGACGAAGTAATTATCTGGTCCACAACGCCCCAGGAACACATCGCTCGCCTCAATAGGTATTCCAGAGAATTCATGAACATGGTCTCCAGCTCAACAGGGCCAAGTGCTCATTGGTCAATCGGAGATCAAGTTCCGAGGTGACCACATCTCGCAGCAGGGCGTGCGGCCAGACGCCGACAAGGTCTCGGTGATCAACCCCATGAAGACCCCGGAGGACAAACAGGCAGTCCTCCGCCTTCTCGGAATGGTCAATTTCCTCAGGAAATTCATTCCCAATATGGCATCCCACACCACGGCCCTCCGTCATCTCATCAAAAAGTCAACGGAATTCCAGTGGCTACCCACGCACGAAGAGGAATGGCGTGAGCTGAAAGCAAAACTCACCACAGCCCCGGTTCCAGCGTTCTTCGACCCAACCAAGGAAACCAAGATATCAACTGATGCAAGCCAGGACGGCATTGGGACGGTGCTCCTTCAGAGAGATGACTCCGCGTCCTGGGCTCCAGTAGCGTATGCTTCCAGGGCCATGACGCCCACTGAGAAGGAGTGTCTGGGCCTCCTAACAGGGATAGTCAAGTTCCATGACTATGTTTATGGCCTGCCGAAATTCACAGTAGAGACGGACCACAGGCCTCTAGTCCACATAATCCAGAAGGATTTAAACAACATGACACCTCGGTTACAGCGTATTCTTCTAAAGCTACGCCGCTACGACTTCGAACTGGTCTACACGCCAGGTAAAGAGCTGATCGTTGCAGATGCCCTCTCCAGGTCCATTAGCACACCGCATGAACAAAGTGACTTCATCTGCCACATAGAAGCCCAAGTGCAGTTGTGTGCCTCGAACCTTCCGGCCTCTGACGAACGGGTGGTCCAAATTCTTGAGGAGACAGCCAAGGATCCTCTGCTGCAGCGCGTGATGCAGCACCTTACCCATGGCTGGCAGAAGGGACAATATCCCCAGTTCTATAACGTAAAAGACAATCTGACGGTGGTGGAGGGAATCCTTCTGAAACTCGACAGAATCGTAATTCCTCAGAGCATGCGGGCTATGGTGCTGGGCCAACTCCATGAGGGTCACCTTGGGGTCGAGAAATGCCGACGCAGAGCTTGGCAGGCGGTCTTTTGACCGGGCATCAGCCAGGACATTGCCGACGCAGTCCTCAATTGCCCTACCTGTCAGAAGTTTCAGCCAGCTCAACACAAGGAAACGCTGCAACAGCACGAGATCGTGACCTCTCCGTGGTCCAAAGTTGGTGTAGACCTTATCCACGCCAAGGGGCGTGACTACGCACTCCTGGTCGACTACTTCTCCAGTTACCCAGAAGTGGTGAAACTGTCCGACCTCACGTCGAAGACGGCAATCAAAGCCTGCAAAGAAACGTTCGCCAGGCATGGGATTCCGCTCACGATAATGAGCGACAACGGTCCTTGCTTTTACAGTCAGGAATGGTCTGACTTTGCACAGTCCTACACCTTCCGTCACATTACCTCCAGTCCCCAATAACTGCAGTCAAACGGGAAGGCTGAGAAAGGGGCCCACATTGTAAAGCGGCTGCTGTGCAAAGCTGCAGATTCAGGCTCCGATTTTAACCTGGCGATGCTGGCATACAGGGCGACCCCACTGTCCACTGGGTTGTCTCCAGCGCAGATGCACATGAATCGCACTCTGAGGACCACAGTTCCAGCCATCCAGGTTCCCGACCTAGACCACCTCACGGTCCTACAGAAAATGCAGCAGTCACGGGCCCAACAGAAAGCCACGTACGATGCCCATGCCACGGATCTACCCGAGCTGGCCCCAACTGATCATGTTTGTTTCCAGTGCCTGAGGGCGGCTGGTCAGCCACAGCTGTTGTGATCAAACAAGTGGCCCCAAGGTCGTTCCTTGTCCGCATGGCTGATGGCTCCCTGCCACGGCGCAACAGACAGGCACTGCGAAGAGGTCCACGCCCGCTACCTGACCGAAGTGCCCCGCCGCCTACGATGCTTCCTCCAGACGTACCCTACAACGAGGCCACCGATCTACCAGCAATCCTGCCGGTCCACGCGCCCACCGCAATGCCAGCGATCCCGCCTCTCCAAGCGCAGGCGACTCCTGATCCACATCTGCGGTGATCAACAAGAATTTGTCGCCCACCACAAAGACTAAATCTATAGACTGAGCTTTTGTACAATTTTGTGACTTCACCAATTGGACCTCTGTAAATATCGTTTTGTTTGCCATGTATCTGCACTATCGCAACCTTCCTATGTATGTACGTTCGTTTAGACATCTTTCTGTATATAGTCAGGCACATATATATATATATATTTATGAGCATCCACACTTTAGTATTTATTTTTTTTAAAAGGGGGGAGATGTCATAATATCCATGCATGGATATAATGAGATGCAGGCAGGCAGTGATTGACATACAGGATGACCAGTGAACACACAGCACAATGCAGCCAATCACCAGACAGGACACCATCACTATAAAGCCAGAGGGCACTAGGTTTCCCGCTCTCTCGGGACCCAGCCACTGAGACAGTCAGAGTCCACGAGCTAGCACAATGCAAACACCATGCGGTAGCTAGTAAGTCTGGTCAGGCTGGTACAAGGTCTCCAGTCAGTTCAGTGTAGTGTCGACCCACAGTTAAATATGTATGTTAGTTCTATCGTTCAATAAAACAATGTTGGATCTTCTCCAGTGTCAGACGTCTGTTTCTCGCATCACTGCATCAAGTGCAGTCCACACCGAACCGACCTGCCCAACACATCACTCTGTACCCTCTCCAAAGCATCCACATCCTTCCTATAATGAGGCGACCAGAACTGGGCACAATATTCCAAGTGTGGTCTAACTAGAGTTTTATAAAGCTGCAGCAAAACCTCCCGGCTCTTTTGAGCAGTGTCCCAGTGAAAATAGATCAGTTCTCAGCGCTGTTAGGAACTGGCGGGTGAAGACATCTTTGGGGTTATTAGGCTGACAGGACAGGTTTGGTGCCCACCTGGTAGTACAAACATGGAGGGGGATCTTGGGAGCAGGCCTCAGGCTGTTAGGAGATCAGCTGAGGCTGAGCCATTGAACTTAGAAAGTTACAGGCTGGACACCAAGGCTAGAGACTTGAGCAACCAATCCACTGCTTGTGCTCTGTATACCGCTGTACGTTTGGAGGTGGTGGGCGGGATTATCCGTTTCTCAGACTCAGGGCTGGTTTCTCCGATTTCCAGGCTAAGTCTGGAGGATCCGTGGCGTTTTATGTCGAAAAAATCGGTGCCGCCCTAGCACCGATCCTGCGACTGGAAAGGGGCTAGCAGCCGCGACACGTACAACCCCCGGCCTCCATGGCCAAAACGGCTGGAGAGCTGCCCGGTCCGTGGCCGTGCATGCGCACGGCGCCGACCTGCAGCAGTTGTGCCGTGCAACATGGCGCCAGCCGTGCACGGACCCGACCTGCCAGATAGTACCCCCCTGGACATCCCCTCGCCTGTCCCTCTACCCCTTGCCGAAGCCCCCTGGCCAGCAGCACGGCTCGCATCCGACTGTGGTGGCGCTGCACACAGTCAGCAGCCGCCACACCGGATTCCTAACCGCTGAGACCACACATCCCCCACGCAGTCGGGAACTCAGGCCATTGGGGACGGAACATCGGGGGAGGGCCTCAGGTGATGTCCCAACGGCGTGCGTCGCGCTCCTCGATGACGCCATTTTGGAGGGGCGGAGCATTCGAAAACATGCACCGCCCCCGATTCCATCGTAAAAAGGGATTCCCCGCCCGATCACCGATTACAAAATTGGCATGGGGGAACGGAGAATCCTGCCCGAAGTGTTGACGTTGACACAGAATCCGTGGCGTTTCTCGCCGCATCTGGACCGATTCAGTGACTGTTGAGGGACTAGCACTGATGCCACGTGGAACACGTTCGATTCCAATGAGAAACGGTACCGGATTCGCCGGTTTCACGATTGACACTCAGGTGGCTGACTGAGGTACCCTTAATAATGACGCTTAGAGATTAAACAGTAAAGAAGGCTTTATTAGACTAATAACTATACTACAGCTAGAGACGAGAGCTGACTGCTATACAGACCATGAGGCAGCCCTTTATGTATGGCTCCCAGATGGGCGGAGCCAGAGGCGGAGTCCCCAGGGTTCCAAGCCCGGTCTTAAAGGGGACATCACCTTACATGATGATAAGGCAGTAACCGTTCATCACATTCACCCCCTGTTTAAAAAGGAGTCCGGCGGGGGTGAAGTGCCATCATAGGTCCATCCGTCTCGGTGGCCAGATCGTCCTTCTCAATTTGGGCGGTGGTGTGGCGGGCATGGACGTCCCGGTTGAGGGCACATCCGGGAGCACAGCGGTCGGAGCTTCGGTCCGGGTCGGGGCAGAGGAACTAGACAGGGCCGGGGGTAGCGGAGCCGGCGCCGGCGGGGTGTGTAAAGGGGGGGGCGCAAGGGGGGGCGCACGGTAGGAGCTCACCAATGGGTGGTAGGGCCGGAAGGGGGTGTGTTGTAGGGGGCGACGGGTCCTGCAGGGGAGCGGCGCGGGAAGGGGCGTCTGTGGTGGAGGATCCAGCGGGCGCCAGATCCCGGAGGGAAACCGTATCTTGCCTGCCGTCGGAGTACTCCACGTAGACGTAACTGGGGTTGGCGTGGAGCAGTCGGACCTTTTCAACTAGGGGGTCCGTTTTATGGCTCCTCGCGTGCCTCCGGAGAAGAACAGGTTCCGGAGCCGTCAGCCAAGGTGGAAGCGAGACCCCGGAGGTAGACTTCCTGGGGAAGAGAAACAATCGGTCGTGAGGGGTCTCATTCATGGCCGTGCAGAGGAGTGACCTAATGGAGTGTAGGGCATCGGGTAGGACCTCCTGCCAGCGGGTGGTTGGGAGATTTCTCGACCGCAGGGCCAGAAGGACAGCCTTCCACACGGTCGCGTTCTCCCTCTCCACCTGCCCGTTTCATCGTGGGTTATAACTGGTCGTTCTGCTCGAGGCGATGCCTTTGCTGAGCAGATACTGACGCAGTTCATCGCCCATGAACGATGTACCCCGGTCGCTGTGGATATAAGCAGGGAAACCGAACAGGGTGAAGATGCTGTGCAGTGCCTTAATCACCGTGGCTGAGGTCATGTCGGTGCAGGGAATGGCGAATGGGAAACGGGAGAACTCATCGATCACGGTGAGGAAATAGGCATAACGGTTGGTGGACGGGAGGGGCCCCTTGAAGTCCACGCTCAGTCGCTCAAAGGGGCCCGAGGCCTTCACGAGCCGAACCTTGTCTGGCCGATAGAAGTGCGGTTTGCACTCTGCACAGACCTGGCAGGCCCTGACCATGGCCTTGACCTCCTTGGGTGAGTAAGGTAGGTTGCGGGACTTGATGAAATGGACGAGCCGAGTAACCCGCGGGTGGCAGAGGTCATTGTGGATGGCTTGCAGGCGGTCCTCCTGCGCGTTGGCGCATGTGCCGCGGGACAGGGCATCTGGGGGCTCGTTGAGCTCCCCTGGACGATACTTGATATCGTACGAGTAGGTGGAGAGTTCGATCCTCCACCTCAAAATTTTATCGTTTTTTATTTTGTCCCGTTGCGTGTTATCGAACATATAGGCGACCGACCGTTGGTCGGTGACGAGGGTAAACCTCCTACCGGCGAGGTAGTGTCTCCAGCGCCGCACAGCCTCCACAATGGCTTGTGCCTCCTTTTCGACTGCAGAGTGTCGAATCTCGGAGGCAGTGAGGGTTCGGGAGAAGAACGCTACTGGTCTGCCTCCTTGATTGAGGGTAGCAGCCAGGGCGATGTCTGATGCATCGCTCTCTACCTGGAAAGGGATGGTTTCGTCCACCGCGTGCATGGCGGCCTTGATGATGTCGGCCTTGATGCGGTTGAAGGCCAATTGAGCCTCAGCCGAGAGGGGAAAAGTGGTGGTCTTTAGGAGTGGGCGGGCTTTGTCCGCATACTTGGGGACCCACTGGGCGTAATAGGAGAAAAGCCCCAAGCACCGTTTGAGGGCCTTGAGGCTGCGGGGGAGAGGGAGTTCCTTAAGGGGGCGCATGCGGTCGGGGTCGGGACCTAGGACCCCGTCTTCCGCGACATAGCCGAGGATGGCCAGCCGGGTGGTGTGGAAAACGCATTTGCCCTCGTTATAGGTCAGGTTAAGGGCTCGGGCGGTCTGGAGGAACTTTTTGAGGTTAGCGTCATGGTCCTGCTGATCATGGCCGCAGATGGTGACATTGTCCAAGTACGGGTATGTAGCCCGCAAACCATACTGGTCCACCATTTGGTCCATCGCCCTTTGAAAGACGGAGACCCCATTTGTGACACCAAAGGGGACCCTGAGGAAGTGGAAGAGCCGGCCGGCTGCTTCGAAGGCAGTATAGGGGCAGTCTTTTGGTCGGATGGGGAGCTGGTGGTAGGCAGATTTGAGGTCGACCGTGGAAAAGACTCGGTATTGCGCGATCCGATTTACCATTTCCGCGATGCGAGGAAGGGGGTACGCATCAAGCTGCGTGAATCGGTTTATGGTCTGGCTATAATCCACGACCATCCGTTTCTTCTCCCCGGACCGGACTACCACCACTTGCGCTCTCCAAGAGCTGTTGCTAGCCTCGATGACCCCCTCTCCCAGTAAACGCTGGAACTCTGACTTGATAAAAGTCATATCTTGGGCACTGTAGCGCCGGCTCCTGGTGGCGACGGGCTTACAGTCGGGAGTGAGGTTCGCGAATAGCGAGGGGGGTGCGACTTTCAGTGTCGCAAGGCAGCATACCGTGAGGGGGGGCAAGGGTCTGCCGAACTTCAGTGTCAGGCTTCGGTGGCTGCACTAGAAATCCAGTCCGAGCAGCAGAGGGCACAGAGATGAGGGAGGATATAAAATTTGAAACGGGTGTATTTGGCACCCTGAATCGAGAGATCCGCAATACAGTACCCCGTGATTTGTACCGAGTGGGACCCAGATGCGAGGGCTATGGTTTGGGATGCGGGATGGGTGCGCAGGGAGCAGCGCCTTACCGTTTCAGGGTTGATAAAGCTCTCCGTGCTCCCGGAGTCGAAGAGGCATGCAGTGTCGTGCCCGTTGACCTGGATCTGCATCATGGAGTTCTGCAGGTGTTTTGGCCGAGTTTGATCGAGGGTGATCGCATCCAGTCGCGGGTAGTCAGAGTCGTCAGCCGAGTCGGACTCGTAAAATGGCCGCTGCCGTCGGTCGCACGTGTCGGGTCGAGAAGATGGCCGCCGACCAGATGGCCGCTCCCATGATTCGCACGAGGCTGATGACGCGTCAGAAGAGGGCGTGTCGGGTCGGTGCGCAGCAGCATTGCGAGGCCTGCGGGCCTGAGAGCCTGATTTTCGGGCCGGCTGTTCTTTGTTTTTCTGGCCCCTGGGTCTGGCCAGGCAGACCCTCGTAAAGTGCCCTTTCTTCCCGCAGTCGCTGCAGATCGCGGAGCGGGCTGGGCAGCGTGGGCGTGGGTGCTGGCCCTGCCCACAGAAGTAGCAAGGTGTGCCCCCATGGTGAGTGGGTCGCCGCGTGATGCAGGCCTGTAATACGGGTGAGTCTGAGGAAGTCCGGGGGGGGGGGGCTGGCAGAGTCCGCGGAGTACGTACCCAAGTTATGTCGGGCCACCTGGCGAGCTCCTGGAGGTCTTTTGCCCCGTTTTCGAGCAGCCGCTGCTGGATGTAGGTCGAGCGGATTCCGGACACGAAAGCATCCCTGATGTGCAGGTTCATATGGACTTCCCCTGTCACATCCTGATGGTCACAGTCCCTGGCAAGCGCGGTGAGTTTCTCAACAAACTCGTTGAGCGATTCCCCCGAGCGCTGCCGGCAGGTAGAGAGCAGATGCCGGGCGTGCACCTCATTGACGGGTTTGACAAACCGCTTGCGGAGCAACTCAATCGCTTCCTCATAAGACGTCGCCTTTTCGAGCGTGGCGGAGATTCTGTGACTCACCCGGGCGTTGAGTAGACGCAGCTTGCGTGGCCCTAGGATGGGAATCTCTGTGGAGTCCAGGTAGGCCTCGAAGCACCGCAGCCAGTATTTAAAAATTTCCTTTGCCTCCGCCGTTCGCGCTTCCAGATTGAGCTTCTCTGGTTTTAGGCCTGCGTCCATCCTGAATCTAGTTTAGTCTAATAAATTGAGGTACCCTCAATAATGACGCTTAGAGATTAAACTGTAAAGAAGGCTTTATTAGACTAATAACTATGCTACAGCTAGAGACGAGAGCTGACTGCTATACAGACCATGAGGCAGGCCTTTATGTATGGCTCCCAGATGGGCGGAGCCAGAGGCGGAGTCCCCAGGGTTCCAAGCCCGGTCTTAAAGGGGACATCACCTTACATGATGATAAGGCAGTAACCGTTCATCACACAGACAAGCTGCAGCCGCTTGTACACACTTCACTCCCCACACACCCCAACCCTGCCAACAAGATAGTAGAAAGATGCACGGCCCCAAGATGCCAAGCTGGAGACCCTCCTGGACGCGGTGGGGGAAATGCGGGTGACCCTGTACCCCAACCCGGGAAGGAGGCCGCCAGCTGCCGCCATACGCTGTTCCTGGGCACAGGTGGGAGAGGCGGTGAGCGCCACCAGCAACACTGTCCGGATAGGTCAGCAGTGCCGGAAAAACTGCACCACCTCCTCAGGGTGGCCAGGGTGAGTAGGCAGCACTGTCCCCCTGGGACCAACCCCCATCCCACATACCTGTAACCCCACCCCCCCAACCGGGAGGGCGTCCAAACCCCCACCCTGCACCAGATGTCGGCACCCATACAGGCGGCCATGGCTGGGTGCCTTGGCCACTGAGGCCACCAGCGACCCATCCCCTGGGCTGCAGCCGTCGGACTGTCTAACACTGTCGTTTTCTGTTTGCCCACCGCCCCCCCCCCCCCCCCCCACCTCCTGGGAATGGCCGCCTACAACCGCCGGGAGTGGGTGAAGGCTGGAGGGGGACTGCCGGACCTGCGGCCCCTGACCGTGGCAGAGCAGAAGACCCTGGATGTGGCTGGTGGCCCGGAGGAAAGGTAGGTCGCCGAGATGGAGTTAGGCCGCGGGCGAGGAAGTGAGGCCCCGCTGAGTGCGGTTCCCTGTGACACGTGTGTCAACCCCCACCTCCCCCTCAAACCCAGCAGGGCAGGGGTCACAGCAGGCTGCCTCCACTCCTGCTGTACCATCTGTGGAACCACCTAGATGTAGCGTTAGGGCCGCTAGGGCCAGAAAGGTAGACACCAGTTACGTTGGCATGGGTGCAGGGCACAGTTTAGTCATAGGGGCACAAATCTGTATACATGTTGTCACATTAAACACCTGGCCACACTGTTACAACCTGCCTCGGTGCTCTGTCAGATGGGTGTGAGGTGTGGGCTGTCTGGGCTGGGCAGAAGGGTGTTAATGGGCAGACGTTGTGGGTGGCCTGGGCCCCCCACCTCCGTCCCGACTGTCTCCACCACCGTCACCCCAGGGATTCGGTGGGTCCATGTGATGGAATGACCAGCTCGCATGTAGGGACCATGTTACTATGGGCAGGAGTCAGACATTGTTAAACGATGCGGAGCACCACAGCTCATTGCAGAGCAGGTTGTCATAATCCTCCATCCCATTGACCAGACCCGTTGTTACTGCTAACCCAGGGCCCACACCCCGTAGTGCGGCAGGTATATATCACCAATGGGGTTGCAGTCGAGGGCCTGCACTGTCAGAGGGTCAGTACTGAGTGAGTGCTGCACTGTCAGAGGATCAGTACTGAGGGAGTGCTGCACTGTCAGAGGGTCAGTACTGAGGGAGTGCTGCACTGTCAGAGGGTCAGTATTGAGGGAGTGCTGCACTGTCAGAGGGTCAGTACTGAGGGAGTGCTGCACTGTCAGAGGGTCAGTACTGAGGGAGTGCTGCACTGTTAGAGGGTCAGTACTGAGGGAGAGCTGCGCTGTCTGTGGATCGGTACTGCTGCATTGCCAGAGGGTCAGTACTGAGGGAGAGCTGTGCTGTCGTAAAGTCAGTACTGAGGGAGAGCTGCACAGTCGAAGGGTCAGTACTGAGGTAGTGCTGCACTGTCAGAGGGTCTGTATTGAGGAAGTGCTGCACTGTCAGAGGGTCAGTACTGAGGGAGTGCTGCACTGTCAGAGGGTCAGTACTGAGGGAGTGCTGCACTGTCAGAGGGTCAGTACTGAGGGAGTGCTGCACTGTCGGAGGGTCAATACTGAGGGAGATGGCACTGTCAGAGGGTCAGTACTGAGGAAGTGCTGCACTGTCAGAGGGTCAGTACTGAGGGAGTGCTGCGCTGTCTGTGGATCAGTACTGCTGCATTGCCAGAGGGTCAGTACTGAGGGAGAGCTGTGCTGACGGAAAGTCAGTACTGAGGGAGAGCTGCACAGTCGAAGGGTCAGTACTGAGGTAGTGCTGCACTGTCAGAGGGTCTGTATTGAGGGAGTGCTGCACTGTCAGAGGGCCAGTACAGAGGGAGAGCTGCGCTGTGAGAGGGTCAGTACTGAGGGAGTGCTGCACTGTCAGAGGGTCAGTTCTGAGGGAGTGCTGCACTGTCAGAGGGCCAGTACAGAGGGAGAGCTGCGCTGTGAGAGGGTCAGTATTGAGGGAGCGCTGCACTGTCAGAGGGTCAGTACTGAGGGAGTGCTGCACTGTCAGAGGGTCAGTACTGAGGCAGTGCTGCACTGTCAGAGGGTCAGTACTGAGGGAGTGCTGCACTGTGAGAGGGTCAGTACTTAGGGAGAGCTGGGCAGTCGGAAAGAACATACTAAGGGAGTGCTGCACTGCTGGATCTGCAGCCTTTCATCCTCTAAGGAATAACAGGGAGTTCTGTCCTGTCGATGTTTATCACTCAATAACAGCACTAAAACTTAATGTTATCATATTTGGATCCTGATGTGCACAAATTGGCTGGCATATTTCCCTCATTACCACAATGATTACATTTCAAATGTAATCATTGGCTTGGAAATACTTGGGGGTGTGCTGAGGTGGTGATAGGTGCTATCGAAATGCAGCTCGTCACTGGTGTGAGTGCTGGTTCAGAGTGAACGTGGACTGGTCTGTGGGCCAGAGGTCGGCTTGTCCAATCAATGGTGAATGTGTCGTCATGGACACGGTGTGATGGAGGGACTGAGGACGCATTGCCGGCAGCTCCCTCCCCATTGTGTCTTTCTCATGCCTCACAGGGACTAGTGTGCTGCACATTGTCCCAAAGACAGAAGACAGTGTAAGTACTGTGTGAGACTGGCTTGATGGCTATTTCCTCATCTGGGATTGAAGCATATTCCTAAAGCCGGAGGAACCTGCAGGACCGGAATAATGAGACAGGTGCAGCTGGAGAGTGTTAGTGTTTTATATACACACTGGCCCACCCCTGTCTGACGCAATGATGTTGTCAGCTGTGGGTTTGCAGCTAACAACTTCAAAGTGGAACAAACCATTTGATTGCACAGCCCCCTGTACCCACACTGATCCACAGGTCAAACGTGTGCTGCCCTCTCGGGGTGGAAAGGATCCCAGGGCTCTGTTCCGAAGAACCGGGCAATTCTCCCCTGGTCAAAATTCATCCCTGAGTCAACATCGCTAAAACAGACTGATGTGTTAGGCAGGTTGGTTCAGTGCAGACTGCACTTGATGCATTGATGCAAGAAACAGACCTCTAACACTGGAGAAGATCCAACACAGTTTTATTGAACGATAGAACTAACATACATATTTAACTGTGGGTCGAACCTACACTGAACTGACTGGAGACCTGGTACTAGCCTGACCAGACTTACTGGCTACCGCATGGTGTTTGCACTGGCTAGCTCGTGGACTCTGACTGTCTCAGTGGCTGGGTCCAGAGAGAGTGGGAAACCTAATGCCCTCTGGCTTTATAGTGGTGGTGTCCTGTCTGGTGATTGGCTGCACTGTGTTGTGTGCTTACTGGTCATCCTGTATGTCAATCACTGCCTGTCTGCACTTCATTATCTACATGCGTGGAGATTATGACATCGCCCCCGTTTTTCTTTTAGATAAATAAATACTAAGGTGTGCGTGTGTCTATATATATATATGCCTGACTATATACAAAAGGTGTCTAAACGAACGTATATGCGTAGGAAGGTTGCGATAGTGCAGATACATGGCAAACAAAACAATATTTACAGAGGTTAAATCGATGGAGTCACAAAATGTACAAAGGTTCAGTCTACAGATTCAGACTTTGTGGTGGGCAACGAATTCTTGTCGATCGTCGCAGAGATGGATCAGGAGCCGCCTGCACGTGGATAGGCGGGATCGCTGCCATCGCGGTGGACGCGGGGGCCTGCAGGATTGCTGGTAGATCGGTGGCTTTGTGGCAGGGTACATCCGGAGGAAGCATCGTAGGCGGCGGGGCACTTCGGTCAGGTAGCGGGCGGGGAACTCTTCGCAGTGCCCGTCTGTTGCGCCGTAGCAGGGAGTCATCAGCCATGCGGACAAGGAACGACCTTGGGGCCACTTGTTTGATCACAACAGCTGTGGCTGACCAGCCGCCCTCAGGCACTGGAAACAAACATGATCAGTTGGGGCCAGCTCGGGTAGATCCGTGGAATGAGCATCGTATGTGGCCTTCTGTTGGGCCCGTGACTGCTGCATTTTCTGTAGTACCGTGAGGTAGTCAAGGTCTGGAACATGGATGGCTGGAACTGTGGTCCTCAGAGTGCAATTCATGAGCATCTGCGCCGGAGACAACCCAGTGGACAGTGGGGTTGCCCTGTATGCCAGCATTGCCAGGTTGAAGTCAGAGCCTGAGTCTGCAGCTTTGCACAGCAAACGCTTGACAATATGGACCCCCTTCTCGGTCTTCCCGTTTGACTGCAGGTATTGGGGACTGGAGGTTACGTGACGGAAGTTGCAGGACTGTGCAAAATCAGACCATTCCTGGCTGTAAAAGCAAGGACCGTTGTCGCTCATTACCGTGAGCGGAATCCCATGCCTGCCGAACGTTTCTTTGCAGGCTTTGATTACCGCCTTCGGCGTGAGGTCGGACAGTTTCACCACTTATGGGTAACTGGAGAAGTAGTCAACCAGGAGTACGTAGTCATGCCCCTTGGCGTGGAAAAGGTCTACACCTACTTTGGACCACGGAGAGGTCACGATCTCGTGCTGCTGCAGCGTTTCCTTGTGTTGAGCTGGCTGAAACTTCTGACAGCTAGGGCAATTGAGGACTGCGCGGCAATATCCTGGCTGATGCCCGACCAATAGACCGCCTCCTGAGCTCTGCGTCGGCATTTCTCGACCCAAGGTGACCCTCATGGAGTTGGCCCAGCACCATAGCCTGCATGCTCTGAGGAATTACGACTCTGTCATGTTTCAGAAGGATTCCCTCCAACACCGTCAGGTGGTCTTTTACGTTATAGAACTGGGGTCATTGTCCCTTCTGCCAGCCATTGGTAAGGTGCTGCATCACGAGCTGCAGCAGAGGATGCTTGGCCATCTCCTCACAAATTTGGACCACCCGTTCGTCAGAGGCCGGAAGGTTGGTGGCACACAACTGCACTTGCGCTTCTATGTGGCAGATGAAGTCACTTTGTTCACACGGTGTGGTAATGGACCAGGATAGGGCATCTGCAACGATCAGCTCTTTGCCTGGCGCGTAGACAAGTTTGAAGTCGTAGCGGCGTAGCTTAAGAAGAATTCGCTGTAACCGAGGTGTCATGTCATTTAAATCCTTCTGGATTTTATGGACTAGAGGCCTGTGGTCCGTTTCTACCATGAATTTTTGCAGACCATAAACGTTGTCGTGAAGCTTGACTATCCCTGTCAGGAGGCCCAGACACTCCTTCTCAATCTGAGCGTACCGTTGCTCAGTGGGCGTCATGGCCCTGGAGGCATACGCCGCTGGAGCCCAGGACGAGGAGTCATCTCTCTGAAGGAGCACCGCCTCAATGCCGTCCTGGCTTGCATCAGTCGATATCTTGGTTTCCTTGGTTGGGTCGAAGAACGCTGGAACCGGGGCTGTGGTGAGCTTTGCTTTCAGCTCACGCCATTCCACTTCATGCGTGGGCAGCCACTGGAATTCTGTCGACTTCTTGACGAGATGGCGGAGGGCCGTGGTGTGGGATGCCATATTGGGAATGAATTTCCCGAGTAAGTTGACCATCGCGAGGAAGCGGAGGACCGCCTTCTTGCCCCCCGGGGTCTTCATGGCGTTGATCGTCGAGACCTTGTCGGCATCTGGCCGCACGCCTTCCTGCGAGATGTGGTCACCTCGGAACTTGATCTCCGATTGACCAATGAGCACTTGGCCCTGTTGAGCTGGAGACCATGTTCATGAATTCTCTGGAATACCTATTGAGGCGAGCGATGTGTTCCTGGAGCGTTGTGGACCAGATAATTACTTCGTCAACGTATACCCACACCCCCCGATGCCCTCCACCATCTGCTTCATGATGCGGTGAAATACTTCGGAGGCAGATATGATCCAAAAGATATCAGGTTGTAGCAGTAGCGACCGAACAGGGTGTTGAATGTGCACAGCTTGCGACTGGACGCGTCCAACTGTATTTGCCAAAAACACTTGGAGGCGTCCAGCTTAGTGAAGAATTTGGCATGAGCCGTCTGATCAACTCTTCACGTTTTGATATCGGGTAATGCTCCCGCATGATGTTGCGGTTTAGATCTTAGGGTCAATGCAAATGCGGAGCTCCCCTGATGGCTTCTTTACGCAGACCATGGAGCTGACCCAGTCTGATGGCTCTGTGTCCTTCGATATGATGCCCTGGACTTGGAGGTCCTGTAATTGCTTCTTCAGACGATCCTTGAGGGGCGCCGGCACCCGGCGTGGTGCATGAATTACAGGGGTAGCGTTCGGCTTGAGCAGGATTTTATATCGGTATGGGAGTGTGCCCATTCCATCGAAGACGCTGTGGTACTGCGTGATAATGTCATCTATGTCAGCTTGCAAGTTTCCATCAGGCGAGGCCCTCGCCGGTGATGATGACATGGTGTGGACTCGCTAAACCAGGTTCAGGAGCTTGCAGGCTCGAGCACCGAGCAGGGACGCTCTGTCAGGCCCGACGATTTCAAACCGCAGCGTTGCCTTGATCACCTTGTTGGATACCCCTAGTTGACAGGAGCCACTGGCAGCTATGGCATTGCCATTGTAGTCAAGGAGCTGGCAGACCGGTGGAAGAATGCTTGGTCTGGCGCGGATGGTGTTGAGGTCGGATTTTTAGATGAGGTTCGCTGATGCGCCGGTGTCCAGTTTAAATCGGATGCGAGCCTTGTTAACTGTGAGGACAGCACACCACTCGTCGTCGGGATTCACACTGAGGATCGAGAGGCGTTGCGTAGGTGTGGTGGAAGGCGGCGCATGTGTAGTTATGATGCCCGCCCGATATGGGGACTTGAGGCACTCAGCATCAGGGTCTGTTGGGCTGTCGGGATCGGAATCTGGCATGCCTTGTTGTATTGAGCGGACACTTCTGCGCCGCAGCTGGGGTCGCTGGCTGCTGAGCGGTGGAGCAGATCTGCAAAGGGCTGCGTAGTGGCCAAGCTTGCCACACTGTAGACTTTAAATGGGCGGAGCCACAATTCGGACACGTCATGACGCCGATGTCAGCGCGTTCCGTGCGCCATCGCGCCTGCGCAGTGCGGTCATGTCGACGTACGCACTGCGCAGTCGGGTTGTCGGGCTTGTCATCCACTCGGTCGTGGCGCGCATGCGCAGGGACCCGGGAAAAGCGTGTGAAACGGCCACTCTCCTTGATGCTCAGGCCCTGCAGTTGTTCCGCCTGTTCCGCCTCGTGGGAGGCCAGCTTTGCAGTTTCTGCCGCCCTGATGTGGGAGTAACGATTCTTAGCATGCTCATGGACAACGCACGTCTCATTAGCGACAGAGAGGGTCAACTGTTTGACTTTCAGGAGCTGCTGCCGAAGGGAGTCGGAGTGGACCCCGAAAACGATCTGATCCCGGATCATGGAATCAGCCGTCGAGTCATAGTTACATGACTGCGCTGGGATGTGGAGATGGGTGACGAAGGACTGAAAAGGTTCATCCTTACCCTGAAGCCTCTGCTGGAAAACGTACCGTTCAAAGCTCTCATTCACCTCAATGTCGCAGTGGCTGTCAAACTTCAGCAGGGTTGTTTTGAATTTTGTTTTGTCTTTGCCGTCAGCGAACATAGTTGTAGATGTGGGTGGCGTGGTCCCCCGCGGTGGAGAGAAATAGCGCGCTCTTCCTGGCATCCGATGCTGCTTCGAGGTCGGAGGCCTCGATGTACAAGTAGAACCTTTGCTTGTAGATTTTGCAATTGCCGCCGAGGTTGCCGGAGATGCGGAGCTGCGGAGGAGGCTGAATGTTTTCCATTTCACCGGATGGCTGCTTGCTGGTCAATGCTGATTCACTCGAGGTAGGTCCGTCAAGATCAGTATCACTCCGGTACCATGATGTGTTTGGCAGGTCGGTTCGATTTGGACTGCACTTGATGCAGCGATGCGAGAAACAGACCTCTAACACTGTAGAAGATCCAACACTGTTTTATTGAACGATAGAACTAACATACATATTTAACTGTGGGTCGACACTATACTGAACTGACTGGAGACCTTGTACTAGCCTGACCAGACTTACTAGCTACCGCATGGTATTTGCACTGGCTAGCTCGTGGACTCTGACTGTCTCAGTGGCTGGGTCCAGAGAGAGTGGGAAACCTAGTGCCCTCTGGCTTTATAGTGGTAGTGTCCTGTCTGGTGATTGGCTGCGCTGTGTTGTGTGCTTACTGGTCATCCTATGTGTCAATCACTGCCTGTCTGCATCTCATTATATACATGAGTGGATATTATGACACAGATCATCTGATTATTATCTTATTGCTGTTTGTGGGAGCTTGCTGTGCACACATTGGCTGCTGTGTTTCCTGCATTACAGCAGTGACTGCTCTGGCAAAGTGCTTCATAGGGGACAAGCTGTGGGCTTGAAAGGCGCTACAGAAATGCAAACTATTTCTTGGTCATTGTTTTTTTTACATGTATTGATTATCTGAATGGCCAGCACTGCATGAATCTCAGATTCTGCCCCAGTGGATCCTCCCAGATTCTGTCTGTGGGAATCCTTCCAGATTCTGCCCAAGTGGATCCTCCCACATTTTGCCTGAATGGATCCTCCCAGATCCTGCCTGAATGGATCCCCCCAGATTCTGCCTGAATGGATCCTCCCAGATTCTGCCCGAATGGATCCTCCCAGATCCTGCCTGAATGGATCCTCCCAGATTCTGCCTGATGTGTTAGGCAGGTTAGAACATAGAACATAGAACATAGAACAATACAGCGCAGTACAGGCCCTTCGGCCCACGATGTTGCACCGAAACAAAAGCCATCTAACCTACACTATGCCATTATCATCCATATGTTTATCCAATAAACTTTTAAATGCCCTCAATGTTGGCGAGTTCACTACTGTAGCAGGTAGGGAGTTCCACGGCCTCACTACTCTTTGCGTAAAGAACCTACCTCTGACCTCTGTCCTATATCTATTACCCCTCAGTTTAAAGTTATGTCCCCTCGTGCCAGCCATATCCATCCGCGGGAGAAGGCTCTCACTGTCCACCCTATCCAACCCCCTGATCATTTTGTATGCCTCTATTAAGTCTCCTCTTAACCTTCTTCTCTCCAACGAAAACAACCTCAAGTCCATCAGCCTTTCCTCATAAGATTTTCCCTCCATACCAGGCAACATCCTGGTAAATCTCATGGGTGTCACCCCCACCCTCCACCAGCACAGTGGCACACACCTTGGTGGGTGAACGTAATGGGCAGGCTTCCCAGGCACAATTGATGAGCACCACACAGTTGCTGATGCACATTAGATGGAGGCAGGAATGTCCAGGGGGGACAGCAGTCGGAGGTCTCCTGGATCCCAGGACCCAGCTGGGCCCTAGTCCGATGTCGAGCCTCTGGACCAGGTTTACCCGGAGCTGATGCAGATGCTAGGTTGGGGCTGTCTCATTCAGGGGGGGATGTCAGCGACACTCCAGCGAGTCCATAGCCGATTGGAGGAGCCTCAAAGGCTACGGGCGCAGGAGTTTGCGCCGGCAATATGTTGTATCGAGGCCAACACTGCTAGGATGGCGACCGCAGCGGAGAGACTGGAGCATGGTGTCAGCAGCATGAGTGGTTGTGTCTAAGGCGTTGCTCAGTCAGTCGCGGCCACGGCTGAGCGTCTCGGCAGCATGTCCCAGTTGCTCGGGGACATGTCCCTGAACCAGGTGGATCTTTCCGAGACGCTGCAGAGCATGTCTCAGTCCCAGGTGGGCATTGCCCAGGTGCACAAGAGCATGTCTCAGTCACTGGGGGTTATGTCCCAGTCTCAGGAGGACCTACCTGGGTGCTGGGGAGCATGTCCCAATCTCAGGTGGGCATTGCCAAGGTGCTCCAGACCATGTCCCAGTCGCTGGCGGGTATGTCCCAGACGCAGGTGGACATTGGCATCACACTGCAGAGTGTGGCCTGGTCACAGAGGGGCATCGCTGATGGCATCGATACCATGGTGCAGACAATGGGTGTCGTGTTAAGCACATTGAGATAACACGGACTGCAACTGGATGCAGCTATAACTCAAGTAGATTCCAGACCTTGAGTTTAGTTCAACTTGATTTATTGAACCTGTCACACAGTTAGCACAGTTCTATGTGAGTTCGACACTCTGCTAACCTAGCTGTCATTTCTCTATCTAGACTGAACCAGACTAGCTCTTAGCCACGTGCTGTTTGTGTTACGTGATATGTACACTGGACTCACTCTGTAGATGTCCCTAGTGGAAAGAGGCGGAGTGTGAGTGCCTCGTGCCTTTTATAGTGGGAAACCACCTCACAACTGTTCTGCCTGCTGATTGGTTATGTCCTGTTCCCTGTGCTCATTAGCTGCCTGTCTGTATCTCATTAAGTGCCTGTCAGCAAATCATGACATCTCCCCTTTTGAAAAGGTTTTCTGCAGCCTATGTGAAGGTATTTACATGTGTCGGCTGAAAAACTAACATATTTACATGAGATCACAGTTAAAAAAACTATGTACATATGAGAACAGGTGTCTAATGTGCAAAAACAGAACATAGCAAACAAAACAAATGTTCATAAGTCCAGTCTCTGGGGCTTGCGTCAGATCCGGGTCGACCGCCGGAGAGGTGGTGACGGGGACGCTGGCGCCTTGATGGGCGGGGTTGCAGCCAGACTGGTGGTTCGTGGTGTCAGGAGGTGGCACAATAACAGCTGGAAACAACGAAGAATCTGGTTTCGGGCAGGCAACTGCACGCAGGGCCCGTCTGTTGCGCCGCACAACAGAGCCATCAGCCATACGCACAACGTACGATCGAGGAGCAGTCTGTCGGACAAGAACCACTGTAGCTGACCAGCCTCCGTCAGGCAGCTGGATCTGGACTGTATCCGCCGGGGATAGCACAGGCAAATCAGTGGCATGAGCATCATAGCCTTGCTTTTGCTGGTCCCTGAGCTTCTGCACCTTCTGCAGCACCGGGAGGTGATCCAGATCAGGCAAGTGTATGGCTGGAAGAGTCGTCCGCAGATTCCTGTTCATCAGGAGTTGAGCCGGTGACATGCCGGTAGACAGAGGGGTCGCCCTGTATGCGAGCAGCGCAAGGTTGACGTCGGAATCAGAATCCGCAGCCTTGCAGATGAGCTGATTTACTATGTGCACCCCTTTCTCAACCTTCCCGTTGGACTGCGGGTAATGTGGGCTGGAAGTGACGTGATGAAACTCAAATAGCTGGGCAATCCTTGACCATTCCTGGCTGCTGAACCAAGGACACTCATGACAGTGAGGGGAATACCATGCCTGGAGAACGCCTCCTTACAGGCCTTGATGACAGTCCTGGACGTGAGGTCAGATAGCTTCACAACCTCTGGGTAGTTGGAGAAGTAATCGATGATGAGCACATAGTCACGACCATTGGCGTGAAAGAGGTCAATGCCCACCTTAGACCACGGGGAGGTCACAATCTCGTGCTGCTGAAGCGTCTCCTTACCCTGTGCTGGCTGGAAGCGTTGACAGCTCGGACAGTTGAGGACCATGTTTTAGATGTCCTGACTGACCCCAGACCAGTAGACAGCTTGCCTGGCTCTGCGCCTGCACTTCTCGACACCCAGGTGCTCCTCGTGTATCTGCCTGAGCACCAAGCTCTGGAGACTGCACGGAATGATGATGCGATCCAGCTTTAGGAGGATGCCATCAACCACTATGAGGTCGTCCTTCACATTAAAGAATTGGGGGCACTGCCCTTTCTGCCAGCCATCGGTGAGGTGGCGCATGGCACGCTGCTGTCTCGTCGCGAATGCGGATCACCTTTTCATCCGACGCGGGGAGGTTGCTGGCCCACAGCTGCACCTGTGATCCGATCTGCTGGACGAATGCCAGGGGATCGGCAGGCAAGGTAACGGAGCGGGACAAGGCATCCGCAATAATGAGCTCCTTGCCCGGTGTGTACATGAGCTCAAAGTCATACCGTCTGAGCCGGAGGAGGATGCGCTGCAGCCGGGGTGTCATGTCATTCAGGTCCTTGTGAATGATGCGGACCAGAGGCCTGTGGTCCTTTTCGACAGGTGAACGTCGGCAGGCCGTACACATAATCGTGGAACTTGAGGATTCCGGTGAGCAGGCCCAGGCATTCCTTTTCGATCTGGGCCTCCCGCTGCTCGGTGGGTGTCATTGCCCGTGATGCGTAGGCAACCGGAGCCCAGGAGGAGGTGTCATCGCGCTGGAGCAACACCGCGCCAATTCCGCGCTGGCTCGCATCTGGCGAGATCTTCGTTTCCCTGTCAGGATCAAAAAAAGCCAACACAGGTGCAGTGGTGAGCTTGGCTTTCAGCTCCAACCACTCTGCTTGATGAGCTGCCTGCCACTCAAAGGCAGTGGATTTCTTTACCAGGTGACTGAGGGCCGTGGTGTGTGAGGCCAGATTCGGGATGAACTTGCCCAGGAAGTTCACCATCCCTAGGAAGCGCAGCACTGCCTTCTTATCTTCAGGGGTCTTCAGGCTTCGATGGCCTTGACCTTGTCTGTGTCCGGACGCACACCCTGCTGAGATATCTGGTCCCACCCAAGAAGTTCAGTGTTGTCATGCCAAAAGAGCACTTTGCCCTGTTCATCTTGAGGCCATTGGCGTGGACACGGCGAAATACCTGCTGGAGACGAGGAATGTGCTCTTCGGGGGTAGTGGACCAAATTATAACGTCGTCCACATACACACGAACCCCTTCAATACCCTCCATCATCTGCTCCATGATTCTATGGAAGATCTCCGAGGCCGAAACAATGCCGAACGGCATCCGATTACAGCAGTACCTGCCAAACGGTGTGTTGAAGGTGCAGAGCCTTCTGCTGGACTCATCCAGCTGGATTTGCCAGAACCCGTCTGATGCATCCAGCTTTGTGAAAAACCGGGCATGCGCCATCTCACTTGTCAGTTCCTCCCGCTTCGGGATGGGGTAGTGTTCCCGCATGATATTCTGGTTTAGATCCTTGGGATCAATACAGATGTGCAGCTCCCCTGACGGTTTCTTTACACAGACCATCGAGCTGACCCAGCCAGTCGGTTCTGTGACTTTGGAGATGATGCCCTGGTCCTGAAGATTCTTCAACTGTGCCTTCAGGCACTCCTTCAGTGGAGCCAGGACCCGGCGTGGAGCTTGGACCACAGGCGTGGCATCAGGCCGCTGCAGGATCTTGTAGCGATATGGCAGAGTGCCCATCCTGGCAAATACATCCGGATATTGAGCGAGGATGTCATCAATGCCGGCTTGAAGATCCACGTTGGGGGAGGTCATTGTGTAGACCCGCTGCACCAAGTTCAGCTGCTTGCATGCCTGTGTACCGAGCAGGGAGGCCCTGTCTGGCTTGACGATTTCAAACCTGAGCCTTGCGTGAATGCTCCTGTTGGACACGAGCAGATGGCAGGATCCCAGTGCTGTGATGGCGTTGCCGTTATAGTCCAGGAGCTGGCAGGCTGCTGGAAGGAGCTTGGGTGGCTTTTTGATGTGGTGGAAATCCACCTGTGAAAGAAGATTGGCAGAAGCACCTGTGTCCAGCTTGAACTGGATAGAGCACTGATTAACTTGCATCACCGCACGCCATTCGTCTGCAGAATCCACAGTGAGGATGGGCAGGCTTCGTGATGCTGTTGGCAAGGCATGCTCACGTGTGGTGATGATGCCCACATGGTAGGGGGCTCCGGGCAATCATCCTCCGGATCCGTGCTACTGCCAGGATCTGAATCCTGTACTCCGTGCTGTACACTCCGAACACGCCTGCGTTGGAGTTGGGAGCGTTGGCCCTTGATTGGTGGTGCAGACCTGCACAAGGCTGCATAGTGTCCAGGCTTCCCGCAATTTAAACAGCGCCCGCCTCTTGCAGGGCAGTGTTTCTTTAAATGGGCGGTGCCACGGTTCGGGCATGTCGTGACATTGTTACGCTCCATGCGTCGTCATACATGCACAGTGCAGTCGACAGACGTTTGCACCTGCGCAGTGTGGTGATCGGCCCCTTCGTTATCCCATTCACATCGCGCATGTGTGGAGCCCCGGGAAGAGCGTGCAAAATGGTTGCTTTCATCAATGCTGAGGCGCTGCATCCGGGCGATGGCCTGCACTCTCTCTGCCTCGTGGGAGGCAGGTTTCTCAGTTTCAGCCGATTTGTATTGGGAATACCGATTTTTGGCGTGCTCATGCACTGTACACGTTTCGATCACGCCTGACAGGGTCATATGCTTGATTTTCAAAAGCTGCTCCCTCAGAGGATCAGAGTGAACGCCAAAAACGATCTGGTCCCTGATCATGGAGTCAGCAATATCACCAGAGTTGCAGGACAGCGCTAGTAGTCGGAGATTAGTTAGGAAGGAGCTGAAAGATTTGTCTTTACCTTGTAGGCGTTGCTTAAAGAGATAGCGCTCGAAGATTTCATTGGTGTCCACTTCACAATGACTGTCAAACTTGTCCAGGATGGTCTGAAACTTCGTCTTGTCCTGGCCTTCGGCGAAGTTAAACGAGTTGAAGGTTTGGATGGCTTGATCCCCCGCAGTTGATAGGAGGGGGTATTCCCACTTCCTGGTATCAGACGCACCCTCAAGGTCTGAGGCTTCGATGTACAGCAGAAACCTTTGCTTGAAAGTCCGCCAGTTGGCACTGAGATTGCCGGAGGTCCGCAGCAGTTGAGGAGGCTGGATCTTCTCCATGGTGCCGGGATGTCTTTGCTGGTCGTCACGGGACAGATTGAGGTAAACCACCTTGATAAAGCAGACTACTGGTACCATGTCGTGTTAAGCACACTGAGATAACACGGGCTGCAACTGGATGCAGCTATAACTCAAGTAGATTCCAGACCTTGAGTTTAGTTCAACTTGATTTATTGAACCTGTCACACAGTTAGCACAGTTCTCTGTGAGTTCGACTCTCTGCTAACCTAGCTGTCATTTCTCTATCTAGACTGAACCAGACTAGCTCTCAGCCACGTGCTGTATGTGTTACGTGATATGTACACTGGACTCACTCTGTAGATGTCACTAGTAGAAAGGGGCAGAGTGTGAGTGCCTCGTGCCTTTTATAGTGGGAAACCACCCCCAAGTAGTCTGCCTGCTGATTGGTTATGTCCTGTTCCCTGTGCTCATTAGCTGCCTGTCTGTATCTCATTAAGTGCCTGTCAGCAAATCATGACAGGGAACCGCCAGGGCTGACAGAGCCAGATGATGCAGGGGGCTGCCCCTCCATCCTAGGGTGACCCTCAAGGCCCCATGGGCACCGACTGGAGGCCAACCCAAGCCACCCTACAGGTAGACAATGGCAGTCACCAGCTCTCCTGAGTCTCCCCCTCCTGACAACGGCACATCTTGGAGTCAGCGGGTGGAACAGGGTGGCACGACAAGCCATGTCCCACCGACAAGTTGCCAGGGGTACCAAAGGCAACAGGGTGCAGTCATCAGCAGGCTGCCCCCACCGCTCATGTGCATCCTGGGGACATGATGTAGTGGCAGAGCACGGAGGATCGCTGAGAGGGCCCTGGGGGATGGCAACACTGGTAGCTCGGGACAGTTAGGGTCACAATTGTTAATCATTAAAACACATTACACCTGAGACATGTGAAGCTTCTGTCACATTATTCCCCATTGGGGGTTGGCCTGCACCCATCTTCCCTCCACCCTGCCCTGGCCTCAACCCCCTGGCACGGTGGTCCTAGATCTGCACCCCCCTCCCCCTTTAACCCGTTAAGGTATATCACGTGCAGATGATGGGTGGAAGTGCGTTGTCGGCAGGAGTCAGACTATGTCCTTTCCTTACGGAGGAAGTTTTTGATTTGTATCTGTCGTAGTTCATTCCCTTTGGGCAGTTGCAACCTTTCCGTCAGCTCTTCCAATGTCACTAGTTTGTAATGTGTTTAGAAGTCCCTAACCGTCAGTGTCCCCCTGTCCTGCCTCCACCTCTCAAAGGCGACGTCCATTGTGGCCTGCGCGAACTTGTGATTGTTGTAGATGGGGGCCATGGTGGATATTTTGGTCAGGCCGAAGTGTTGCCTCAGCTGTTTCCATGTCTGGAGTGTGGCTATCGCCACTGAGTGCGGGGATGGAGGTGTGGCTGTGGCAAGGGCCCAGAGGGACTTTCCTATGCAGGAACTTACCTCCATCCTTACCCATTCTGTCTGCCCGGGCATCTTAATGGGCCTGGTCCAGGTCAACGTTTATACAGTTAGTTTCCCGGGCAAACAGGGCATCCGTGACTTGTGGCACTTATGGGCTGTTGCCTGGGATGTGCTGCACAAGTCCCTGCTTGAAACCTGGAATGAACCCAGGGCTGCGGCTGCCACCGGGAGCAGATATCCGCCTCCTCCAAGTCCGCAAGGAAATGGCACAGGTGTCGTACTGTCCCCTTGTTGAGGCGGAGCCTCTTGTGGCACATGCTATCTGACATTTCTTCAAACAGCAAGTGATGCCTGTCCACCCTGGGCTGCCGTGGCCTCCCCCTCTGGGTCCCTGATGGGCAGCCGAGTCCTCAGGACGCGGGGCAGGCCCCTGAATATGAGCTGCCACCTCAAGCCAATGTCGGCACTGCAATCGACGCCTTCTCCGGCATCTGGCTGTCTGGACTTCCACCAGCACCACAAGGGTAACTGCGATAGGGTCCACGATACAATCAATACCGTGATATCTGTAAGGATTGGAGAGGGTGAGAGGCCAACAATCAGTATGGCTTCCATCTCGGTACCCTCAAATCCCCCAAGCCTCCCCACCCTTACATTCCCTGCGATCTCTGGGTGCCATATAACAAGCCAGTTGTGCTGGGGGACACCACCCTACACACGCACCCCCGACTGCAGCAGGGGCCCCTGGGCACCGATCCCCACCGGGAACAGCACTGGGACTGGGCGCAGGTAATGGTCTCAGGAATCCAGGTGCCCACAGGCTGACTTCTCATTTTCCAAGATGGCTACTCACCTCCTCGGATCCCCTCAGCAGCCATTCTGCGAGCGTCACATTTTTAAATAGGTGTACTAAACAGTGCCCGCGTGACTGCTGCCTGGGGATCTGCTTAGATCACGGGAGGTTGTTAATGGAATGGAGATTGGCCTCAATTGGTGATCATTGGTTTCTCTCCCGCTGCGGCAGAATCCTTATCTCGCCAACGGGGGTGGGCCGGTTAGATCAGAAACCAATCGGAGCCCGACGCGGTTCCTGATTTTGGACTCTCCCGTGATCTAACCACCTTGCTCGGATTCGCACCCAGCATGATGCGGCCGTTAGATCGCACCCAGAATGTGGGGTGTGAAGGGCTGTAGTCAAGCGAGCTGTGAGAGTTAGTGAGTTTGTAATGGATACTAGTGGTCAGTCTAGCCCCAGAAATGGAGATAGAGAGGTCATGGAAGGGAGGGGAAGTATTGTAGATGGACCTTGTGAAGGTGATTGAGGGATGGAAATTAATACATGTTTCCAGGTCCAGACGGGAACATGAAGTGGCCCAAAACAGTCGTCGATGTACCGATAACAGAGTTGTGAAAGTGGGCAAGAGTAGAACTGGAACAAGGAATGCTCCACATACCTCATAAAGATACAATCAAAATTGGGACCAATGCGGGTACCCCATAACCTTTGGTTTGGAGGAAGTGAGACAAGTTAAAGAAGAAAATGTTCAGTGAGAGGATAAGTTCAGTCAGATAAAAGCAGACAATGCTGGACAATGTCAGCAGGTCTGACAATTGCTGTCCAGTGGGTCAACAGGCGAGGAACTGAAACTAGTTGAGTAACGCGTCCACATAGTGCTACTTCCTTGGTTGGAAAGGTTATTGTGAGCTGTGCACCAGAGGTGGTCGCAGAAGATCAGACGGGCTTTGTCAAGGGCAGACAATTAACAGCGAACATCAGGCGCTTGTTGAATGACCCCACCTGGGGGGAGAACACCGGGGGGTGATCATCTCCCTGGACGCAGGAAAGGCTTTAGACAGTCAAATGGAGTTACTGGAGTGGTTTGGGCTTAGAACAGGGTTCACCGCCTAGGTGAAACTCCTGTACAGCGCTCCCATGGTGAGCTTACAGACACATACCACCAGCTCTGGATACTTCTGGCTGCACAGGGGCACGAGGCAGGGACGCCCTTTATCCCTGCTGATGTTTGCCCTGGCAATTGAGCCAGTGGTGATTGCTCTTAGAGTGGTGAAGGGGTGGAGAGACATACATAGAGGAGACGGAGAGCAGAGTCTCATTCTTTTTTAAAAATACATTTAAAGTACCCAATTCTTTTTATCCAACTGGGGAACCAAATAGCCCATGACTGGACACAGATCCATAAATGGGGCCTGATAAGTTTGGTGGAGGAGGTAAAAAGAGACCTGCAGAGGTGGGGCTCACTCCTGTTCTCCCTGGCGGGGAGAGTGCAGACCATCAAGGTGAACATGCTGCTCAGGTTCAGCTTCCTGTTCAGATCCCTCCCGATCTTCGTCCCCAAGGCCTTTTTCACCCCAGTTGACAAGTTAATCGTGGTGTTTGTGTGTGTGTGTGTGTGGGGGGGGTTGGGGGGGGGGGGGGTAGGATTAGGAAGATGGCATTACCAGAAAGAGAAATGTGTGAGGCCTGGCCCTCCCGAACCTCCAGTTCTATCACTGGCCGGCTACCGCTGAAAGGATACGGGGATGAGCCAGGGAACCAGGAGCAGAATGGGTCAGTGGAGGAGAGTTCCTGCACAGGGGCATCCCTTCTGAGCACTGGCCATGACCACACTCCCATCCCCCCCAACCAGATTCTCAAAAAGCCCACGCGGAGAACGTGGCAGCAACTGCGACACCACTTTGGTCTGACCAAGATGTCCATCATGGCCCCCATCCGCAAGAACCACAATGCTCACCCCTGTGATAATGGATGCCTCCTTCAAAAGTTGGAGACAGGACAAAGGGATTCTGTCGGTCGGAGACATGTAAGTAGAGGGCAGGGTAATGACTCTAAGGGAACTTGGTTCCAGCTCCCAAAGGGAACAAACAAAGATACAAACAAATCCAAAACATCCTCCGCAAGGAGACAACGACATTCTCTCAGGTACCAGGACACTCACTATTAGACAGACTGCTGATTGCGGACGAGCTAGGAGATGGGAACTGTGCAGATGTGTACGGATCACTACTGGAGGAGATATTCTCACCCCTGGATATGACAAGGGAGAAATGGGAGGAAGAGCTAGGCAGTGAGATAGGGGGAGGACTCTGGATCGAAGTACTGCACTTGGCAAACTGCACCTCCACATGGGTAGGCTGAGGTGGTGCCAGGGCACACCTAACCAGGACAAGAATGAACGGGTTCTTTCCGGAGGTGGAGGGCAAATGTGAACGGTGCCAGGGAGGCGCAGCCAATCACACCCACATGTCCTGATCTTGCCAAAGACCCATCCAGTACTGGACGTCCTTCTTCAAGGCCATGCCCAGGGTTGTGGGGGTGAGGGTGGAGCCTTGCCCACTATTGGCGGTCTTCAAGGTATCAGAACAGCGCTCTTCATGGGGAGAGGGGTGGACATCCTGTGGTGGAGATCCCCAGTGGAGGTGCCTCAGTGGAGGAGTCCTCCCCCTTAAAATTGAGGACCTGGGATGGAGGGTGTTGCATGCATCAGCCCCATATGACTGTAAGCTGCATCGGTTCAAGGACTCCCAAGATGCCTTCCTGTTTTGCCGCCTTGTGGAGTCTGTGGACCATGCCTGTCTAAGTTGTTTTAGACTGAACCCCCTTTTTAGTTTTTGAAGAACATTTTGTTCCAGTTTTATTTGCAATTCAGCCCCAGGCTCCTTTTTTCAAATTAATTTACAGCATGTGGGGATCGCTGGTTAGGCCAGCATTTATTGCCCACCCCTAGTTGCCCTTCAGAAGGTGGTGGTGAGTTGCCTTCTTGAACCGTTACAATCCTTGAGGTGTAGGAGCAACCACTGTGCTATTAGGGAGGGAGTTCCAGGACGTTGATCCAGCGACAGTGAAGGGACAGCGATATATTTCTAAGTCAGGGTGATGAATGATTTGGAGGGGAACCTCCAGGTGGTGGGGTTCACAGATAACTGCTGCTCTTGTCCTTCTAGATGGTAGTGACCTTGGGTTTGGAAGGTGTTGTATACGGAACCATGGTGAGCTACTGCAGTGCAGCTTGTAGATGGTACACATGGCTATCACTGTTCGTCGGTGGTGGCGGGTTTGAATGTTTGTGGAAGGGGGAGCAATTAAGCCGGCTCTCTTTAGAATGATTAGAACATACAAAGAACATTCATAGAGTGCAGAAGGAGGCCATTCGGCTGCTTTGTCCTGGATGGTGTTGAGCTTCTTGAGTGTTGTTGGAGCTGCGCTCATCCAGTCAAGTGGGAATTATTCCATTACACTCCTGACTTGTGCCTTGTAGATGGTGGACAGGGTTTGGTGGGGTCAGGAGATGAGTTACTCGCCGTAGGATTCCTAGCCTTTGACCTGCCCTGGTAGCCACAGTATTTATTTGGCTAGTCCAGTTCCATTTCTGATCAATGGTAACCCCCAGGATGTTGATTGTGGGGTATTCAATGATGGGAATGCCAATGAAGTTACTGTGAAAATCACCTTGTTGCCCCATTCCGGTGCCTGTTCGGGTACACAGAGGGAGAATTCAGAATGTCTAATTCACCTAACAGTACGTCTTTCGGGACAAGGGGCGGTGGTTAGATCTTCTCCTGTTGGAGATGGTCATTGCCTGGCACTTCTGTGGCACGAATATAACTTGCCCCTTGCCAGCCCAAGCCTGGATATGACCAGGTCTTGCTGCATTTGGACAAGGACTGCTTCATTATCTGAGGAGTTGTGAATGGTGCAGAACATTGTGCAGTCATCCGCAAACAACCCCACTTCTTATTTTTAATAAATTTAAAGTGCCCAATTCATTTTTTCCAATTAAGGGGCAATTTAACGAGGCCAATCCCCCATCCTGCATATCTTTGGGTTGTGTGGGCGAGACCCATACAGACACGGAGAGAATGTGCAAACTCCACATGGACAGTGACCCAGGGCCGTGATAGAACCTGGGACCTCGGTGCCGTGAGGCAACCGTGCTAACTACTTGCGCCACCGTGCTGCCCGAACATTCCCACTTCTGACCTTTTGATGGCAGGGAGGTCATTGATGAAGCAGCTGAAGATGATCTATGGACACCCGGAGAGGGGCGGGGAAGGAGGAGGACCTCCTCGTGAACCTGTTCCTGCGTCTGGCCAGACCCGCCATCAACAGGCAAAGGCAGCGGGCAACCGAAGGGATCATCTGACCCGACTGTCTTCACCTCTACCGTGGCTATATTCATGGCTTGGAGTCCCCGGATTGGCAGTATGCAGAGTTTGCCAGCACCGTCAAGGTCTTCCATGCCCTGTGCGTCCCACAGGGACTGGGGTGCATTGTTGACCCTCTAAATTACATTTTGGTTCTATCTTTGAAGTTTCTTTTGTAATTTATTTTTGTTCAAGGCCCCTTTAATAATAATAATATTTATTAGTGTCACAAGTAGGCTTACACTGCAAATGAAGTTACTGTGAAAATCCCCTAGTCGCCACATTCTGGCGCCTGTTCAAGTACACTGAGGGAGAATTCAGAATGTCCAATTCACCAAACAGTATGTCTTTCGGGACTTGTGGGAGAAAGCCGGAGCTCCCGGCGGAAAGCCACGCGGACACGAAAAGAACATGCAGACTCCGCACAGACAATGACCGGGAATCTAACCTGGGATCCTGGCGCTGTGAAGCAACAGTGCTAATTTGTCCCTCAGTTTATTTGATTTGGTTTATTTAGTTATTTGCTCTGCCTCAAAATAGGGTAGGCTCTCAAGAAGCCCGATTAAATGTGCCCCTGCCATCAAACCCTTGGCAGAGGGAATTAAATTCTGTCCACGGGCAGACACTCCGACGCACATTATTACGCACGGAATCAGACACGTACCTTGACAGGTTACCCTGGGCATTCCTACAGTGCCTCACCCTGAGGAAGAATGTGGGTTATGCGTGTGAGAATGTTAAGGCTGACACCGAAAGAAATTAATGTTGACAGCTTCATCTTTGTTCTGTAATGGGGCCAGTCAGAGATGGAAATTCATAATATCCAAACTCCTACTTGACAGCTCTCGGCTCGAGCTAGTACCCGGGCCTTGAAGATTCTGTGAGCCACAAGTGCTGTTTCTTCACCACAGCTGGCTTGTTCTGTGGGCAGATATGATATCCAGCCTTTCCTCGCTCCCTAAAGGGGCATCACAGTAGCACGGTGGTTAGCACTGCTGCCTCAATTCGCCAGGGATCTGGGATCGATTCCGTCTTGGGAGACTGTGTGGAGTTTGCACATTCTCTCCGTGTCTGCATGGGTTTCCTCCAGGTGCTCCAGTCTCCTCCCACAGTCCAAAGATGGGAAGGTTAGGTAGGTTGGCCATGCTGAATTGCCCCATAGTGCACAAAGGTTTGGTGGGATTTCAGGATTACAGGGATGGGGCAGGGGAGTAGTCTTAGGTAGAGTGCTCTTTCAGAGGGTTGGTACAGGCTTGATAGGCTGAATGGCCTCCTTCTGCACTGTAGGGACTCTCTGATTGTATTGAAAAACGTACTTTCGCTGATTACATTGAGCAGCCAAATTGTAACCACCATTGTAACTGTTTTGACAAATGTATGAACTCTACCTGGTGAACAATCCATTCCTATTGGTAGGTCACAAACCAGGGGCGTCATTCTCCGCCGGCGGGAGTCTCCGTTCTGCCGGCACCGGGGGGTTTCCCGACGGCGTGGGGCTGCCCCACAATGGGAAACCCCATTGACCGGCCGGTGTTACGGAGACTCCCGCCGGCCGGTCGACGCAGAAATGTGGCGGGGCGGATAGGAGAATTTCGCCCCAGGTTCTAATATACATCATGCAGCCCCGCTTTAAAATCTCTGATGAGGCTCCTGCCTGCAACTGGAGGCAAGCACATCTGAAACTACAACTGGGGCATATGCCTCACTCCACAATTTTCAGAGCTCTGTCTTCCTGCTTCGTGCAGAGGTGAGCGTGAAATATTGCTCCTTAGCTGTTTACAGAGATTGAAGTCAAAGCAAACCAAGATAAAAGGAGCAGAAATGTTATACTCCAAGGGGTGACTCATAACAGGTTTGGTACAGGTGATAGACTCAAGTCCCAGATTTCTGGGCTATTTGTTATCTGGACTGAGTCACTGCCCCTATCGCAACGGAAGTTTGCAGTAAATGTATATAAAAACATGAATAATAACAAGCCCTTTAGTCCTGCAGATGTTTATGAATAGATTACATTTGCTATGGACCCCCACCCCAGCCTAGCCCAACCCAGCCCAGAGACTGAAGTCCCGAGTGGAAGATGACTAACTACCTGCCTGATGCTTGCACAGGTGCACAAGAGTCACCTTAAAGCCTGAGGCCTGGGAGTCAGCCTTTTAGCTCTTGGCTTCAACCTGGTATTTTGGCGACTGTCGCAGTGACACCTGACGCAGCACGGAACAGCCTCGTAATTTATCCGAACTCAACACATTGGTGAGGCTCCCGCCTGCAACTGGCATGTGCCACGGACCGCCCATGTGGAAGCCCCAAAGAAAATGGAGGCAAGCACAGGCTTCTGTGGAGGGCACACCTGCTCTTCTACTTTAAAAAAAAGTGTCCCAGTACCTTTTACATTGACCTGAGAGTGTTAGGGGTGGTGGGGGTTGGCGGGGTGGTGTTGGGTTCAAGGTTTCTCCAAAGGACAGCACCCCCATCTGAGGTCATGTCCCTAACCCTAACCCTGCAGTGGACCTCAGATCCAGAGTAAATATGCCGCTTTGGCTCTGTGGCAGCAGCTCTGAAGGCCAGTTTGAAACTTAGGAACAGCTGTCAAGTGTAAAGTAAACTGTGTCTCACAGGGACAGGAATGGCGGGGTGGGTCTGAGTAAGAGACAATACTGTTGTCTCAATAATCTAGCTGTTGTTCTTCCTAGCAATTGCTTTGTGTTGAATTCTGCTGAGAATGGACCTGCTAATGGGCCTGGAGAGTTAAAACTCAGATAGGACAAGGTTTAAGGGGGGAAAACGAGGGGAATGAGTGGAAATACAATTGGCGCCACAAGTGAGACATTTGAGCTAAAGACCAATTCCAGTGTCAGGATTGAGTAATGAGCGATTGCAAGCACGTCGCTGTTCATTTCATTCGGCTCAAAGCATGACGGACCTGGGACTTTTGTGGTTAGTGAGGCCTGGTTTCTTTCAGCGTAAGTATCGGTGAGATCTTCAGCCAAGTGCAGAATGGTAGGTGATGAACACCAGCCAATGTTTCCCTAGTTTCGTCCAGGATGTTGCCTGGAATGGAGAGTAGGTCTTACGAGGAAAGATTGAGGGTTCTAGGCCTTTTCTCATTAGAATGGAGAAGGATGAGGGGCGACTTGATAGAGGTTTATAAGATGATCAGGGGAATAGATAGACAGTCAGAGACTTTTTCCCCGGGTGGAACAAACCATTACAAGGGGACATAAATTTAAGGTGAATGGTGGAAGATATGGGGGGATGTCAGAGGTAGGTTCCTTACCCAGAGAGTAGTGGGGGCATGGAATGCACTGCCTGTGGAAGTAGTTGAGTTGGAAACATTCGGGACCTTCAAGCAGCTATTGGATAGGTACGTGGATTATGGTAGAATGATATAGTGTAGATTAATTTGTTCTTAAGGGCAGCACGGTAGCATTGTGGATAGCACAATTGCTTCACAGCTCCAGGGTCCCAGGTTCAATTCCGGCTTGGGTCACTGTCTGTGTGGAGTCTGCACATCCTCCCCGTGTGTGCGTGGGTTTCCTCCGGTTTCCTTCCACAGTCCAAAGATGTGCAGGTTAGGTGGATTGGCCATGCTAAATTGCCCTTAGTGCCCAAAATTGCCCTTAGTGTTGGGTGGGGTTACTGGGTTATGTGGATAGGGTGGGGGTGTTGACCTTGGGTTGGGTGCTCTTTCCAAGAGCCGGTGCAGACCCGATGGGCCAAATGGCCTCCTTCTGCTCTGTAAATTCTATGATTAATCTAGGACAAAGGTTCGGCACAACATCGTGGGCCGAAGGGCCTGTTCTGTGCTGTATTTTTCTATGTTCTTAAACCCAGCTGGCCTCTTGTGGATGGTATTGGCCCCTCCAGTGTTTTGGGATCGGGTGGTACACACAGTCCCTGGGCATCAGTAACATTAGTGTCAACTGACAAGAGTCTGAAACCACTTTGGCCATTAACCCTCGTGGAAAAGGAATCAGAAGGTCATGGATTCGACCTCCACTTGAGCACCAGAGTCCGCAATCTAGCCTAACACTCCCAGTGGATGTAAAAGGTCTCATGGCACTCACCTGAAGAGGGACACAAACATTTTCCCCAATGTCATGGCTGAATAGTTTCCCTCAACCAGAAATCAGATAATCAAAATACTGTGGACTCTGAAACTCTGAAATATAAATGGAAAATGCTGGATAAACTCAGCAGATCTGGCAGCATCTGTGGAGAGAGAACGCTTCGAGTCCATATGACTTCTTCAGAACTGGGAAAAGTTTGAGATGGGTCCGGTTTTAAGCAATTATAGAGGCACGGGAAAGGGAGGAAAGGACAAAAGGAGACCCAGGAACAGGAGGAAGCCATTTAGCATATCGAGCGTGCTCCGCCATTAATATGAGTCATGGCTGATCGAACACTTCAACGCCTTTTACACTCACTATCCCCCTCTTTATGTTGTTAATCAGAAATCTATCAACCTCTGCTTTAAACTGTATACAATATTCCAGGTGTGGTCTCGCCAAGGCTCTGTATAATTGCAGCAAGACATCCCTGATCCTGTATTGAATCCTGTCTATTCCTGTCTACTCCTTTAAGTATTTTAATGGTTTCAATGACATCACCTCTCATTCTTGGAAATTTTGGAGAATACAGGCCCAGTTTCCCCAATCCCCCTTCATAAAACAGCCACACCATCCCCGGAACAAGTCTGAACCTTTGTTGCACTCCCTCTCTGGCAATAATATCCTTCCTAAGGTAAAGGGACCCAAACTCTACACAGTGCTCCAGGTGTGGTCTAACCAAGCTCCTATACAATTGAAAAAATACCTCACTACTCCTGTACTCAAACCCTCTTGCGATAAAGGCTAACATTCCATTAGCCTTCCTAATAGCTTGCTGCACCTGTATGTTGGCCTCCAGTGGCCTATGGACAAGGCCAACCAAGTTCCTTTGTACATCTACACTTTCAAATCTCTCACCATTTAGTAAATACTCTGCACACCTGTTCCTTCTACCAAAGTGGATTACCTCACATTTTCCCACATTCTGCCACCTGCCATGTTCTTGCCCACTCACTAAGTCTGTCCAAATCCTCCTGTAGCCAATTTACATCTTCCTCATAACACACATTCCTGCCTAGCTTTGTATCATCCATGAACTTTGCATTTGGTCCCCAGGAGCTGGTTTAGCACAGGGCTAAAGAGCTGGCTTTTAAGGCAGACCAAGGCAGGCCAGCAGCACGGTTCAATTCCTGTACCAGCCTGCCCGAACAGGTGCTGGAATGTGGCGACTAGGGGCTTTTCACAGTAACTTCATTTGAAGCCTACTTGTGACAATAAGCCATTTTCATTCAAATCATTGATGTATATTGTGAACTGCTGGGGCCCAAGTACTAATCTGAAATGAAATGAAAATCGCTTTTTGTCACAAGTAGGCTTCAAATGATGTCCAACAGCATGAATTTGCACAAAAGGATTTAAAATTTGCCGAGATTTACATATGTACCTGTCTGTAAAATAAACATACAAAGCTCTTAAAACTGTTTGGCTATTTGAAGCCATTTATTGTGGATTCCAAGAATGTTGTGAAAAGTCCAAGGTATATAAATGGATAAAAATCACTCAAAACCCACGCACACCTCCCCTCCCACTAACCAATCAGCCCGATGAAGCTGCAAAATGTTTAATAGCAGCAATTAAACTGTCAGGAGCAGTACAAAGAAGCAGAATGATTACCGATGGCCAGGTTTGCCAATTAGCTTGAAGGCATTCCTGGATCATAGAATCCCTCCAGTGCAGAAGGAGGCCACTTGAGCTATCGGATCGGCACCAGCCCTCTAAAAGAGCACTCCAATCAGGCCTAAGCCCTCGCTTCACCTCCGTAACCCCACCTTTTGGACACTAAGGAGCAATTTAGCACGGCCAATCCACCTAACCTGCATATCTGGGGCTGGTTTAGCGCAGTGGGCTAAACAGCTGGCTTGTAATGCAGAACGATACCAGCAGCGCGGGTTCAATTCTCGTACCGGCCTCCCCGAACAGGTGCTGGAATGTGGTGACTAGGGGCTTTTCACTGTAACTTCGTTGAAGCCTACTTGTGACAATAAGCGATTATTATGATCTTTGAGCACATGATATCTGATCACATGTCTTCTCTCCACAGTTTTATATTGATTTTTAAAATAAATATAGAGTACCCAATTGGGTTTTTTTCCAATTAAGGGGCAATTTATCGTGGCCAATCCACCTACCCTGCACATCTTTGGGTTGTGGGGGTGAAACCCATGCAGACATGAGGAGAATGTGCGAACTCTACACGGACAGTGACCCAAGGCCGGGATTCGAACCTGGGTCCTCAGTGCCGTAGGCAACAGTGTTAACCACTGTGCCTTGTGCCGCACCCACAGTTTTGTATAGATGGTAGAAAGGTCGAGTCCCCTGACACTTAGCCTTCGCCTGTGGTTCCAAGGCAGCAGCTGTTCCGTGAGATGCTCCAAGAAGCAGGAGGGAACTTGCTGAGTTGCGGAATACATCTGCGAATAGGAAGTGTGAACATTGCTTCCCTCCTTGCTTGCGGGCCAAAGGCTCCGGGACAGTCTCACTCTCACTCTCATCCCTGTCCAGAGTTTCCAACTCAGGGGAAAATGCTACAGTTGAGCCAGAGTGACTGCGTTGCTCTGTTTAGTCAGGTGAGTGCCTACATCCTCAGCAGCTCCATTCCCCACACACAACTCTGTGGGCATGGGGACCTCTCTGAAATTTGATCAGGCACAGAGAGTAACAGTAGACTGTCTGAGTGAGTGTGAGTGAGTGAGTGAGTAGGATCGAGTGAGTGCGAGTGTGAATGAATGAATAAGAGCGGGTGAGTGCGAGTGTGAGTAAGTGAAGAAAATGAAAATCACTTATTGTCACAAGTAGGCTTCAAATGAAGTTACTGTGACAAGCCCCTAGTCGGCACATTCCAGCACCTGTTCGGGGAGGCTGGTATGGGAATTGAACCCGCGTTGCTGGCCTTGGTCTGCTTTACAATCCAGCTATTTAGCCCACTGTGCTAAATCAGCCCCAATGTGCCAAAGTGTGCCGAATGGAGGATTTTAAGAATATTGGCTTCTACATATTGGGACAATTTAAGGGTTAAAAGCCTGGGGTTATAGTGTGTTTGACTGCAGTGGTCACGTTTCTAAAAGGGAGTTTGTTTTGTAAAGGTCTGGGAACTTCTAAGAAACAGCAGGTGAAATTGAGGAGAGGAACGTGGTTTGACTGGGGAAGTCCCTGGGGAGTTAACTTATTTGCATCCTGCAGAGAGAATTTGTTTTTCCACTTGGGAAGATGAGGTAATTGCCGGGTGGAGCCCAGGAATGCAGAGCAGCAGTTAGTTTTGGAGAAGTTTTGGGAGAGAGAGGAGCTGAATTCTAATCTGCCTGATCCTTAGTCCATAATTCTCTCATAATATGATACTGGTAAAACAATAATAACATTTAAAGAAGAGCAGACTTGTCTGGGGACCAGGAAGAAGCTGAAACAGAGTGAACCAGCTTTGTGAAGATATTCAGCCAGAATCTGAAGGAGTTCCAAAATTAGCCAAATCTGTTTTATAAAGCAAGTGTTACTCTATGCCCTGCTAATTTTAAATTGAGAGCTGTATGTTTCTTTTCTTGTTGTTTAATGAGAAATTGAATAGTAGTGTTAAGAGGCAATTGTAAGCTGTTTGTTTTGGGTGTGAAGTGAAAAGGTTTAATATTGTATTAATAATAAAGTTTTGTTTTATAATGTCCAATTCACCTAATGAACATGTCCTTTGGGTTTGTGGGAGGAAACCGGAGAACCTGGAGGAAACCCATGCAGACACGGAGAGAACGTGCAGACTCCGCATAGACAGTGACCCAAACTGGGAATCGAACCTGGGACCCTGGTGCTGCGAAGCAACAGTGCTAACCACTGTAGTACCATGAATGTGTATGAGTGAATGATTGTGAGTCTGAAGATGAGTGAGTGGGTCTAAGTGTCTGTAAGTGTGAGTGTATGAGTGAGTGTGAGTGATTGTGAGTGAGTGTGAGTGAGTGGCTGCAAGTGTGAGTTGATATGAGTGAGTGTAAGTGAATGAGAGTATGTGAGTGATTGTGTGTGAATGAGTGTGTTTCAGTGTGTTTGAGTGAGTGAGTGTGTGAGTGAGTATGAGTGAGTGAGTGTGAGTAACTTTGAGTATGAGTGAGTGTGAGTGTGTAAGAGTGAGTGAATGCAACTGTGAATGTCTGTGAGTATCTGCAGGTGTGTGTGAATGAGTGTGTGTTAATACGTGTGAGTGAGTCTGTGTGACTGAGTATGAGTGATTGTGATAGCGTGTGAGTATGAGTGAGTGGCTTCAAGTGTGAGTGTGTATGAGTGTGAGTGAGTCTGAGTGAATGAGTGTGTGAGTGATGAGTATGTGTGAATGAATGTGAGTGAGTGCAAGACTGAATGGCTATGAGTGTGAGTGGGTATGTAAGTGTGTGAGTGAATGTGAATGTGACTGACAGAATGTGAGTGTGTGTGAGTGAGTGAGTCTGAGTGTGAGTAATGTGAATGAGTCAGTGAGTGTGAGTGAGTCCAATGAGTGTGAGTGCGTGAATGAGTGAGAGTGAGTGAATGTGAGTGTGAGTAAGAGTGAGTTGCAGTGTGAGCAGGGGTGTTTGTGAGTGAGAGTGAGTGTGAGTAAGTTTGAGTGAGTGCGAGTGAGTGAGTATGAATGAGTGTGTGAGAGTGCACGTCTGAGTGGATGCGAATGTGAGCAATGGTGAATGAGTGTGAGTGAATAAGTGTGTGTGAGTGAGTGGTTGTGAGTGTGTGTTTGAGTGTGTGTGTGAGTGTGAGTGAGTAAGTGTGAGTGAGTGAGAGTGGATGTGAGTGAGTGAGTGTATGTAATTGTCTGTGTGCAAGCGAGTGAGTGCATGTGTGAGTGGGTGTAACTGTGAGTGGGTGTGACTTAATGAATGCGAAGGAGTGTATGTGAGTGAATGTGTGCGTGAGTGGGTGTCAATATGTGTGAGCGAGTATTTTGAGTCTGTTTCAGTGAGTGAGTTTGATTGAGTGTGATTGGGTATGAGTGAGTGAGTGTAGGTGTGTGAGTGAGTAGGTGAATATGAGTGAGTATGAGTGTGAGTAGGTGTGAATGAGTGAATGTGAGTACATGTCAGAGCTAGTGAGTGAATGAGTCTGAATGAGTGGCTTTGAGTGCATGAGTAAGTGAGTGTGAGTGAATGTGAGAGTGAGTGTGAGTGAGAGAGCAAGTGAGTGAATGAGTGTGAAGTAGTGTGTTTGAGTGTGTGAATGAATGTGAGAGTAAGCATGGGAGCGAGCGTGAGTGAGTGAGCGAGTGAGTGTGAATGAGTGTTTGAGTGTGAGTGAATGTGAGAGTGAGCGTGAGAGAGAAAGTGAGTGAGTGAGTGAGCAAGTGAGTGAGTATGCGTGAGTGTGTGTGAGCAAGTGTGAATGACTGAGTGTGAGTGTCTGAGTGTGAGTGAGTGAGGTGAGCATGTGAGTGTGTGAGGCGAACTTGTGAGCGAGTAAGTGTGAGTGCGAGGGAATGTGTGAGTGTGAATGAGTGAGAGTGAGAGTAAATGAGTGAGTGACCGAGCATGTGAGTGTGTGAGAGTGAGTGTGTGTGCGTGTGAGTGTGAGTGAGTGAGTGAATGTGAGTGAGTCTGTGTAAATGAGTGAATATGAGTGTGGGTGAACGAGAGTGAGTGAGTGTGAGTTAGTGAATGAGTGTAGGTGAGTGAGAGTGAGTGTGTGACTGAGTGTGTTTGAGTGTGTGAGTGAGTGTGTGCGTGTGAGTGAGTGTGAGTGGGTGAGTGAATGTGTGTGCGAGGGAGTGTTAGTGGGTATGAGTGAGTAAGTGTAAGTGGATGTGAGTGAGTGTATGTGAATGAGTGTGTGTGCGCATGAGTGTGTTTGAGTTGGTGTGTGTGAGTGAATGTGAGAGTAAGAGTGAGAGAGAAAGTGTGAGTGAGTGAGGAAGTGAGTGAGTATGCGTGTGAGTGAGTGTGAATGACTGAGTGTGAGTGTCTGAGTGTGAGTGCGTGAGGTGAGCATGTGAGTGTGTGAGGCGAGCTTGTGAGCGAGTAAGTGTGAGTGCAAGGGAATGTGTGAGTGTGAATAAGCGAGTGTGAGAGTAAATGAGTGAGTGACCGAGCATGTGAGTGTGTGCGAATAAGCGTGCATGCATGTGAGTGTGAGTGAGTGAATGTGAGTGAGTGTGAGTGAATGAGGAATATGAGTGTGGGTGAATGAGAGTAAGTGAGTGTGAGTTAGTGAATGAGTGTGGGTGAGTGAGAGTGAGTGTGTGACTGAGTGTGTTTGAGTGTGTTTGAGTGTGTGAGTGAGTGGGTGCGTGTGAGTGAGTGTGAGTGAGTGAGTGAGTGAATATGAGTGTGGGTGAATGAGAGTGAGTGAGTGTGGGTTGGTGAATGAGCATGGGTGAGTGTGAATGGGTGTGAGTGCATGTGTGTGTGTATGGATGTGAACGAGCATGAGTATGAGTGGGTGTGCAACGTGTGTGTGAGTAGGTGTGAATTAGTGTGAGTGTGTGTGTGAGTTGTTGTGAGGGTGTGTACGTATGAGTGAGTGTGAGTGGGTGAGTGAATGTGTGTGCAAGGGAGTGTTAGTGTGTGAGTATGAGTGAGTGAGTGTATGTGAGTGAGTGTGTGTGTGCACGCATGAGTGTGTTTGAGTTGGTGTGTATGAGTGAGTGTGAGTGAGTGAATGAGTTAGGCAATGTGTGAGTGTGAGTGAGTGCTGTGAGTGAGTGGGTGTGAGTGTATGTGAGTGAGAGTGTGCATGATTGTGTGTGTTTAAGTATGTGTGAGTGAGTGTGTGTGAGCGGGTGTGAGTGTATGATTGAGTGTGAGTGAGTGCATGTGTGAATGAATGGGTGTGAGTGTGATTGGGTGTAAGTGAATGAGTGTGAATGAGTGCATGTGTGTGAATATGTGTGCATGAGTGTATGAGTGTGTGTTTGAGTGTGTGTGAGTGATTGAGCGTGAGTGAGTGCGAGTGTGTGATTGAGTATGAGTAAGTGAGTGAGTGTGAATATGCATGAGTGATTGTGAGTGAGGGGGTGATTGAGGGTGAGTGAGAGAGTGAGTGTGTGTATGTTTGTGTGAGTGAGTGTGTTTGAGTGTATTTGAGTGGGAGTGACTTTGAGTTGAGTGACTTTGAGTAAGTGTGTGAGTGTGTGTGACTGAGTGAGAGTGAATGAGTGTGAGTATGAGTGAGTGATGAGTGAGTGAGAGTGTGTATGTTTGTGAGTATATGAGTGAGTGTGAGTGGGTGAGTGAGAGTGAGTGAATGAGTAAGGCGAGTGTGTGCATGTCCCGGTAACTGAGGAGCATTGCCGAGCACATCGACACTGTGCTGCAGACATTGGGGAGATGCCAGGGTTGGCAGAGCCAAATGACATGGGCAGCCGGGGCTCGATCCAGCTGCCCCTCCACCTGAGGTGAACCCCAGGGCCCTATGGGCACCGACCGTGAGCAGGGGGCATTGGATGCCAACCCGGAGCCACCCTATAGAAGTGGCGACGGCACCCACCAGCTCCCCCGAGACCCCACCCCCTCCCTAACCTCGGTGGTTCTTGGAGTCAGCTCCGCAACAGGACGACATGGTGAGCCATGTGCGGGTGGAAGGTGGGACAGTTAAAAGAAGATAGTAGGTTAGGGCAACTAGGGATGAGCAAGAAAAGTCAGCCGAATCAGTAATGCACACATCCCGTCAATTAATTTTTAAAAAGGTTATCTTGTTGTTGTCCAGTTTATTTATTGCTCATTTCATCATTATTCTGGTTTTAAATAAATAGTAATTGTATTTCAGCTTACAAACCTGGTGACTGTAATCATTGGGCAGCCAAGGGCAAAAAATAATTACTTGTTAATTCACTTGTATTCTGACTCCGGGGCTTGAGTTGACCGTGCATTTCCCCAAGGTGTCATAACATAATTTGTGGGCTCGTCCAGGATTTTGGGAATGGCAGACAGCACATTTGGGTTACAGTGAAAATTATAAGAGACACCGGGTTTGTACTGATATAATAGGATGGCTCTCGAAGCAACTAAAAGTTTTCTTGAAGTGGAAGACTTATCTCTGGTTTATTTAAAAGAACTTCGCAAAGATAAGTCAGCCAAATTGGTGGGTGCATTAGAAATAGAGATATCAGATAGAGCTACGAAGTGGACGCTGCTTAACATTTTATTCTGAACGGGCTGCTAGGAACACAGGTCAGCCCACAGAGTAGTGTAGCATCAGATATATTTTCTGTGGGGATGTTGAGCTGGAAAGAGTTCAGCCGCAGTTAGAGCATGAAAGTGAATTAAAAAGAATAGAAATGGAGATGCAGCAAAAGGAAAGGGAGCTGATGCAAAAAGAAAGAGCAAACAAAATGGAGATGGAAGTGATGAAGTTGGAAAGAGAGAGAGGAAATAGAAAGAGAAAGAGAGAGAGAGAGAGAGAGAGAGGAAAAAAGAAGAGAGAGAGAGAGTTGCACCTTAAAGCACTGGAGGTGAGCTGGGTGCTGCCAAAACGTAAAGGGGAGCTTAATCTAGAATGGAACCCAGTGGTGATATGTTTAAACAGGCCCTCCCAAAATCCATTGAGAAGGATGTAGAAGCCATTACCTATGCAGAGTAAATTGATGGGAGTGGGCACAGGACTTTTGTGTTTCCCCGTCAAAGTGGGGGTTTAAGAATTATGATGAGATAAAAATTGGCTATTCGGGATGCATAATGTAGCCACCTAAAATGGCCACCTGGAAAGGACCATGGAAATTGTGGTCAACTTGGACACAGACAAGTACACAGCCTCTGTGTATTGTGCAAAGAAGCCAGACCTGATAGAAACTTGCACCCATTAAAGGTCAATCACCATTTCCCCAGGACAATAGAACTCGATTCAAGGAACGGTAACAGTAGCAGACTAACCGGCGCCACTTCCCCTTATTTTGAAAGGCCTGTGTGTCTGGGACAATGACAGCTAGGACCCGCCCAGCCACTGAGGTATCCGCCCACTAATTGGCCAGGATCAATGAGGGTGATCTAAACCCTATCGATCCATTGGATCTGGAGTTAGGACTGCCCAAAAGGGCGTGAAAGAGAAGAAGGATAAGAAGCCCTGCGCACTAGGGTTCGGCCTCTTTTGGACCGGCCTGTGTGTGACAAATTGCAGCAGATCAACCAGCCAAGTTCAAGGACCCGCGATCGCTACCTGAAGGACGAGCCCAGCCGTGATGAACCTGAAGACTTCCAACAGAACCACGTGGACACAGATAAAGGCCTTATCTGCCGCACAGAGTCGGTCACCCCGAAGTTAAGTCAAGGTCATCTTAGCTATTAGGTTTAGTTTAATGCATAACTGCGTGTATCATTGCACATAGAAATAAGTGTGTTTGTTAATAAACTGTCTTTTGAACCAATATACTGGTTGTATGGTCATTCGGTCAATATAAGAAACAGCTTGTGGTTCACATAGAAATAAAGAAGTCAACATTTATTGGCGACTCCGACGGGACCTCGATTAGAAGTGACTTTGCTACTCCGAGAGAGCCCACCATTTTGAATTGAATTGGAGAAAAGAAAAACGAACCACAAGAGTAAGTTTCATATCGACCAAGTAACCGAATTTCGGAAGTGTGCACTAACCGCATGCGTAACTAACAGGGAAGGGTAAGGTAAACTCGTCAGACTTGCATGCAAATCTGGAGGGATTGTGAATTGGAATATAGCCTTAAGGCGTACCCGTTATTCGATCAACTTCTTATTCCCCCCTGTTCCAAATTTTAAGTAGAGAAGAGATGGCAGCGCAGATGACAGAGAGAATGATGAATCCACAGCAGCAACACGAGGTCGCAGTAGCCGACAAATCAGAGCAGTGCCCCGTATGGGAGGATGTACTGAGGAAGTATTTAAAGGGGAAACGGTGGCCCCTTTGGTTGCATTTTTGTGCAAATACTGAGTCAGGTCCAGGAAAGATAGGACAAACTTGGTGGGAGAATCTTTGTGAGATATATAAGAAAAACGCAGGAAAGTTTAGAAAGCCAATGGCAATAGTGTGCTGCTTGGCACAGTAACGAGGCACCGAGGAGGTCGTCGAGACGCTCCGCAGACAGTTAGTAGAGAAGGAAGAGGAGAATGAGGGAAACAGTAAGGAAAGCGAGAATATTATTGAGGAACTTCGGGAGAAGTTAGCTGCTAAAGACAGAGAAATCGCCGATGTTAAACGCGCCCACCAGTCTTGCAGAGTACACCTTAGCAGCTTCCAAACCCAGTACGGCAAGGCCTATCAAGACACACAGCGCGCAGTCTTGGTAAGAGAGGAGACTGAATACCAGGGGCGGGATTCTGCCGTAATCGCGGTGGTGGGCAACTCCGGCGGGAAGGAGTGACGTGAACCACTCCAGCGTCGGGCCGCCCCAAAGGTGCGGAATCCTCTGCACCTTCAGGGGCTAGGCCGGTGCCGGAGTGGTTTGCGCCGCGTCAGCCGGCGGGGAAGGGGCTTGGCGCCACGCCAACCGCGCCGAAGGGCTTCCGCCAACCTGCGCGAGTTGGCGCATGCACGGGAGCGCCAGCGTGTGCTGGCATCACCCCAGCGCATGCGCAGGGGGGGGTTCATCTCCGCGTCGGCCATCGTGGAGGAATAGCAGCCGACGCGGAGGAATAGAGTGTCCCCCATGGCGCAGGCCCGCCCGCGGATCGGTGGGCCCCGATCGCGGGCCAGGCCACGGTGGGGGAACCTCCAGGGGCCAGATCCCCCCGCATCCCCCGAAGACCACGGAGGCCGCACGCGCCACCAGGTCCCGCCGGTAAGGACCTACTCTAATTTACGCTGGCGGGACCGGCAAAAAAGGGGTGGCCACTCGGCCCATCGCGGAGAATCGTCGGGGGAGGGGGGGCTGCTGCCAGCGGCCACCAACCGGCGCGGCGTGATTCACGCCCCCGCCAAATTTCCGGCGGCGGAGAATTCGGCAGTCGGCGGGGGCGGGATTCTCCAACCCGGCGGGGGGTCGGAGAATCCCGCCCCAGGTCACTCAGTTAACAAAAAAGTGTGCCGATTTACAGGCAGCTTTAAGAGCGCTCCACCCGTCCACTAAAGAGCAGAGCACCGTTGACCACGTTAAATGCCAGCGAAAGATAGGTAAGCTCCAGTCGTTACTTTCAGTTCAGAATGGTTTTATGTGTACATTCGGGACAGACGAGCCAGATGAGGAAGAGATGGCAGATTGGGAAGAGTTAACTGAAAGCGCGCAAATGTATGTTAAAGGAACGGAAAGTCAAAAGCAGCCGCCACGCATCCCAAAAAGAAAGGCACCGGCACCACAGGGGGCACCAACCCCCCCCCCTGCCCCGACACCCATGAATCCGATAACCACAGAGAGAAGGATTAGAGACCAAGCAGGTCCAGATATCACCTACACCACCCCACTTTCGGTAACCCAGTTAAGGGACGCTTGCACTAAAATCACTCCATTTCAGCCCACCGCAGACCCATATAGCTTCTTCAAGGAGGTGCGCCAGCAAAAGGTCATGTACGGGTTACATGAGAGGGAGGAAGTAAAATTGATAGTAATGAGTCTCAGCCATTCGGCACGGTCAGCTTTGCTAGAACCCCAAAACGTAGGAGGAACCCTAGAGGAAATGAAGGCCGCAATATTAGATGCTATCGGATACAACAAAGGGGATCCGGTAGAGGGTTTAAATTAATGCAGACAGAATAAAGGGGAATACCGACTGTCTTTGCTGGTCGCCTCTGGATACATTTCAAGGCAGTATATGGAAACTTAAACCGCGCTCATCTGGAGTAGGAGGAAACCACTAAAAGGTCCCGTACTTTAGTTTTGCATGACACTGAAGCAGGTAAAAGGGCTTGCGCAAATTATGACCCGGCAGATACCACACACAATGAGATTTGGGTACTCCGACGTCCAACTAGGGCATGGGAACAGTCATAACAGGATCAGATGGACCAGAACGGATTAGAAGCCACGATGAACCCCGTTAGAACTAGCCAGGAACCCGCATGGACAAATGAGGGCAGAAGAGAGGAACATTTCCCCGAGACCAGCACTCCAGAGTACAAGACCCAACCCACGCACCATGAGGTTCATGTTACAATTGTGGACAAGTAGGACATTTCACCCGCGATTGCAGACAAAACCCCCACACAATCAACGACCCCAACAGCCCAACGCCCCGCCCAGAAACAATAGGCCAGACCACGATCGCCAGCCACGACAGCTAGAAGGCAACATCGCTCCATGCATACCGTAAACGCCCGATCAAATAACCTCGCTTATAACTCCCTAGAGTGACGGTGTCCGGAGTCTCCAACATGGGTCTGTGACACGCGCTGGGATAATGTCGGACGACCGGTTGTCACAGGCATAGACTGGGGACATGCAGTTGATTTTCTCTGGGACACAGGAGGGTCCCGAACCACACTAAACTCCTCAAACCTGTTCCAAAAAACACCCTGGCCCACCACAGATACCATCACACTCAGTGGATTCACAGGCCACATGCAAGAGGGATACATCACAGCCCCTATACCCGTCCAAATAGGAAACATAGCCACTACCCACCCCGTTGTATTAGTTGACCTACCCCCAACCGCAGAACACATCCTAGGTATTGATTTCATGAACTCTCATAACCTCTCCTTCGACCCCGTAAACAAGTGTGTCTGGCAGATGTCTAAAGCAGCCAGAGCCCCTGCTACGCTCTCAGTAGGAGATTACGAAAACAGGATTTGCTCAGTGGGGGACTATTGGTTTAACCCTTCAGCAACTAGCACAGACGCGACCATTAAACAGGTACTAGCCACACACAAAGGCGCTTTTTTTGCCCAGCGCAAGCATGATTGTGGGCAGATTCCAGGCACAGTTATGATTGCAGGTACGATAGCCATCTAAGATGGCCACCTGCAAAGGACCATGGAAATTATGGTCAACCCAGGACTCAGACAGATACAGAGCCTATGTGTATCTGAAACACAGGTAACCAGACCAGATCGAAACCCTCGCTCGTTTGCATTTTAACGGCCCATTTTCCCAGGACAATGGGACTCCAAACAAGCAACCGGTACAGCCACAGACTGATCGGCGTCACTCCCCTTACTCAGAAAGCCCAACTGCCAAGGTCAATGACCGCTAAGGACCCACCCAGCCACCAAGGCACCTGTCCCTTTATTGGCCGAAATCGAAGACGGTGATCAGAGACCTGTCAAACTATTGGGTCCAAGGTTAAGGACTGCCCCAAAGAGCGCAATATCCCAGAGGGATAAAAGAGGACACAGCCATGTGTTCTGTCTCTTTTAGACCCGGCCTGTGCTAACCCAGTTGTAGCAGGAACAGCCAGCCAAGTTCAAGACCAACAATCGCTACCTGACGGATGAGCCTAGCAGAGACAGAGCCACTTTCTTCGAACCAGCCAAGTGAAATCCAGATAAAGGCCGTATCCATTTGCACAGTGCCGGTCGCCCTGAAGTTAAGAATAGGTTATTGTAGCTGATAGGTGTAGTTTAACTCATAGTAGATATTGTGTTTGCATGTTGAGATAACTCTTGTGTATGTAAATAAACCATCTTTTGAACTAACTAACTGGTTGCATAGTCATTTGATCGATATGAGGGAAGGCTTGTGGTTCACTAAGATAAATAGAAATACCCACAGTACTGACGACGCTGTTGGGTGAGAAAAACACCAACAGTACCGACCCCAAGCCGTAGAATCAGTACGGATTCCCACAGCAGGCTGAGAGCAAAATTTTTAAAGTCATTAACAGTCTGTTAAAATAAGGAGTGATTCGACCCATAGCTTCCACTAATAATGCCCCGATTTGACCAGTAAAGAAACCAGACGGTTCATGGCGACTCACAATTTGTGGTAATGTGCATCAATGTAAATGCATGGAGGCTAGCTAGACACTAGAGGGAGCACCGGAGACATCACACACACACACTCAACCAATAGATCAGTTAGATAGGACACGACCAATGGACATTCACGATACACACAGAGGTGACACGACCACAGGGGGGCATTACACCAACCCATATATAAAGGACACCACACACATGATCTGCCTCTTTCCAGTGGAGACAGTCAGTGAGTAGAGACACAGGGTTGATTCAATATTACACCCACCACGTGGATTTCAGCAACTGGTTAGTCAGTCTGGGTAGCTATAGTAGGATTAGCAGTAGTGTCGAACCCGAGTAATAGAAGTGTAAATAGTTTAATAAACGTGTTGAAGTTATCTCCACGTCTGAACCTTCCTTTGTCAAGCACCACAAGGAAGCCGCTTATGTTACACGTAGAACATAACAAATCACAATTGACTATCGCAAACTAAATAAAGTTACCCCTTTAACAGCCCCCACTGTTGCCACGGGTTCCGCGACCATGCTTAAACAGGGAGTGCAAGCAAAGTATTTCACTGTGTTGGATATTAGCAATGGTTTTTGGTCCATTCCCCTAGCTCGGGCTTGCCAGTATAAATTTGCGTTCACTTTTCAAGGCCAACAGTACACATGGACATGTCTCCCCCAAGGCTTCCATAATTTCCCCTCAATTTTCCACAGACAGCTAGCTGCTGGTCTCTCTGAATTCTCCCGCCCCGAATGCCTGGTTCAGTATGTAGACGACCTGTTCCTGCAAACCGACACCAAGGGAGAGCATGCGGCTCTGTTAGCCGAATTACTAACCCTGCTCCAGTCTGTCGGATGTAAGGAAACCCCAAAAAGGCACAGATATTGAGGGAAAAGGTACTTTATTTAGGCACCATTATCACCCACGGCAAACGCGAGATTGAACAGAAGCGAATTGACTCTATTGTGAAATTGCCCCTGCCCAATAATGTAAGTACACCCCGCTCGTTTCTAGGTTTAGTGGAATACTGCAGAAATTATACAGACGGTTTTGCCACCAAGTCCGCCCCGCTCACGAGCTTCTGAAAAAGAACACCCCATGGTGGAATTGGCTTCCCCAGCACCCAGACGCCATAGACGATTTAAAACGCGCACTAGGTACAGCTCCTGCTTTACAAGTCCCCGACTTGCCTCATGCCATAGAGGTAGCAACCACTGACCGAACCCTATCAGCAGTGATCCTACAGGACCGCCACGACTGATTAGGACCGGTAGCCTGTGCCTCTAGAGTTTTAGACCCCGTAGAACAAGGATTTTCTGCCTGTGAACGAGACTTGCTTGCAGTCTTTTGGGCAGTTCAGTACTTGGCTTACATTACAGGCCTCAACCAGTCCCGATATTGACCGAGCACACCCCCACTCAACTTTTGTTAGACGGCAGACTGAAAGATGGTTCAGTTAGCCAGATCAGAGCAGCTCGCTGGACACTATTACTACAAGGCAGGGACAGCTCTGTGAAACGCACCAAGACCCACACGTTCTTGGCAGACAATCTGCAATAAGCAGGGACCCCACATAAATGCCAGATAATTGTAGCCAACCCCCACACAGGACCCTTTGTTCCCAAGTCACTACAACCACGTGCAGGCTGTGAGAAATAAGGTTCCCAAGGCACAGGGGACACATTTAAAATCTATGTAGACGGCTCCTCCACTGTTGAGGATGGTGTAAGAATCACCGGATGCGGGATTTATATGGAGGATTCACAGGGACGCCCACTAGAAGAGGTATCTTTAAAATTGTCCAGCCACTTAGGTTCGTAAGCAGCAGAACTCGCAGCCATAGCTTATGTTGTTGATCACCCGGACACTTTTCCAATGCCTGCAGACATACACTCAGACAGCTTGTATGTTTGCAACAGTTTGACCAAATTCCTCCCCTTATGGGAATCTCGAGGTTTTGTATCCGCCGACGGAAAACTCCTACCCTCCGCCCCTTTACTGAAACACAGTCTTAAAGAAGCCACCGGCCGCACATACGGCATCATTAAAGCAAAAAGCCATCACCGCACCTCCCCAACCGGGTAATCGCAAGCTGGAGCCTGCAATGGTCACTTCTGGCAACCACCCGAAGGCGAACAGATGCATTCAATCCAGGTTTCCCAAACCAATTTTGAAGATTTCTCCCAAGTCCAGAAAGCAGACGACTCTCTTAAACAGGTACTGAATGGCACCTACCCAGCCCCCTATGATAAATGGAAGGACACACTCACAATACAGGACAGCACAGTTTTAAAGGACGGAATTTATGTGGTCCCCACCCAAGTCAGAAACCAGTTAATCTACCAATTCTATGACAGACGCGGACATCAGGGAATAGACACCACCATTGCCCATTTAAGACCTTTGTGCTGGTGGCCTGAATTGAAAAGCGATATCGCACATTATGTTGAGAATTGCCTCATTTGCGCTCAGAACAATCCCGAACATTATGCAAAGAAGGGACAATTAAGACACCCCCGACATGTAGAAGGCCCCTGGACGAACCTGCAAATCGATTACATTGGTCCCTTCCCCCCTACAGAAATGGTTTCAAGTACGTGCTGGTTGTTATAGATACATTTACAAAATGGGTCGAAGCACCCCCACAGGTTGAAACACAGCAAAGGCCACTGGTAAAATTTTGACACATCAGATATTTACGCGCTGGGTCAGACCAAGGTTCCCACTTCACCAGCAGGGTAATGATAAACGTTATGACTATTTTCGGCATAAAACAGAAATTCCACGTAGCTTCCACCCCCAGTCCAGCGGCATAGTAGAGCGCATGAACCGCACTTTAAAAATGACTATTAGCAAAACGGTACAGCAGAACAACACCACTTGGGACACAGTACTACCCTTCGCTTTCATGATTATCAGGAACACAGTTTCCAGTTCCACAGGTTTCACCCCCAACACCCTTATGACAGGGATACCCGTGAAAGGCATTGAATATTTATTAGGGCTCGGTTTGGCAAATCCCGCAGTTACCACTCTCACCCACGAAAAAGCAGTTCAACAGGTCACAGAAAATATTAAAGCGGCACAACTAGCTGCTGCTGTCCGACTAGGCGCTAGAAAGAAGGTGAGTAAAGCCAGCTTTGACAAAAAGGTTCACCCCATAGAATACACAGTCGGCCAGCAAGTTATGATCTTGTTGTACAACCCCAGTTCCTTCCTATCCCCTAAATTCGCAGGCCCCTACTCCATTTCTGAGAAAGTAAGCCTCTCGGTGTACAAGATAGCGTACCCTAACGGTAAGACTGGTTGGTTCCACATCAACCAACTCAAACTCTACGGACCACAACATAGCCACGCCCACCATTTAGCCTTGGTATTGGGAGAGGATGACGCTCTGTCCACTGACGATTCAGCCCGACGCCCACTCCACTCCTCTCCCCCTCATGACGACACCTATCCCTCGACTCCGCCCATACTCACAGGTTTCAACCTCGCACTTGACTCTGATGCGAGCCTCCCGGATTTGACTGACATCCCTGGCAACTGGCGTGATCTCTCCACCATCAGCTACCCTTGCCCCCGGAACAACGTCTTGAATCTCTTCGACCCCTTGAATGACCGTCCCCACCCACCGACTGATTCTCCGCCCACCCCCAGCAACACTGCTTCCACTTCCAGTTCACCAGTTCCTGACTACCATCCATCACGCCACTATCCCGAAACTCCTCTTTGGCACCGTGACAATTCCTACAGGTTGGTAAGACATGACGCATCGGACCATCCGCAGGCCTATGCGGCTAACGCCCGATATCTGCAGACACGAGTCTGGCAACCAGAAGAAGGTGATGATTCAAGCAATGAGCCCTTCTTGGACAATGATTTAACACAACTGATGCACACAAATATCTGAGGTGTCCAGATGATGAGAAACGGACACCGGCTAAGAATTAAGGTGTCCATATTCCTGATGGAGCCTGTCCGTCTTCTTCTTTTCTACCTCATCTTCCTTTTCAATACATGGTTTTAACTAATGTCGGCCAGGCACCCGATTTCGTTATACAGTCATAATTATTCTTCGCGCAGAACCATAAGAACTGACCAATGGCAGTTAAATGTACGCTTGTCGGATCTCATATGACTACAAATTCGTCCCGCTCATTTCGGTCACCGAAGTAGGGAGTAACGGCATTCACCCCCGCCCTTCTCGGAGATCCCACCCATTCTTCTCCCGCTGTGGCCCACACACACCTGATGTTCCCTTCACGCACTCTGGAATGGTTTACTATATGCTTCACTGATTTGGGCAAGTCTTGAATTTTCCTTTCGCTCCACAGCCTAAATCCTTACTTCTTCCACTATTCCTTCAGACCCCTTCGGGTCACCTCCAAATGCTATTTACACTTAAAAACACAATGGTTGCTGATCACTGCTGCTACCTCTGAGCCCTTGGGATGAAACTCTATAAAACTGGCCGCCCTGAAATTCGGCTGGTTAAGCAAAGCCTCAACTTCCCATGGTTGTTAGTAAAGATGGAGACTGGTCAAAGAAAGCGTCCGCCCACTCCTCGCATCGACCACACAAGCTGTGAGACACTGGAACATTTGAATTGAGACACTTGGAATAGTACCTCTCAAATAAAAAAAAAAAATGGGGGAGTCACACATGGTGACAATCATAAAGGTTAACAGGAACTAAAGAGAGAAAGATTAATAGACACAGATATTAACCAACGATAATGACATGACACTATGTTTGATTCCATAGGATTACACGGAGAACAGGATGGATCCAGGACACCTACTCTTCACATGGATAATCGCTGGACTTACTGGACTCTGAGCACAAAACACCAAAGACTCCCCACAGCCCGGCGGCTTGTGGTATAAACCCCCAGATTTAGGGGAATGTGAGGACGGAACACTGTGGGTCATGCCCAACAGAAGCATCCTATTTGGGTGTAATAACCAAAGGACAATGTGTAGACCACATCAGAATGTTACGTCAGCACAGCTGGAAAAGGAGATTGGTGGGAACTTACTAATGAAGGGTGTCACAAAATTGGATGTTTAAAGAGAAGTGCAGGGAAAACATTCGGAACCGGACAAAATTGCCCAGGGACACCCACTAAAGGTAACTTGGTAATACACGTAATTAGAGTAGGACATAAGCCAGTCCCAAATGCCACCACACAACGGACCACCTCCAGTCAAGATACCACCCAGCAACTGTTAGAGATCGAGACCGAAACCCCCGCCTGGTGGGAACACATTGCAAAATGGATCCAATTCTCATACATAGTCGAGGCCCTCCTCCTGATTGCGATAATATATATTGTCATCCTCACATTCCAACTCCGGAAATGGAAGGCAAAAGCCTCCCGGCCCCCTATATACTCAGTTCGAGCCCCCTTCTTTTGAATTCAATAAAGCTATCATAAGAATGTACAACTTACAATGAACTGTAACAGCCGCTGCTAAAATGGGCCATTTGTGCCTCAGTACTGATGAAATGTGATAAGGAGAAGGAATGTGGTGCTGCTGTTTTTTAAAATTTTGTGTTGTAAATAAGTTCTTTATGTAGGAGCAGCAGCAAGAGTGTAGTATAGAAAGTTTAGTTAGAAACCAACTGTCTTATATGAATTTAAGTCAAAATATTTTATATGAATCTACTTTAGAACTGAAATAGCCATTAATAGTGAATTGATTTAATGAATGTATGTAATAATGAATTAGGTAAGATTGTGCAATGACTTTAGGACAGAGGAGTGTAGGACCTTAACTGGCCGAAGGGTGACCAAAACCAACAAGACAGACATGGGATCAATACTGTGATCCACCACGCTTGGTGTTCAGAATCAAGAGGGTGGAATGTAGCTGTTATAACCTGCCTACTTACCATTGGCTGGGGACTATTGACAATCCCACAATCCTGTGGGAGTATGAGCTTCCCCAATGAGGGGGGCGGAGAAACCATTAGTAAACTCCTAGTATAAATAAAGCTGGCCAGTTTAGGAACCAGCAGGAAGGAGTGTGCAGCAAGGGAAGTTGCTGCTGCAGTTATATATATATGTTATTGTAAATAAATGTTATTACTTTGTATCCTTAAAACTCATGCTGGATTCTTCGTGGCCCTCACAAAACTGGCGATGTAAGGTTAAAGTGAATCGCTGTCTACACTGCTGAAGCCACCTCCCTGGATTTTTGTTGGATACAGGTTGGAAGTTGTTTTCTATTATACCATGCCTCTGTACGGACGTTTGGCTGCGCTGGAAAGCTGGAACCAGTACACACAACAGAGGCGTTACTATTTCCAGGCAAACAATATCACCGAAAACGAACGCCAGGTGGTCATATTGCTCACCGCCTACGGCCCGCATACGTTTGGGGTGATTAGGAGCCTTACGTACCCAGCTGCGCCGGACACCAAAACGTTTGATGAACTTGTGAATATAGTGGGGCAACATTTTAACCCAACCCCGTCCACGATAGTCCAGCGTTACCCGTTTAATACCGCTGAGAGGACACCTGGAGAATCCCTTGCCGATTTTCTACCCAGGCTACGCAGGATTGCAGAGTACTGTGACTATGGTGAGACCTTGTCAGAAATGTTACGCGACCGTTTGGTTTGCGGTATTAACAATGCGACCACCCAGAGAAAGTTGTTAGCTGAGCCAACATTGACTGTTCAACAGGCCATTCAAATAGTATTGTCCCGAGAGAGCGCAGAACGAGGAGTGCAGGAGCTACAGGGAATGGAAGTGCATGCCTTGGGGCGCAACCCCTTCCGTCTGAAAACGTCCCCCGCACTCCTGCGGTACCTTGGGCGAGGCAACGTCTGGACCGACGCCAGTGGCCGTCGGACATTCCTCCCCGAAGGGAGCCTTCTCCAGAACCAATGGATGAGGAGCCATGTCCGTGTCAGACTTGTAGGCGCCGACCCCGTCGCGGACGGCGGTCCTGGGGGTGCCAGAGGCGCCGTCGTTCCGACCGAAACTGGGACCAGCCCAGGGGCCGTAACTGGGACCAGCCCAGGGGCCGTACCTTCCATGTGGATGAACCTGCGGCGACTACTCCTGAGGACGTGGAGACGGAGGATGACTGCCTGCAGTTGCATTCTGTGGCAGCTCCCTGTGTGGCCCCCATTAAGGTGACAGTACGGGTCAATGGCCACCCGCTTGAGATGGAGTTGGACACTGGCGCAGCGGTCTCCGTGATCGCCCAGAGGACATTCGACTGCATCAAGCAGGGTATACAGACCCTTACATTAACTGACTCACAGGCCAGGTTGGCCACCTACATGGGGGAACCACTGGACATTGCAGGAACTACAATGACCCCTGTTGTTTATGGACGCCAGGGGGGGCGTTTCCCACTTATCGTGGTGCGCGGCCATGGGCCCAGCCTGTTGGGTCGGGACTGGCTGCGCCATTTGCAGTTGCAATGGCAGCACATCCTCCAAACAGTTTCTGAAGGGTTGACTGAGGTACTAGGACGATACCCAGATGTATTCCAGCCTGGTTTGGGGAAAATAAAAAGGGCCGTAGCCCATATCCAAGTCGAACCAAGAGCCACGCCGCGCTATTTCAGGGCGCGCCCGGTGCCTTACGCCTTGCTCGAGAAGGTAGAAGGGGTGCTCACTCGTTTGGAGAGTTTGGGTATTATCAGGCCCGTCCGTTTTGCTGACTGGGCAGCACCAATTGTACCTGTAATGAAGCCAGATGCCACAGTTCGCTTGTGTGGCGACTATAAACTTACAGTGAATACGGCTTCCCGACTCGACCGATATCCAATGCCTCGCATAGAGGATCTCTACGCGATGCTTGCAGGTGGACTCTCGTTCACAAAATTAGATATGAGTCACGCCTACCTGCAGTTGGAGCTGGACCCTGCCTCCCGACCATGTGTAACGATTAATACATACCGGGGCCTGTATGAATATACATGGTTGACCTTTGGAGTATCCTCTGCCTGCGCAATTTTTCAACATGTTATGGAGGGCATTTTGAGAGGTTTACCACGTGTTGCTGTCTACCTAGATGACGTTTTGATTACAGGGACGTCGGAGTAGGAACATTTGGAAAATCTGGAGGCTGTCCTTAGACACCTTTCGGAGGCTGGAGTCCGTTTACGTCGCACAAAGTGTGTTTTCAGGCAAAGGAAGTAGTCTACCTAGGTTATCGGGTGGACGGCGAAGGTTTGCACCCCGTCACAGAGAAGGTGCGTGCAATTCAACAGGCCCCCGCCCCGACTGACACTTCGCATCTTCGTTCTTTTCTCGGTCTCGTAAACTATTACGGGAAGTTCCTCCCCAATCTGGCAACTACGCTGGCCCCTTTGCACCTTCTGCTAAAGAAAAATCACACCTGGGTTTGGGGTCAGCCGCAAGAAACCGCTTTCCGGCGGGTAAAGCAACAATTGTCGTCGTCTGGGTTACTAACCCACTATGATCCTGGAAAGCCTTTGTTCGTCACATGTGATGCATCCCCGTATGGTATTGAGGCCGTCCTGTCCCACAAGCTGGAGAACGGGGCCGAACGACCGATAGCTTTCGCCTCCCGCACATTGAGGGCAGCGGAGGAAAAGTACGCGCAGATCGAGAAGGAGGGCCTGGCAGTGGTTTTTGCGGTGAAACGCTTCCACCAGTACGTGTATGGCCGCCATTTCACTATCGTGACTGATCATAAGCATCTGCTGGGACTTTTCAGAGAGGATAAGCCAATATCGTCCATTGCTTCCGCACGGATCCAGCGCTGGGCTTTGTTGCTTGCTGCATACGAGTATTGGAGCACAAACCAGGTACGCAGATAGCAAATGCCGACGCACTGAGCCGATTGCCTTTATCGACCGGCCCCATGTCGACCCCCACGACCGGTGAGGTGGTTGCAACCCTAAATTTTATGGACACCTTGCCTGTCACGGCATCACAGATCCGTGAGTGGACCCAGATGGAGCCAGTCCTGTCAAAGGTTCGGCACATAGTCCTGTATGGTGGGCAGCATAGACAGCTCCCAGGCGAGTTGCGGGCATTTTCCTCCAAGCTGTCAGAATTCAGCGTGGAAGACGGCATCCTCTTGTGGGGGACGCGTGTGATTGTCCCGGAAAAAGGCCAGGAGCTGATACTAACAGACTTGCACAATGGGCATCCAGATGTGATCAAAATGAAAATGTTGGCCCGGAGTTATGTCTGGTGGCCAGGCCTCGACACCGACATTGAGAAGGTGGCCCAAAACTGCTCCATTTGCCAGGAGCATCAGAAGCTTCCGCCGGCCGTGCCCTACATCACTGGGAATGGCCAGGGCGGCCTTGGGCACGCTTGCATGCAGATTTCGCAGGCCCTTTTCAAGGATCCATGTTCCTTCTATTAATTGACGCCCAGTCTAAATGGCTAGAGGTGCATAAGATGCAGGGGACAACGTCCTGCGCAACAATTGAAAAGATGCGTTTGTCGTTTAGTACGCATGGCCTCCCCGAGGTGCTGGTCACGGATAACGGCACTCCATTCACGAGTGAGGAGTTTGCGAGGTTCACGAAGATGAACGGCATACGCCATATCCGCACTGCCCCTTAGCACCCGGCTTCAAATGGGTTGGCAGAGCGCGCAGTGCAGACATTCAAAAGAGGCCTAAAGAAGCAGTCTTCTGGATCAATGGACACGAGACTGGCTCGCTTTTTGTTTACGTATAGGACCACCCCCCATGCGGTGACTGGGATAGCTCCCACAGAACTCCTAATGGGCCGGAGACTTCGCACCCGCCTTAGTATGGTTTTCCCGGACATTGGCGCAAAAGTACGCCGCACACAAGAACGGCAGGGACAGGGATTTTCTCGGCATCGGCCGATTCGGCAGTTTGCGCCCGGTGACACAGTGTTCGTTCGGAATTTTGCTGGTGGTGCCCAGTGGGTTCCTGGTGTAATCTTTCACCAAACGGGCCCTATATCTTACCAGGTGCAAGCCCAGGGTCGTCTCCAGGACCGAATGGAGATAGAGACGCTGACATGACGGAGGCAGCAGACTCTGACTCCGAGATGGAGACACACGATGCATCAGAGGGCCGTGGATGTACAACCTTTATCCTGGCCGCGAGGTTTGCTAGTGTCACACGGGAGGGTTTAAACTAGTATGGCAGGGGGGTGGGCACGGGAGCAATAGGTCAGAAGGTGAGAGCATTGAGGGAGAACTAGGGAATAGGGACAGTGTGGCTCTGAGGCAGAGCAGACGGGGAGAAGTTGCTGAACACAGCGGGTCTGGTGGCCTGAAGTGCATATGTTTTAATGCAAGGAGCATTATGGGTAAGGCAGATGAACTTAGAGCTTGGATTACTACTTGGAACTATGATGTTGTTGCCATTACAGAGACCTGGTTGAGGGAAGGGCAGGATTGGCAGCTAAACGTTCCAGGATTTAGATGTTTCAGGCGGGATAGAGGGGGATGTAAAAGGGAGGTGGAGTTGCGCTACTTGTTCGGGAGAATATCACAGCTATACTGCGAGAGGACACCTCAGAGGGCAGTGAGGCTATATGGGTAGAGATCAGGAATAAGAAGGGTGCAGTCACAATGTTGGGGGTATACTACAGGCCTCCCAACAGCCAGCGGGAGATAGAGGAGCAGATAGGTAGACAGATTTTGGAAAAGAGTAAAAACAACAGGGTTGTGGTGATGGGAGACTTCAACTTCCCCAATATTGACTGGGACTCACTTAGTGCCAGGGGCTTAGACGGGGCGGAGTTTGTGAGGAGCATCCAGGAGGGCTTCTTAAAACAATATGTAAACAGTCCAACTAGGGAAGGGGCGGTACTGGACCTGGTATTGGGGAATGAGCCCGGCCAGGTGGTAGATGTTTCAGTAGGGAAGCATTTCGGTAACAGTGACCACAATTCAGTAAGTTTTAAAGTACTGGTGGACAAGGATAAGAGTGGTCCGAGGATGAATGTGCTAAATTGGGGGAAGGCTAATTATAACAATATTAGGCGGGAACTGAAGAACATAGATTGGGGGCGGATGTTTGAGGGCAAATCAACATCTGACATGTGGGAGGCTTTCAAGTGTCAGTTGAAAGGAATACAGGACCGGCATGTTCCTGTGAGGAAGAAAGATAAATACGGCAATTTTCGGGAACCTTGGATGACGAGTGATATTGTAGGCCTCGTCAAAAAGAAAAAGGAGGCATTTGTCAGGGCTAAAAGGCTGGGAACAGACGAAGCCTGTGTGGTATATAAGGAAAGTAGGAAGGAACTTAAGCAAGGAGTCAGGAGGGCTAGAAGGGGTCACGAAAAGTCATTAGCAAATAGGGTTAAGGAAAATCCCAAGGCTTTTTACACGTACATGAAAAGCAAGAGGGTAGCCAGGGAAAGGGTTGGCCCACTGAAGGATAGGCAAGGGAATCTATGTGTGGAGCCAGAGGAAATGGGTGAGGTACTAAATGAATACTTTGCATCAGTATTCACCAAAGAGAAGGAATTGGTAGATGTTGAGTCTGGAGAAGGGGGTGTAGATAGCCTGGGTCACATTGTGATCCAAAAAGACGAGGTGTTGGGTGTCTTAAAAAATATTAAGGTAGATAAGTCCCCAGGGCCTGATGGGATCTACCCCAGAATGCTGAAGGAGGCTGGGGAGGAAATTGCTGAGGCCTTGACAGAAATCTTTGGATCCTCGCTGTCTTCAGGGGATGTCCCGGAGGACTGGAGAATAGCCAATGTTGTTCCTCTGTTTAAGAAGGGTAGCAAGGATAATCCCGGGAACTACAGGCCGGTGAGCCTTACGTCTGTGGTAGGGAAATTACTGGAGAGAATTCTTAGAGACAGGATCTACTCCCATTTGGAAGCAAATGGACGTATTAGTGAGAGGCAGCACGGTTTTGTGAAGGGGAGGTCGTGTCTCACTAACTTGATAGAGTTTTTCGAGGAGGTCACTAAGATGATTGATGCAGGTAGGGCAGTAGATGTTGTCTATATGGACTTCAGTAAGGCCTTTGACAAGGTCCCTCATGGTAGACTAGTACAAAAGGTGAAGTCACACGGGATCAGGGGTGAACTGGCAAGGTGGATACAGAACTGGCTAGGCCATAGAAGGCAGAGGGTAGCAATGGAGGGATGCTTTTCTAATTGGAGGGCTGTGACCAGTGGTGTTCCACAGGGATCAGTGCTGGGACCTTTGCTCTTTGTAGTATATATAAATGATTTGGAGGAAAATGTAACTGGTCTGATTAGTAAGTTTGCAGACGACACAAAGGTTGGTGGAATTGCGGATAGCGATGAGGACTGTCTGAGGATACAGCAGGATTTAGATTGTCTGGAGACTTGGGCGGAGAGATGGCAGATGGAGTTTAATCCGGACAAATGTGAGGTAATGCATTTTGGAAGGTCTAATGCAGGTAGGGAATATACAGTGAATGGTAGAACCCTCAAGAGTATTGAAAGTCAAAGAGATCTAGGAGTACAGGTCCACAGGTCATTGAAAGGGGCAACACAGGTGGAGAAGGTAGTCAAGAAGGCATACGGCATGCTTGCCTTCATTGGCCGGGGCATTGAGTATAAGAATTGGCAAGTCATGTTGCAGCTGTATAGAACCTTAGTTAGGCCACACTTGGAGTATAGTGTTCAATTCTGGTCGCCACACTACCAGAAGGATGTGGAGGCTTTAGAGAGGGTGCAGAAGAGATTTACCAGAATGTTGCCTGGTATGGAGGGCATAAGCTATGAGGAGCGGTTGAATAAACTCGGTTTGTTCTCACTGGAACGAAGGAGGTTGAGGGGCGACCTGATAGAGGCATACAAAATTATGAGGGGCATAGACAGAGTGGATAGTCAGAGGCTTTTCCCCAGGGTAGAGGGGTCAATTACTAGGGGGCATAGGTTTAAGGTGAGAGGGGCAAGGTTTAGAGTAGATGTACGAGGCAAGTTTTTTACGCAGAGGGTAGTGGGTACCTGGAATTCGCTACCGGAGGAGGTAGTGGAAGCAGGGACGATAGGGACATTTAAGGGGCATCTTAACAAATATATGAATAGGATGGGAATAGAAGGATACGGGCCCAGGAAGTGTAGAAGATTGTAGTTTAGTCGGGCAGTATGGTCGGCACGGGCTTGGAGGGCCGAAGGGCCTGTTCCTGTGCTGTACATTTCTTTGTTCTTCTTTGTTCTTTGTTGTTCTTTGCGCCGTTCATCACGGAAGCGCCGGTCTCCATCTCGTTACACGCCGCCTGATCCAGCGCCGCGTGCAAATGGTGTCCGGCCTGCGGCAAAACGAGTCCGACGCCCTCCTTCGCCAGGGTCTCCGGTGGATTCCTTGGACTTTAGGGAGGAGGGATGTTATAACCTGCCTACTTACCATTGGCTGGGGACTATTGACAATCCCACAATCCTGTGGGAGTATGAGCTTCCCCAATGAGGGGGGCGGAGAAACCATTAGTAAACTCCTAGTATAAATAAAGCTGGCCAGTTTAGGAACCAGCAGGAAGGAGTGTGCAGCAAGGGAAGTTGCTGCTGCTGTTATATATATATATGTTATTGTAAATAAATTGTATCCTTAAAACTCGTGCTGGATTCTTCGTGGCCCTCACAAAAGTAGCCATCTAAAATGGCCACCTGAAAAGTACCATGGGAATTGTGGTCAACTTGGACACAGACAAGCACTGCAGAGGGTCAACTCCACTTCCACGTGCGCATGGCTCAGCCTGACGCAGCTAAAAGTGGTACATAGAGCCCACTTAACAAGAACCCATATGAGTAGGTTCTTCCCGGAGGTGGAGGCTAGATGTGAACGGTGCCAACGAGGCCCGGGCAACCACGTCCACATGTTCTGGCCTTGCCCCAGACTTGCAGGGTACTGGACAGCCTTCTTCGAGGCAATGTCCAAAGTGGTGGGGATGAGGGTGGAGCCATATCCAAAAGTGGCTGTCTTTGGGGTTTTGGACCAGCCAGATCTATTCCTGGGGAGGAGGGTGGATGCCCTTACCTTTGCCTCCCTGATCGCCCGCCATAGAATCCTGTTCGCCTGGCAGTCAGCAGCATCACCCAAAGCTGCAGACTGGCTGGCCTATCTCTAGAAACCTCTCCAAATGGAGAAAATCAAATTCGCCATCCGAGGGTCAGACGACGGCTTCCACAGAACGTGGGAGCCATTCACCCAATTGTTCCGGGACCTGTTTGTGGCCAACGAACAAGAGGAAGAATAGCCAGGTAGCCAAGAATCAGGGGAAAGTAGCCAAAGCATGAGAGGGAGAGATAGACTGGGAGGGGAGGAACAGCTAAACCTACGAGGAAAGAAAGGCGAACCACGGGAGGGGGTGAGGGAAGAGACAGGGAACAAAAGAGGAGAACCAGGGAGGTGGGAGGGAGACAGGGAAATGAGAGCCGGAAGGAAGGCACGGGATACAATAACGAACATGGCACCTCCAGGAGTAGGGAACGAGGAGAATGAAGACGAAAGACGGGAGGAACGGCAGAAGTGGCGGTGAGCGCGAGACGGCAGCGAGATCCGTCCGGGAGAAGCAAGCGACAACAACACCAAACCATTCGAGTATTGCCCACTGTAATTGTCTCTCCCAAATGTGTATTTACCTCCCCGGTCTCCATCCCCCCGCCCCCCCTCCCGCAAACAGTCGCCTCCTAAGTGTTGTAAATAATTTTGCCAGTTGTACAGAGTTGCTGCCGTTGAGCTGGTGCACAATACCCAACAGTTATCCTATTTTATTTTTTATTGTCTTTTTTTAAATTACTATTGACTATTTTCTTTTCTTTGGTATGTTTGGGTGTGCCCTTCTCTTCTATATACATGTGTATATATATATATATGTTTCTTATCCTGCGTACATAACGGTAAATATACTTTGTTCAAAAACCCAATAAAAAACATTTATAAAAAAAAAACTTGGACACAGACAAGTACACAGCCTCTGTGTGTTGTGCAAAGAAGCCAGACCTGATAGAAACTTGCACCCATTAAAAGTCAATCACCATTTCCCCAGGACAATAGAACTCGAATCAAGGAACGGCAACAGTAGCAGACTAACCAGCGCCACTTCCCCTTATTTGGAAAGGCCTATGTGTCTGGGACAATGACAGCTAGGACCCGCCCAGCCACCAAGGTATCCGCCCACTAATTTGCCAGGATCAATGAGGGTGATCAAAACCCTATCGATCCATTGGATCTGGAGTTAGGACTGCCCAAAAGGACGCAAATGAGAAGAACGGTAAGAAGCCCTGCGCACTAGGGATCGGCCTCTTTTGGACAGTGTGCGACCAATTGCAGCTTATCAACCAGCCAAGTTCAAGGACCCACGATCGCTACCTGAAGGACGAGCCCAGCCGAGACGAACCTGACGACTTCCATCCGACCCACGTGGATACAGATAAAGGCCCTTATCTCCCGCACAGAGCCGGTCACCCCAAAGTTAAGTAAAGGTCATCTTAGTTATTAGGTCTAGTTTACTGCGTAGCTGCGTGTATCATTGCACATAGAAATAAGTCTTGTGTTTGTTAATAAACTGTCTTTTGAACCAATATACTGGTTGTGTGGTCATTCGGTCAATATAAGAAACAGCTTGTGGTTCACATAGAAATAAAGAAGTCAACAATATGAATTGGTTCCCTAGGCATATAGACAGAAGTTTTGGAATTTAAGGAGACAGTTGGGACAGATAAATACTGAATTTGAAAGGGTTACGCAGAACAATTTTAATAAAACTAATAATAATCTTTATTAGTGTCACAAGTAGACTTACATTAACACTGCAATGAAGTTACTGTGAAAATCCCTTAGTTGCCACATTCCGGCGCCTGTTCGGGTACACAGAGGGAGAATTCAGAATGTCTAATTCACCTGACAGTCTTTCGGGACTTGTGGGAGGAAATTGAAGCACCCGGAGGAAACCCACGCAGACACTGGGAGAACGTGTGGACTCTGCACAGACAGTGGCCCAAGCTGGGAATCGAACCCAGGTCCCAGGTTCTGTGCTAACCACTGTGCTACCGTGCTACCAATGAGGCTCTAAGAGAGGCCATTCTCTTAGAGGAATTTCAGAATTTCCTACCCCCAAGAATAAGAATCCATATTGAAGACCAGAGGATGAAGATTGCTAGGCAAACAGCAATTATGGCTGATGATTATGAGCTCATCCATAAATTTAAACCTTTGTTTTGTCACCCCCATAATTTTGAAAAGGATAAGAGTGGGGAGTGAAAGGAAGGCATGTTGCCACGGTAAAGAATGGATAGCTGGGAATGCTCCAAGTTCTCCTACTTAGACCAGGAAGAAAGGCATTGAGGGTGGAGGTGTGACTTGAAAGCCAAGGTGTTACCATTGTAACAATGTGGGACATGTTCATGCAGCACGTTGGAAGTAACATGGAAAGCCTGTAGGACTTGTGCGAGTTCATAAGGAGGATTCCAAAAAGGCAACAAAAGTGCAGAATACTAAATGGCAGACTGTAGCTTTAACTGGACTTCGGAGACCTGAAGTAAACACTGCTGTGGCAGCAGGTGTGAGGAATGAAGTAGGTGAAAAATGTGCCAGGTTTTTGTCTAAGGGGATGATCAACACATTTTCCTCAACTGATCTAGCCAAAGCCATAATAATCTTATGGGACACAGGGGCTACTCAAACTCTCTTACTGGAAAAGGGTTTGGTTTTCCCTCCAGAGAGCTCAGTGGAAGCTGAGGTATTAGTGAAGGGGATAGGTGGAGATTATATCCCAGTTCCATTGTATAAAGTACAATTGGAATGCGGTTTAGTGTCAGGTCCGGTAGTTGTCGTGGTGGTTAAGGAATTCCCAGTAGATGGAATAGATTTACTTTTGGGGAATGATTTAGCAGGAGTGAAGGTTGCAGCTTCACCCATGGTTACAGAGAGTCTGAGGGAAGTGTTACAGATAACACTTGAGATAACCCCGGTAGGGCATGTGAGAGTCAGAAAAATTCAATGGGTAATAAATGACTCAATTAAGGAAATGTTGAAAGATGTTGGTTACGTGCCAAGTGACAATAATAGTGAATCTAATTCTGCTGATACTGATGAAATTATCTCCACGAGGGCAGCACGGTAGCACAGTGGTTAGCGCTGTTGCTTCACAGCTCCAGGGTTGCAGGTTCAATTCCGGCTTGGGTCACTGTCTGTGCGGAGTCTGTATGTTCTCTCCATGTCTGGGTGGGTATCCTCCGGGTGCTCCGGTTTCCTCCCACGGTCCAAATATGTGCAGGTTAGGTGGATTGGTTATGCTAAATTGCCCTTAGTGTCCAAAAGATGGGATTACTGGGTTACAGGGACAGGGTGGAGGCGTGGGCTTAAGTAGGGTGCTCTTTCCAAGGGCCGGTGCAGGCTCGATGGGCAGAATGGCATCCTTCTCACTGTAAATTCTATGATTCTATGATTCTATGATTCTATGATTCTATGATAATGATTCCTGACTGAGATCTGTTGAAGATAAAATCTAGGGGAGACCCAGATTTTGAGAACTCTAAGACCATAATAGTAATGACAGTGCTGAAGCAACAGACAAGTATTCTGAATCCGTATTCGGTTCTGATTATCAAGTAATGATAAATAGCTATTACTGAATAGACCTGTCTCTAACTAAACTTGAACAAATGACAAGTAATTCTTCCAAAGCTAGCAAAGGAGACAACAAAACAGAAGAAAATGGCTTGGACTTTTATAAAAGTAATTTGTTACAACCACTTGTAATAAACCAATTGCCATTGCCTTCAGGTGCAAAGATTTCACAGGGCATAGAACATAGAACATAGAACAATACAGCGCAGTACAGGCCCTTCGGCCCACGATGTTGCACCGAAACAAAAGCCATCTAACCTACACTATGCCATTATCATCCATATGTTTATCCAATAAACTTTTAAATGCCCTCAATGTTGGCGAGTTCACTACTGTAGCAGGTAGGGCATTCCACGGCCTCACTACTCTTTGCGTAAAGAACCTACCTCTGACCTCTGTCCTATATCTATTACCCCTCAGTTTAAAGTTATGTCCCCTCGTGCCAGCCATATCCATCCGCGGGAGAAGGCTCTCACTGTCCACCCTATCCAACCCCCTGATCATTTTGTATGCCTCTATTAAGTCTCCTCTTAACCTTCTTCTCTCCAACGAAAACAACCTCAAGTCCATCAGCCTTTCCTCAAAAGATTTTCCCTCCATACCAGGCAACATCCTGGTAAATCTCCTCTGCACCCGCTCCAAAGCCTCCACGTCCTTCCTATAATGCGGTGACCAGAACTGTACGCAATACTCCAAATGCGGCCGTACCAGAGTTCTGTACAGCTGCAACATGACCTCCCGACTCCGGAACTCAATCCCTCTACCAATAAAGGCCAACACTCCATAGACCTTCTTCACAACCCTATCAACCTGGGTGGCAACTTTCAGGGATCTATGTACATGGACACCTAGATCCCTCTGCTCATCCACACTTTCAAGAACTTTACCATTAGCCAAATATTCCGCATTCCTGTTATTCCTTCCAAAGTGAATCACCTCACACTTCTCTACATTAAACTCCATTTGCCACCTCTCAGCCCAGCTCTGCAGCTTATCTATATCCCTCTGTAACCTGCTACATCCTTCCACACTATCGACAACACCACCGACTTTAGTATCGTCTGCAAATTTACTCACCCACCCTTCTGCGCCTTCCTCTAGGTCATTGATAAAAATGACAAACAGCAACGGCCCCAGAACAGATCCTTGTGGTACTCCACTTGTGACTGTACTCCATTCTGAACATTTCCCATCAACCACCACCCTCTGTCTTCTTTCAGCTAGCCAATTTCTGATCCACATCTCTAAATCACCCTCAATCCCCAGCCTCCATATTTTTTGCAATAGCCTACCGTGGGGAACCTTATCAAACGCTTTGCTGAAATCCATATACACCACATCAACTGCTCTCCCCTCGTCTACCTGTTCAGTCACCTTCTCAAAGAACTCAATAAGGTTTGTGAGGCATGACCTACCCTTCACAAAGCCATGCTGACTATCCCTGATCATATTATTCCTATCTAGATGATTATCAATCTTGTCTCTTATAATCCCCTCCAAGACTTTACCCACTACAGACGTGAGGCTCACCGGTCTATAGTTGCCGGGGTTGTCTCTGCTCCCCTTTTTGAACAAAGGGACCACATTTGCTGTCCTCCAGTCCTCTGGCACTATTCCTGTAGCCAATGATGACATAAAAATCAAAGCCAAAGGTCCAGCAATCTCTTCCCTGGCCTCCCAGAGAATCCTAGGATAAATCCCATCAGGTCCCGGGGACTTATCTATTTTCAGCCTGTCCAGAATTGCCAACACCTCTTCCCTACGTACCTCAATGCCATCTATTCTATTAGCCTGGGGCTCAGCATTCTCCTCCACAACATTATCTTTTTCCTGATTGAATACTGACGAAAAATACTCATTTAGTATCGCGCCTATCTCTTCAGACTCCACACACAATTTCCCATCCCTGTCCTTGACTGGTCCTACTCTTTCCCTAGTCATTCGCTTATTCCTGACATACCTATAGAAAGCTTTTGGGTTTTCCTTGATCCTTCCTGCCAAATACTTCTCATGTCCCCTCCTTGCTCGTCTTAGCTCTCTCTTTAGATCCTTCCTCGCTACCTTGTAACTATCCATCGCCCCAACCGAAACTTCACACTTCATCTTCACATAGGCCTCCTTCTTCCTCTTAACAAGAGATTCCACTTCCTTGGTAAACCACGGTTCCCTCGCTCGACGCCTTCCTCCCTGTCTGACCGGTACATACTTATCAAGATCACGCAGTAGCTGATCCTTGAACAAGCCCCACTTATCCAGTGTGCCCAACACTTGCAGCCTACTTCTCCACCTTATCCCCCCCAAGTCGCGTCTAATGGCATCATAATTGCCCTTCCCCCAGCTATAACTCTTGCCCTGCGGTGTATACTTATCCCTTTCCATCATTAACGTAAACGTCACCAAATTGTGGTCACTGTCGCCAAAGTGCTCTCCTACCTCCAAATCCAACACCTGGCCTGGTTCATTACCCAAAACCAAATCCAACGTGGCCTCGCCTCTTGTTGGCCAGTCAACATATTGTTTCAGGAAACCCTCCTGCACACACTGTACAAAAAACGACCCATCTATTGTACTCGAACTATATCTTTTCCAGTCAATATTTGGAAAGTTAAAGTCTCCCATAATAACTACCCTGTTACTTTCGCTCATATCCAGAATCATCTTCGCCATTCTTTCCTCTACATCCCTAGAACTATTAGGAGGCCTATAAAAAACTCCCAACAGGGTGACCTCTCCTTTCCTGTTTCTAACCTCAGCCCATACTACCTCGGAAGAAGAGTCCCCATCTAGCATCCTCTCCGCCACCGTAATACTGCTCTTGACTAGCAGCGCCACACCTCCCCCTCTTTTGCCTCCTTCTCTGAGCTTACTAAAACACCTAAACCCCGGAACCTGCAACATCCATTCCTGTCCCTGCTCTATCCATGTTTCCGAAATGGCCACAACATCGAAATCCCAGGTACCAACCCATGCTGCCAGTTCCCCTACCTTGTTTCGTATACTCCTGGCATTGAAGTAGACACACTTCAAACCACCTACCTGAACACTGGCCCCCTCCTGCGACGTCAAATCTGTGCTCCTGACCTCTATCCTCTCATTCTCCCTTACCCTAAAACTACAATCCAGGTTCCCATGCCCCTGCTGCATTAGTTTAAACCCCCCCAAAGAGCACTAACAAATCTCCCCCCCAGGATATTTGTGCCCCTCAGGTTCAGATGTAGACCATCCTGTCTGTAGAGGTCCCACCTTCCCCAGAAAGAGCCCCAGTTATCCAGAAATCTGAATCCCTCCCGCCTGCACCATCCCTGTAGCCACGTGTTTAAATGCTCTCTCTCCCTATTCCTCATCTCACTATCACGTGGCACGGGCAACAACCCAGAGATAACAACTCTGTTTGTTCTAGTTCTGAGCTTCCATCCTAGCTCCCTGAAAGCCTGCCTGACATCCTTGTCCCCTTTCCTACCTATGTCGTTAGTGCCAATGTGGACCACGACTTGGGGCTGCTCCCCCTCCCCCCTAAGGACCCGGAAAACACGATCCGAGACATCACGTACCCTTGCACCTGGGAGGCAACATACCAAACGTGAGTCTCTCACGCTCCCACAAAATCTCCTATCTGTGCCCCTGACTATAGAGTCCCCAATTACTAATGCTCTGCTCCTCTCCCCCCTTCCCTTCTGAGTAACAGGGACAGACTCCGTGCCAGAGGCCCGTACCCCATGGCTTACCCCTGGTAAGTCGTCCCCCCCACAAGTATCCAACGCGGTATACTTGTTTCTCAGGGGAACGACCGCAGGGGATCCCTGCACTGACTGCTTTTTCCCAGTCCCTCTTACAGTTACCCACCTATCTCCAATCTTTGGTGTAACTAATTCCCTGAAGCTGCTATCTATGACCCCTTCTGCCTCCCGAATGATCCAAAGTTCTTCCAACTCCAGCTCCAGTTCCCTAACTCGGTCTTGGAGGAGCTGGAGATGGCAGCACTTCCTGCAGGTAAAATCAGCAGGGACACTAACTGCATCCCTCACCTCAAACATCCTGCAGGAGGAACATTGCACTCCCTTCCCTGCCATTCCTCTAACTTTCTACCAAGATCTGGCTAACAACTAAATTACATTTTTATAAAAAATAATAATAATATAATAAAATACGGTACTTACCTCAGACCAATGGGTTTTATTATTAGGTTAGAGGAGGAGGGCGGGTGGGAGACACTACATGTGTAGTGTCTCGGGTTTCCTCTCCACCAGAATTTATTGGTGATGGTCTTCCCAGACGTCCGCGGGTCGACTTCCTGTTCCCGCCTAAAACACTAATTTAAAAAAAAGAAAAATTCTCAGCTCCTGCTGAAATTGACTAACCAGCCAGCTCCACTCCCGCCGAAATCGACTGGCCTGCCCCTGCAAAGACAAGTGCTTTTAAAGGACAGACTTACCTCCCAGCAACCACTTCCGCAATGCTCCCGCTGAAACTGACTCACCAGCTGTTCTCCCACCGAAATCGACTGGCCTGCCCCTGCAAAGACAAGTGCTTTTAAAGGTTGACTTACCTCCCAGCAGCCAGTTCCGCAATGCTCCCGCTGAAACTGACTCACCAGCTGTTCTCCCACCGAAATCGACTGGCCTGCCCCTGCAAAGTCAAGTGCTTTTAAAGGTTGACTTACCTCCCAGCAGCCACTTCCGCAATGCTCCCGCTGAAACTGACTCACCAGCTGTTCTCCCGCCGAAATCGACTGGCCTGCCCCTGCAAAGACAAGTGCTTTTAAAGGACAGACTTACCTCCCAGCAGCCACTTCTATGCATGCTTTGAAGGAAAATATACATGATAGCATAGCATCAGTTAGTCAGGACAAGGGCAATAAGGACTGCGAAGTGACACCAAGCGAACGGTTGGTTAACCCACATCCTTTTAAAGGTCCATAGTGCCACTTCAAGTTCAAGGAAGACAACAGCAAAGGAGATGAACTTATTAGTAAAGAATTCTTTTTGAAAACAAAGAGGAAGGTGGATGGAGGACCAGGTAGTGGTTCTGCCACCTCATCTGTTAGCAAAAGCCAGAAAGTGCATGGAGCTGATAACATGCTTTGTTTTGATTCTGAAAATAAAGAGGAGCAATTGAAATCGGGAAAGCACAACTTGTTTCAGTCTATGTTACCAATCGTCTGTGCCCTGAAGTTTAATTCTTTTAGGGGGGAGTTATGCAAGGGTCCTTACTTGTTTATTCCCTTATTTCCTCTTTCTTCCTTTTTTGCTGTTACATTTTTAATCCATGGATGATTTATGGACATGTGTCTTAAAGACAGCCTGTGCCTTTACTTCAAACAGAAGGATCCAGAAGGTTGTGCTGATTCAAACTGATGATTGCAGATGATCTGGCACCAATGACAGAGATTAATCAGCATCAATGAAGACACGCTTTGATTGATTTGGCTGGTGGCCAACAAATTGGCCCAAAATGCTGTGCACTGCCGGGTCATGGGTGGTGATTGGATTTTATCCCACTGAAACGGTTCAGACACCTAAGGAGCTTTCAATTTGTTTTGACAACACGGAGGTCAGAGTTCCAGCTAAATCCTCTCCAGAAAGCTGTTGCTAACTCTCTCCAAAAAGATGTAACTAATCGTCTCCCGAAAAACTATGGACGGGATTCTCCGACCCCTCACCAGGTCGGAGAATCCCCGGGGGCGGCGTGAATCCTGCCCCACCGATCCGACGACGGCTGCCGTATTCACCAGCGCCGGTTTCCTGGCGGGGGCGGGGTTTACGCGGCGCCGGTCGGGGGCCGTTGGCAGCGGCCCCCCCCCGGCAATTCTCCGGGCCCCAATGGGCCGAGCGGCCATCAGTTTCTGGCCAGTCCTGCCGGCGTGAAATGGGCATGGTCCATCACGGCGGGACCTGGCTTGTAGGCTGGCTACTGAAGTCCTCGAGGGGGCACGGGGCGATCCGGCCCCGGGGTGGGGTGGCCCCCCACGGTGGCCTGACCCGCGATCGGGGCCCAACGATTTGCGGGCGGGCCTGTACTGTGGGGGCACTCCTTCCCTCCGCGCCGGCCTCTGTAGGGCTCCGCCATGGCCGGCACGGAGAAGAACCCCCCAGCGCATGTGCCAGAAACACGCCGGCCAGTCTGCGCATGCGCGGAACCGTGCCGGTGGTTCTGCGCATGCGCCAACTCGCGCCAGCCCTTCGGCATCGGTTGGCGCGGCGCCAACCCCTCCGCCACCGGCCTAGCCCCCGGAAATGTGGAGGATTTTGCAACTTCCGCTTGGCTCGATGCCGGAGTGGTTTGCGCCATTCCTGGCGCTGGGCCATCCCACCACTTGCGGGAGAATCCCGCCCCATGCTTCTGAACTGGCAGGGAGCCTGGATGGATCTACGTACAGGAAAAGCATTACAGGCCGTGCTAGCAGGGGAGAACCAACCAACTCTCTTTGTAAAGAAGACAGAGACCTGGAGATAAGCCACGACCTGAGAGAAGAGTTTGATGTGAAGCAAAGGGGTCTTCCTCCCCAGAAAAATCTGTGAGTAATACATTTCTAAATTACAGGCTGCAAACTAAGGACTTTAATCAGTGGGCGTTCTGCGAGGGAAGCGTGCTAAAGAATCACCATTGGAAGCAAGACTCTTGGGCGGTATTCTACGTTGGCTGGTGCCAAAATCAGGAAAGACGATTAGGCAGAGAATCGGTCTTCACGCCGAAATCGTGGCGGGTGCCGGGTTCGTGTCAAATCGCATTTCTCTGGCGCCTCGACCGCGGCGTCAATGCGTTCCACTTCACACATACAGTAAACGGCGTTTGCATATCATTAGCGGTCCTGACTCGGTATTCTCCAGGGCCTCCGCAATCCTCCGCCTCCACTGGGGAATTCCTGGCGGTGAGGTTCATTTGTGCTTTTAAAAATCGGGAAACAGGCGCCGTGACTGATGAGGGAGAGAGAGGAGGTAGAACATGAGGGAGAGAGAGGAGGTAGAACGTGAGGGAGAGAGAGGAGGTAGAACGTGAGGGAGAGAGAGGAGGTAGAACATGAGGGAGAGAGAGGAGGTAGAACGTGAGGGAGAGAGAGGAGGTAAAACATGAGGGAGAGAGAGGAGGTAAAACGTGAGGGAGAGAGAGGAGGTAGAACGTGAGGGAGAGAGAGGAGGTAGAACATGAGGGAGAGAGAGGAGGTAAAACATGAGGGAGAGAGAGGAGGTAGAACGTGAGGGAGAGAGAGGAGGTAGAACATGAGGGAGAGAGAGGAGGTAAAACATGAGGGAGAGAGAGGAGGTAGAACATGAGAGAGAGAGGAGGTAGAACATGAGGGAGAGAGAGGAGGTAAAACATGGGAGAGAGAGAGGAGGTAGAATATGAGGGAGAGAGAGGAGGTAAAACATGGGAGAGAGAGAGGAGGTAGAATATGAGGGAGAGAGAGGAGGTAAAACATGAGGGAGAGAGAGGAGGTAGAACATGAGGGAGAGAGAGGAGGTAGAACGTGAGGGAGAGAGAGGAGGTAGAACATGAGGGAGAGAGAGGAGGTAGAACATGAGGGAGAGAGAGGAGGTAGAACATGAGGGAGAGAGAGGAGGTAGAACATGAGGGAGAGTGAGGAGGTAAAACATGAGAGAGAGAGAGGAGGTAGAACATGAGGGAGAGAGAGGAGGTAGAACATGAGAGAGAGAGAGGAGGTAGAACATGAGGGAGAGAGAGGAGGTAGAACATGAGGGAGAGAGAGGAGGTAGAACATGAGGGAGAGAGAGGAGGTAGAACGTGAGGGAGAGAGAGGAGGTAGAACATGAGGGAGAGAGAGGAGGTAAAACAAGAGGGAGGGAGAGGAGGTAGAACATGAGGGAGAGAGAGGAGGTAGAACATGAGGGAGAGAGAGGAGGTAGAACATGAGGGAGAGAGAGGAGGTAGAACATGAGGGAGAGAGAGGAGGTAGAACATGAGGGAGAGAGAGGAGGTAGAACATGAGGGAGAGAGAGGAGGTAGAACATGAGGGAGAGAGAGGAGGTAGAACATGAGGGAGAGAGAGGAGGTAAAACATGAGGGAGAGAGAGGAGGTAGAACATGAGAGAGAGAAAGGAGGTAGAACATGAGAGAGAGAGAGGAGGTAGAACATGAGGGAGAGAGAGGAGGTAGAACATGAGGGAGAGCGAGGAGGTAGAACATGAGGGAGAGAGAGGAGGTAGAACATGAGGGAGAGAGAGGAGGTAGAACATGAGAGAGAGAGAGGAGGTAGAACATGAGGGAGAGAGAGGAGGTAGAACATGAGGGAGAGAGAGGAGGTAGAACATGAGGGAGAGAGAGGAGGTAGAACATGAGGGAGAGAGAGGAGGTAGAACATGAGAGAGAGAGGGGAGGTAGAACATGAGGGAGAGAGAGGAGGTAGAACATGAGGGAGAGAGAGGAGGTAGAACATGAGGGAGAGAGAGGAGGTAGAACATGAGAGAGAGAAAGGAGGTAGAACATGAGAGAGAGAGAAGAGGTAGAACATGAGGGAGAGAGAGGAGGTAGAACATGAGGGAGAGAGAGGAGGTAGAACATGAGGGAGAGAGAGGAGGTAGAACATGAGGGAGAGAGAGGAGGTAGAACATGAGGAAGAGAGAGGAGGTAGAACATGAGGGAGAGAGAGGAGGTAGAACATGAGGGAGAGAGAGGAGGTAGAACATGAGGGCGAGAGAGGAGGTAGAACATGAGGAAGAGAGAGGAGGTAGAACATGAGGAAGAGAGAGGAGGTAGAACATGAGGGAGAGGAGGTAGAACATGAGGGAGAGAGAGGAGGGAGATCATGCAGAGGCCCGACCACGGGCTGCCAGTCCTGACACTGGCCAGGCTATTTGCCTGGCTATTCGCCTGTAAGGGTTGGGGGGGGGGGGGGGGGTTGGGGTTTGGGGAGGTTGTGGCAGGGTGGGTGACCAGGGTATGGGCTGTGGGTAACCCCCCACGGGAAATCAGTGTCATCCTCAGACCCGAGCTCAGACCATGCAGACGCTACGACAACGGATGAACGGACATCGCACGACAATCGCCAGGCAGGAATGTTCCCTTCCAGTCGGGGAAGTCTTCAGCAGTCAAGGGCATGCAGCCTCTGATCTCCGGGTAAGTGTTCTCCAAGGCAGCCTTCAGGACGCGCGACAATGCAAAATCACGGAGCAGAAACTTATAGCCAAGTTCCACACACATGAGTGCGGCCTCAACCGGGACCTTGGATTCATGTCAGATTACGTTCATCCCCCACCATCTGGCCTGGGTTTGCAGAATCCTACCAACTGTCCTGGTTTGAGACAATTCACACCTCTTTAACCTGGGTTTACCCTATTTCTGGATCTGTAAAGACTTAATTACCTGCAAATGCTCGCATTCAAAGCATTGTCTTGTATCTTTGACTTTGTCTATATATATGTTTCTGGAACATACCTCTTCATTCACCTGAGGAAGGAGCAGTGCTCCGAAAGCTAGTGATTTGAAGCAAACCTGTTGGACTTTAACCTGGTGTTGTAAGACTTCTTACTGTGCTCACCCCAGTCCAACGCCGGCATCTCCACATCATGTGTAGACGATGGGATATCTGACATGTCACAAATATGACATTAGTTTTTCCAGGCTGGAGGTTGATCGCCAGTAGTTATGAATTTAGCGTACCATGAAGCACCTCATTATTCATCATTATTCCTGTTATAAATAAACAGTAATTATGTTTAAACTTGCAAACCTGGTGACTGTAATTATTGGGCAGCCTGGAGGCTGGAAACTGATGCAGAGAGCCGATATAACCCATGCTGTCACTGAGCGGTGCATAAGACTACTCAAAATGCGGTTGCGATGCCTGGACTGCTCTGGTGGTGCCCTGCGGTACACCCCCAGAGTGTCTCCCGCTTTGTGGTGGTCTGCTGTGCCCTCCACAACCTGGCATGGCAGCAGGGCGATGTGCTGGAGGAGGAGGGACATGCAGCCTTGTCTGAGGCGGGACTGGACCAGGAGGGCCTGCAGGATGAACCTTGGGAGGACCCATGGAAGCCGCCGGAGGATGGAGGACCGGCGGTGGCGAAGTTACGGCAGCATGGTAGCATAGTGGTTAGCACTGTGGCTTCACATCACCAGGGTCCCGGGTTTGATTCCCGGCTCGGTTCACTGTCTGTGCGGAGTCTGCACCTTCTCCCCGTATATGCATGGGTTTCCTCCGGGTGCTCCGGTTTCCTCCCACAGTCCAAAGATGTGTAGGTTAGATGGATTGGTCATGCTAAATTGCCCTTAGTGCCCACAAAGGGTGAGGAGGGGTTATTGGGTTAGGGGGATAAGATGGAAGTGAGGGCTTGGGTGGGTCGATGCAGACTCGATGGGCCGAATGGCCTCCTTCCGCACTGTATGTTCTATGTTTATGTCTGTGTTTATGTCCGGAGGTCCAGGGAGGCCCACAGCCTCACCCGCTACTCATATGATAAGGCTTTGTCCATCAGCTCATCCCCTTCCCCCCCAAATCACCACCTCCCCCCATTGGTCATCCCCTCCCCCCATTGACCACCCCAACACCATTCCCCCCCTTCCACCCGTTCTCCCTTCCTCCCCCCACACCTCCAGCCCCATTCCCATCCCTCCTACCCATTTCTCTCCTTCCTACTCCCCAGCCCCGCTCACATTCCCCTCCCTACCACCCATTTCCCCCATTTCCTCCTCCACATGCTCCCCATTCCCCGACCCTCCCTCAAACCCCCCCATTAACGACTACCCTGTTCTACCCTCCCACGCTCTGTGCAGCATCACTCCAGGGTGATGGGCCTGTGTCGGAACTGTCAGTGGGCAGGAGGGTGATGATAATCCACTGTGAGTGAAGCTCGTGCTCCTCAGTTTATGGTCAAAGCCTGACTCCTGTCTTTCTACTGACAGCACGCCCACGCCCATCACCTGCATGGTGTCTGCATCAGGGGCGCTTGCTGTGGGACCACTGTGCCCGGGGGCGGAGAATGGGAGGAACGGAGAGCAGCTGGGGGTAGGGGTTTGGGCAGGCCCGTTGTGAAAAATAATGTGACAGAGTTTCCACATGTATCCGGTTTAAGATGTTTTAATAGTGAACCCCCATTGTACCTAGCTACAGATGGTGCCCCCCCCCACCCCTTCCTGTGCACCCTAGTGCCCGCTCAGCAATCCTCAATCTTCTGAGCTCTACCGCTACGCCTAGGTGTATATCCAGGATGCACATCAGAGGAGGAGGCAGCCTGCTGCTTCTTGTGTCCTTTGGCCTTTGAGGCCCTTGGCTGGTGTCCTCTGGGGGGCCTGGAGCCACAGGCCACTTGTCACTGGCATCACCGTGCCCCCCTGTTCTGTTTGCTGACTTGCCAGTGTCAGGAGGGGGAGATTCAAACATTTACTGGGTGCAAGGCAGCGAGGAGGAGTTCCCTCTGACTGAGAGGTACATTTTTTAAAAACATGTAAACAATACCCTGCATTGCAACCACACTAAAACTCTCCTCCTATTTGTTAATGTACAGTAGCAGAATGTGTGCCACTTCCTGCTATAACATGATTTCTGCGGGATTTTTCTTTTGCAGCAAAAATTGCAAGGTTGGTGCATGAGGCAGCTCTCGCTGAAGTACTGAACGTTTAGCTCTTTTTGCTTAGTTCCGGGGGGTATTTTTATTAACAAAAACCCACACATTGATACAGCTCTCCCTCGAAGGTATGAGCAGGAAGGATAAAGCCGCAAGTCTGATGGTAAACTGAGGCCCAAATTAAATTCTATATAAAGACCTGTGAAGAAAAAAGTATGAGAGGAGCCGGAGGTTTAAAAGCTCGAGAGAGGAGCGGCTGCATGTGGAGGAGCTCCCATCGGGGATCGCGACTTTGTTCCCTGTTTTTTTGAAACAACATTAAAGTCGGAGGGCTTGAAGAGCACGGCGAGGATATTTTTTTTCTTCTCCCTTTTTAAAAATAAAACTTTTTCCACCAAAACCCAGCAAAAGGCGAAAGGCACATTAAAGGAATATGCCTGCAAATAATAATAAATCAGGCGGACGGCGAGATGTAAGGTCCAACAGCGAAGGCGAAGGAAGAGGGTAGGAGCTGCAGGCGCACAGGCAGACGACCCCACAAGGACCCCCCCCCACCCCCCCACACACAGGGGGAAGAATGGAGAAGCGTGCTGAAAAGGGAGCTAAACACCATAGAGGAGGCAATCAGGACGGTGCTCCACATGATGATGAAGGGGGTGCTGTTGGAGGCAACAGACAAATTGCAGCGAACCATAGAAGGCCTGGGAAGGAAGGTGGAGGTGCAGGAGAAAACGATCCTGGAGTTAGAGAAGGTCGCCTCGGACCAGAGCAACAGCTCTGTAGCTCTGGAAGCCGAGATGAGAAGGTTGGTAACGACCCAGGGCAGCCTAAGAGGGAAAGTGGAGGAGCAGAAAAATAGGTCCAGATAGCAGAATAATGGGCCTGCGAAGGGGATAGAGGGCAGAGACCCAACGGGCTACATTGCCCAAATGCTGGGAAAGATAGTGGGTAATGAGGGCTTTCCAAACCCCCGAGAAATCGACAGGGCGCACAGGTCGCTTCGATCCAGGCCCAAAGCCGGGGAGCAGCCCAGGCTGATTACCGCGAAGCTGCACCGGTTCCAGGACTGGGAAAAAAATCCTAAGGTGGGCCTGTGAGACAGAACCGTGCATGTGGGAAGGGAAGAACGTAAGGGTGTACCAAGACATTGGGGCGGACCCGGCCAAAAAGAGGGCCGAGTTCAACAGAGCAAAATCAGCACTCTACAAAAGTGGGATGAGATTAGGGATGTTATTCCCGGCCAGGGGAGGACAGACCGCAAACAGAGACAATAAGATCATGAACTGGACACATTTGTTTTCTGTTTTACGTGGGATTGTGCTGCCTCGTTTTCGGGCTTGTCTCTTCCCTCAATGTGAGGAGGGGGAGCAGAGCAAGGGGAGCGAGGGTGAGATAAGCGGACAGGAGGGTGAGACAAGGGGTGGAAGGAGGAGGATAAAGCAGGGCTAGTGCCAGACAGGTACTGGGAGGGGACCAACCGTACTAACGAGGAGGGCCAACACGGGAGGGCAGGAAGAAAGGAGGGACGCGGCGCACCTCTCAGGGAGAGGGAGCGTTTGGCACAAAGGGGGGGGGGATGGCGCAGAAGGGGGGAAGAACACGGGGGGGGGGAAGAGGGACAGGGACTAGGGGGGGAGAGGGGGAGGAGCGCAGAACAAAAAGAAGCAAAGAGAAGGTTGAGGCAGAGAAGCCGAACGGGCACAGGCCTCGGCTGGCATGGAGCAGGGCAAGGAACCAAGATGGCGCTGCAAACAGCCACTCGAGAGGGCATCAGGGAAAAGGGAGACCGCGGAGTGCAGAGGCGCGTCCACATGGCATACACATAGTTGGCGGACCTGTTGGGTGCCCCCTGGACAAGGGGAAATCCCGGATTGCTGGGGCCCAACCTCATGGTTAGAGCGGCGACCGCGGCCATTTTGGACGGCCCCCTAACAAAGGAAAACCCCGGAGTGTAGGGGTGCGTCCAGCAGGTAAGTATGGGTGACCCCGCAGGACCGGGTTGGGGGGGGGGGGGGTGAGAAAACCCTCACCAGGTGTGGTGGTATGTATTAGGGGTAAAACGGTACACCAGGAATGCCGAGCAGCTATTGGAGGACAGATGCTGGATCCCGATTGGATCCTCCACCTACTGGGCTCCACCCAGATAGGAGGGATATAAGAACCTGGGTAATCCCTGCAGCTGCATTCTGTGAGTGAGCTGCTGGGGAACGTGTCTGAACAAGTCTGCTCAATAAAGCCTTGATTGAAGTTCTTTACGTCTCGCCTCGTGTGTGATCGATGGTGCTACAATTTATTGAGCAGACTTAAAAAGGAATATGGAGCTCCGGATCACCACGGAGGGCCTGCGAATCGGCCCCCACGCAGCAAACGCAACATCCGCGTTTAAACACTGGCTGGTGTGTTTTGAGGGATACCTCCGAACGGCCCCCGGCAGACCAATGGAAGACCAGAAGATGCAGGTCCTGCATTCCAGGGTGAGTCCCGAAATCTACTCACTCATCGAGGGCGCGGAAGAATTCCCAGAGGCGATCAACTTGCTGAAGGAGATCTACATTAAGCCCGTCAACCAGGTCTACGCACGCTACCAGCTCGCGACGAGACGACAAATCCCCGGGGAATCGCTAGACGATTTCTTCAACGCTCTAACGATCCTGGGACGAAACTGCAACTGCCCAGCGGTTACGGCGAATGAACATACGGACCTCCTGATCAGAGACTCTTACGTAGCAGGTTTGGCATCGTCGCAAATTCGCCAGAGACATTTAGAGAAAGACTCTCTTGGACTCACAGAGGTACGGGCCCTCGCAGCCTCCCTCGACGTGGCCTCCCAAAACGCCCGCGCCTATGCCCCCGACCGCGCTGCAGCCCCTTGGGCTCCGTGGACCCCCGCCGCGACCGACCCCCCGGCAACCCCAACCCCTCCGCAAGCGTGCGCAGCCAGAATCCCAGAACACCCGGGGGGCCCCCGCTGCTACTTTTGCGGGCAGCCAAAACACCCCCGCCAGCGCTGCCCGGTCCGCTCAGCCACCTGCAAAAGCTGCGGTAAAAAGGGGCACTACGCAGCGGTGTGCCAGTCCCGTGGGGTCGCCGCTATCTCCGGGGAACAAATGGGACCACGGGCTCAACTCTCCCAGCGACCCACGGGCGGCCAACGGGCGCCGCCATTTTGGACCCCGGACACTATGAGGGGGGGACGGGCGCCGCCATCTTCCTACCCACAGGCCGCGTGCGATCCATGGGAGCGGCCATTTTATCCACCCCCGGCCGCGTGCGACTCATGGGAGCGGCCATTTTGTCCAACCGCATGCGATCCATGGACGCCGCCATCTTGGCTGACAGGTAAGGTCCCCGGTGTGGCCGGCTCCACACTGCCCGAAGACAACGGTCTGATACACCAACCACGTTTGGCATCGGTGACCCTCGACCAGTCGCGGCCCCAGACGCTCCAGACGACAACGACAAAGGTGCTGGTGAACGGCCACGAAACGCCGTGTTTGATCGACTCGGGGAGCACGGAGAGTTTTATTCACCCGGACACGGTAAGACGCTGTTCCCTTGTAATTCGGCCAAGCACCCAAAAAATCTTCCTGGCGGCGGGGTCCCACTCCGTTGAAATCAAAGGGTTCTGCATCGCAAACCTAACGGTGCAGGGGAGAGAGTTCAAAAATTACCGGCTGTACGTCCTTCCCCACCTCTGCGCTCCCACCCTCCTGGGGTTGGACTTCCAATGCAACCTCCAGAGCTTAACATTCAAATTTGGCGGCCCTATACCCCCACTGACTATCTGCGGCCTCGCATCACTCAAGGTCGAACCGCCCTCCCTGTTTGCGAACCTCACCCCGGATTGCAAACCCGTCGCCACTAGGAGCAGACGGTACAGCACCCAGGACCGGACGTTTATCAGGTCCGAAGTACAGCGGCTGCTGAAGGAAGGCATAATCCAGGCCAGCAATAGTCCCTGGAGAGCCCAGGTGGTAGTAGTGAAGACAGGGGAGAAGCAAAGGATGGTCGTAGACTACAGTCAGACCATCAACAGGTACACGCAGCTAGATGCGTACCCTCTTCCCCGCATATCCGACATGGTCAATCGGATTGCACAGTACAAGGTCTTCTCCACCGTGGACCTTAAGTCCGCCTACCACCAGCTCCCCATTCGCCCGGGTGACCGCTAGTACACTGCCTTCGAAGCAGACGGGCGGCTATACCACTTCTTAAGGGTTCCATTCGGCGTCACGAACGGAGTCTCGGTCTTCCAACGAGAGATGGACCGAATGGTCGACCAGCATGGTTTACGGGCCACGTTCCCGTACCTCGACAACGTCACCATCTGCGGCCACGACCAGCAGGACCACGACGCCAACCTCCGCAAATTCCTCCAGACTGCTAACGCCCTCAACCTCACCTACAACGAGGAAAAATGCGTGTTTAGCACCGACCGTCTAGCCATCCTGGGCTACGTAGTGCGTAATGGAGTGATAGGCCCCGACCCCGAACGCATGCGCCCCCTCATGGAGTTCCCTCTCCCCCACTGTACCAAAGCCCTGAAACGCTGCCTGGGCTTCTTTTCTTATTACGCCCAGTGGGTCCCCCAGTACGCAGACAAGGCCCGCCCCCTAATACAGACCACGACCTTCCCTCTGTCGACAGAGGCTTGCCAGGCCTTCAGCCGCATCAAAACGGATATCGCAAAGGCCACGATGCGCGCCATCGATGAGTCCCTCCCCTTCCAAGTCGAGAGCGACGCGTCCGACGTCGCTCTGGCGGCCACGCTCAACCAAGCAGGCAGACCCGTGGCCTTTTTCTCCCGGACCCTACCGCTTCAGAAATTCGCCACTCCTCAGTAGAAAAGGAGGCCCAAGCCATAGTGGAAGCTGTGCGACATTGGAGGCATTACCTGGCCGGCAGGAGATTCACTCTCCTCACTGACCAACGGTCGGTAGCCTTCATGTTCGATAATGCGCAGCGGGGCAAGATAAAGAACGACAAGATCTTGCGGTGGAGGATCGAACTCTCCACCTACAACTACGAGATCTTGTACCGTCCCGGAAAGCTGAACAAGCCGTCCGATGCCCTATCTCGCGGCACTTGTGCCAACGCACAAGTGGACCGTCTCCAAGCCCTCCACGAGGACCTCTGCCACCCGGGGGTCACTCGTTTCTAACACTTCACAAAGGCTCGCAACCTCCCTTACTCCGTCGAGGACGTCCGAACAGTCACCAGGAACTGCCAAATCTGCGCAGAATGCAAACCGCGTTTTTTCAGGCCAGATAGAGCGCACCTGATAAAGGCTTCCCGTCCCTTTGAACGCCTCAGTTTGGATTTCAAAGGCCCCATCCCCTCCACCGATCGCAACACGTACTTTCTTAACGTCGTTGACGAATACTCCCGCTTCCCCTTCGCCATCCCCTGCCCCGACATGACCGCGGCCACGATCATTAAAGCCCTCGGCACCATCTTTACCCTGTTCGGGTTCCCCGCGTACATCCATAGCGACAGGGGGTCCTCCTTCATGAGTGACGAGCTGCGTCAATTCCTGCTCAGCAAGGGCATAGCCTCGAGCAGGACGACCAGCTACAACCCCCGGGGAATGGGCAGGTAGAGAGGGAGAACGGAACCGTCTGGAAGACCGTCCTACTGGCCCTACGGTCTAGGAGTCTCCCAACTTTCCGCTGGCAGGAAGTCCTCCCGGATGCACTTCATTCTATCCGGTCCCTGCTGTGTACCACCACTAACCAAACGCCTCACGAGCGCCTCCTTGTCTTCCCCAGGAAGTCCTCCTCCGGAACGTCGCTGCCGACCTGGCTGGCGGCCCCGGGACCCATCCTGCTCCGGAAACATGTGCGGGCGCACAAATCAGACCCGCTGGTGGAAAAGGTACATCTACTCCACGCAAACCCGCAGTACGCCTACGTGGCGTACCCAGACGGCCGACAGGACACGGTCTCTCTGCGGGACCTGGCGCCCGCCGGAGCTCCCCCCCCCCCCCCCCCCCCAACACAAATCACCTCACCCTCACTCCCGCCGGTGCACCCCACAGCCACCCCCTTCCCGGGGGGATCGGTCCTCCTCCCAGGCCCGTCCAGGAGTAAGGAAACAGAAGGGGACAGCGCGATGCTACCAGAGTCGAACGGACCCGAGCCAGCACCTCCACCACCACCCGGGCTGAGACGATCGGAAAGGGCGACCAGAGCACCATCTCGACTCATCGAATGTATATAATTCAGTGGCCCAGCAAAACGGCATTGTTGTAAATAGTTAACGCTGCAAATCGGGTAAAATGTGAATAATTCGGTGGCCCAGTAAAAGCGGCATGATTGCATATAGTTCAATGGTTAAGGTACCGACCCTGTAAACCCCTACCACCATACCACCCACCACCCCGCTGGGTTCCTTTTTAACAAGGGGAGAATGTGGTGGTATGTATTAGGGGTAATACGGTACACCAGGAATGCCGAGCAGCTATTGGAGGACAGATGCTGGATCCCGATTGGATCCTCCACCTACTGGGCTCCACCCAGATAGGAGGGATATAAGAACCTGGGTAATCCCCGCAGCTGCATTCTGTGACTGAGCTGCTGGGTAACGTGTCTGAACAAGTCTGCTCAATAAAGCCTCGATTGAAGTTCTTTACGTCTCGCCTCGTGTGTGATCGATGGTGCTACACCAGGATGGTCACCTGGAACGTAAGGGGACTCAACGGCCCGGTCAAAAGATCCAGAGTCTTCACCCACCTAAGAAGCGTAAAAGCAGACATAATCTACCTACAAGAGACACACCTGAGGGAGAAGGACCGACTGCTGGTAAGGAAGGGCTGGGTGGGACAGACGTACCATTCATGCTACGGGACGAGGGTTAGGGGGGTAGCAATACTAATTAACAAGAGGACGAGGTTTCCAGAAACCAAGACAGTTACGGACCCAGGGGGGACGGTACGTCATGGTCAGCGGTCCTGGAAGGGGTGCCGGTCATACTGGTAAATGTGTACGCTCCCAACTGGGACGACTCAGAATTCATAAAGAAGACCATGGCGGAAATCCCCGACATTGACACACACGACTGATTATGGGAGGCGACTTTAACTGCGTGCTGGACCCACTGACTGACCAATCAAATGCCAGAGCAGGGAAAAAGACTGGCATGGCGAGGGAACTAGGAGCATTTATGGAGCAGATGGGGGCGGTGGACCCATGGAGGTTCCTGCACCCGGGAGAGAAGGAATTTTCATACTTTCAAGGTATACACCCATATTGACTTCTTTGCAGTGGGGAAATCGGTGCTTCCAGGGATCACGGGAACGGAGTACTCCGCGATCGTTATCTCCGACCACGCTCCAGACTATATGGGTGTGAGGTTGGAGACAGGCCGGGCCCTGCGCCCCACGTGGAGGCTGGACACGGACCTCCTGGTCGAAAAGGCCTTCTGCCAAAAAACATCGCGGGGGATAGGCGACTATGTTAGTAACAACCAAAACGGGGAGGTCTCACCCTCCATGTTCTGGCAGGCACTGAAGGCCATGATTAGAGAAGAGATCCTAGCCTACAAGGCAAGCAGAGATAGGGAAGAGAGGGTGGCCAGGCAACAACTGGTGGACTCCATTCTGGAAGTCGACAGAAAATACTCCGAGGCCCGACTGTAGGGCTGCTGGCGGAGAGGAAAAAGCTGTAAATGGACTTTAACCTGCTATCCACTAGGAAAGCAGTGTACCAACTCCGTCAGACACGGGGGACCTTCTACGAACACGGAGACAAGGCTGACCGCCTACTGGCTCACCAGCTGAGAAAGCAGGCAGCCATGAGGGAAATAGCACAGGTAAAGTACAGCAGAGGCAGACTGGTAACAGAACCAAAGGAGGTCAATCGGGCATTTGAGACCTTCTACCAGGGACTGTACACCTCTGAGCCCCGCAACAGGGGCGCGGGGATGAAACAGTTCCTAGACAGACTGGAACTACCAGTGGTGGGGGAGGACAGACATGGGGAGCTGGAAGGACCAATAGACCTGGGAGAAATCATGGAGAGCATCAGCTCCATGCAGGCGGGGAAGGCACCGGGACCCGACGGGTTCCCGGCAGACGTCTAGAAAAAATTTGCCCCAGTCCTGCCCCCACACCTAAGGGGCATGTCCGTGGACTCACTGGCAAGGGGCACTCTGCCCTCCCCGCCCCCCCCCCCCCCCCCCCCCCCCTACGCTCTACGCTAGCACAGGCCACAATTTCACTGATACCCAAAAAAGATAAAGACCCAACAGAATGTGGATAATACAGACCCATTTCACTGCTGAATGTGGCCGCGAAAATACTCGCAAGGTCCTGGCCAAAAGGCTGGAGGGCTGCGTACCGGAGGTGGCCTCAGAGGACCAAATGCGCTTCACCAAAGGTAGGCAGCTCACAGCAAACATCAGGCAGCTGCTGAACGTAATAATGATCCCCCCCCAGGGAGAGAACACCAGAGGTGATCGTCTCCCTGGACACAGAAAAGGCCTTTGACAGAGTCGAATGGAGCTGCCTCCTCAAGGTACTGGAACGGTTTGGGCTAGGAGCGGGGTTCACTGCCTGGGTGAGGCTCCTGTAGAACGCTCCCAAAGCGAGTGTCCGAACTAACACCACCAGTTCTGAATACTTCCAGCTACAGAGAGGAACAAGACAGGGCTGCCTCCTGTCCCCACTCTTGTTCGCGTTAGCCATCGAACCCCTGGCGATAGCCCTGCAGGATGCAAAATGCTGGAAGAGAATCCAGAGAGGAGACAGAGAGCACAGAGTCTCACTCTATGCAGATGACCTGCTTCTCTATGTCTCGAAGCCACAGGAGGGACTGAAGGCAATACTGCAGATGCTGAAAGAGTTTGGAACCTTTTTGGGCTACAAACTTAACCTGGTCAAAAGTGAGGCATTCCCAGTGAACCCAAATCGGGGAAGGGCAGAGCTGGAGGAGTTCCTGTTTAAAACGGCCCAGAACAGATTCCGTTACCTAGGAATCCAGATAGCCAGAGACTGGACACAGATCCACAAGTGGAACCTGACCAGCCTGGTGGAGGAAGTAAAAAAGGACCTAGAAAGGTGAGTCTCACTCCCACTCTCCCTGGCGGGAAGAGTGCAGACGATCAAGATGAACGTACTGCCGAGGTTCCTCTTCCTAGTTAGATCCAGTAAGAAGTGTTACAACACCAGGTTAAAGTCCAACATGTTTGTTTCAAATCACTAGCTTTCGGAGCACTGCTCCTGGAAGGAGCCAGAGTTACACATGGGGAAGGGGGCTAACGCCTTTGCTTTTCCTTTCCTAATCGCACAACGGAAAATCCTGCTCGGCTGGCGATCGGCAGCACCGCCCACAGCTGCAGACTGGCTCGCTGACCTCTCGGAATTTCTCCACTTGGAGAAGATACGCCATCCGAGGGTCGGAGGAAGGCTTCCTGGACACTTGGGGGCAGTTTGTCGGCCTGTTCCAAAACCTGTTTGAGGCCAGCAACGAGGAATATGTTGAGAATAAAAAAAACAAGATAGATGATTGTTTATAAATATGAGAAATGCTAATAAAAAGACTTTTTAAAAAAAGGAGTGGGAGATTCAGGTGAGGTGGAGACCGCCATTGTCTCCCTGGTGACAGGCACCGATCGGCCTCCAGCACCCCAGGACCTGCTCCTCATAGGAGAAGAGGACTCTGATGTCCAGGACCCTGCTGCCCTTCTGGCCAACTTCTCCTGTAAGCCACATGTTTGATGCATTGTGGGGGGGAGGTCTATGGCAGGTGGCATGTGTGGGCACCACTGCTGGGCTTAGCCTTGCGCAGGAGTTGGTGGAATTAGCCCTGCTCAGTGCTTTGCTCCAGAGTCCCCAGCCTACCTCCATCCGTCCTCCCATTTCTGTCTGGTCCCTTCCAGTGGTGTTCAAGCTCTGTCCAGTTGCTGTCCATGGCTGTGCTGGTCGGTGGCTGGGTGTGCTGGGGAACAAGCGCGGTGATATTCTGTGGGGGGAGGGGGGGGGGGGGGGGAGGGTGGTGCCAGAAGTCAGAGGGGTATCAGGCAGGACTGATGCCAGGGGGCCGGTGTTAACTTACCCATGTAGCCCAGTGGAGGTCATTGGTCTTCTTCTAACATTGGACAGTGGTCGTCCCGGTTACACTGCCTGAACAGATAGTCACTACCACTACCACTGCCTCCCAGCCCGGATTGGTGGCCCTGTTGCTGGTCCCCCTCAGCAGAACAGGGTGTGGTAACATGACAGGGTTAGTCTTGAACCCGATTAAAATTATATATCCTAAATTAAAGAATTGGACACTTTCAATTAAACTACAGTCAGCTCCAGCAAATGACCTACTGGTAATTCGGACTTGGCCAAGTTCGAATACACAAACTCAGACACGCTGCCTGAGCATGCCTGGACCTGCCCTGCCAATCGCCCATCCAGAGATCGCCACACCCTATTGACATGCACCGGTCTATTGTCAGTACCCAAGACCCTCGAGCACCCAGAGTTCTTGCCGTTACCTTAAATGGCAACAGGTTATGTGCAAGCAACACCCTCGGAGATGGCCACCTGGGGAGGGCTCGGGTGTCCTGTCAACCGGACCATTGGGTGCTGAGAGCCTTTCCATCACTTTACTGATGATCGAGAGTAGACTGATGGGCGGCAATTGGTCAGGTTGGGTGTGTCCTATTTTTTGTGAATAGGACATACCTGGGCAATTTTCCACATTATAGATCGTTCTAATGGAAGGTCACAGGCCTAAAATGTTAACTTTGCTTTTCTCTCCACAGCTTTCTGACTATTTTGAGTATTTTCTCTTTTTATTTCAGATTTCCAGCATCCACAGTATTTTGCTTTTGAATTTTCCACATTGCCGAGTAGATGCCAGTGTTGTAGCTGTACTGCAACAGTTTGGATAGGTGTACAACAAGCTCTGGAGCACAGTTGCCAATACTATTGCCGGAATATTGTCAGGGCCGATAGCCTTTACAGTATCCAGAGCCTTCAATTATTTCTTGATATCACTTGGGGTGAATTGTATTGCCTGAAGACTGACATCTGTATTGCTGGAGTCTCTGGAGGAGACCGAGAAGGATCATCTACTTGGCACTTCTGGCTGAAGTTGTTGTGAATGCTTCAGCCTTGTGTTTTGCACAGGTGTGCTGGACTCCTCCATCGTTGCGGATGGGGATATTTGTGGAGCCTCCTCCTCCCAGTGAGTTGTTTAATTGTTCGCCACCATTCATGGCTGGATGTGGCAGGACTGCAGAGTTTAGATCTGATCCATTGTTGTTTAGCGGTGTTCAATGCAGGTTGTTTCTATTGGTTGGCATACCGTGTTGTCACTTTGCCAGGTTGGCGCTTCACTTTTACAATGCCCGGTGCTGCTCCTGGCTTGCCCTCCTGCACTCTTCATTGAACCAGGGGTGATCCCCTGGTTTGGTGGTAATGGTAGAGTGGGGGATATGCCAGGTCACGAGGATAAAGATTGTGGATGAGTACAATTCTGAGGTGCCCACATGGCCAGTTTTGAGCTACCAGATCTATTCTGAATCTATCTCATTTAGCACAATGGTTGTGCCACTAAACAAGACTAGGTTATGGGGAGGTACATTATGGAATATGTATGTGTGGTGTGTGTGTGTCAAAGCGCCTCTGGTTGTCTGATTTTATTTGTTCCATTCTATTTTGGAAGAGACAGTGTGTGAAAACAAAGCTGCTGAATAATTGAAGTTAATTGTCAAGGAGTGCTGGAATTCATCATCAATAAAATTGAAGCTGCTGCCGCCTCTGATCTCAGCTTTCTCCTCAAGCTGCCAGAAGCTCGCTACAGGTTAAGCATACGCCCTCATGTGCTGGGTTGCGTGAGACTGGAAGCAGATACCCCAGCATCCATGTAAAAGTGGTGTTTGGGAAAACAGCGGCAGTAAGGATTCATCCCGAGCATGTAGAAGTGAACACACACACTCACAGGTCCAGCGCTCAACACTGGTCATGCCTCAACAGCAGTTGCCTCCAAGCTCGAAACTCATGGGTTGCAGCTCTGCTCCAGACACACGAGCACAAGGTCTGGGCTGCAGCTTCCGGTGCCAGTGCTGAGAGAGTGCTGCCCTGTCAGAGGTGCAGGTTTTTGGATGAAATATTAAACCGAGGCTCCGTCTGCCCTCTCGATTGGATGACACTGATTTGAAGTAGAGCTGGGAAGTTTGGCCTGGTGTATTGGCCAATATTTTCCCCTTGACTGACAGCTGAAGCAGATTATCTGGTCATTTATCTCATTGTTATTTGTGGGATAATATTGTGCTCAAAGCAGCAATTGTATTTTCTTCACCAAATCAGTGACAACGTTACAAAATTACTACATTTGTTGTAAAGTACTTTGGGATGTTCTGAGAATGTGTAAAATGCCATAAAGCGTTTTGATCTACCCTGACCTGGCTGCAGAAACAAGTAGTTGAAACTCTGAGTAGTAGATTATTGCCTGATGTGATATGGTACAGTGTCCTCACACAGATTTCTGCTCTTCTCCATACCGCGCATCTTTAGTTTCTTTGGTAAGAGGCTCATTACCTTGTTTGTCATTGCTTCATTGACTAACCCTGACACTCCTTCTCTGGACTAGGGGTTGTATTATCTCCATGCCAACTTACCTGTCAAGGGGTAATTGGATTTGGGTGGCACACTGGATTTGCTGAACCCAAATGAGGTAGTCCCAGTAGCACGGTAGCACAGTGGTTAGCACTATGGCTTCACAGCACCAGGGTCCAGGTTCGATTCCCCGCTTGGGTCACTGTCAGTGTGGAGTCTGCCCGTTCTCCCTGCATCTGTGTGGGTTTCCTCCAGGTGCTCCGGTTTCCTCCCACAAGTCCCGAAAGTCCCAAGTTAGGTAATTTGGTCATTCTGAATTCTCCCTCTGTGTTCCCGAGCAGGCGCCGGAATGTGGCGACTAGGGGCTTTTCACAGTAACTTCATTGCAGTATTAATGTAAGCCTACCTGTGACAATAAAGATTATTATTATTATCATAGCCCTGGGCTGTGAATCTCAGCCAGTCTCCCATAGTGGAATGTTCTTACACTGTCAGCTGTGACTGAGCTGTTGTTTTGTCCTGGTATGCCCCAGACCAACCCCACATGCCCTTCACTTTCTTGGCTCATGTCACCTGTGCCTACCTGTTGTGGGGTGAATGGAGTAGCACGCGCCCCGATGAAAAAGAGGGCAAACTCTACATTGTTTCATGGAATCCATACCGTGCAGAAGGTGGCCATTTGGCCCATCGAGTCTGCACCGACCTTCCGAAAGAGCACCCGACCTAGTCCCACTCCATGCGTTCTCACAATAACCCTGTGACCTAACCTACACGTTTCTGGACACTAAGGGCAGTTTAGCATGGCCAATCCACCAAACCTGCACATCTTTGGACTGTGGGAGGAAACCGGAGCACCCGGAGGAAACCCATGGAGACACGGGAGAACGTGCAAACTCCACACAGGCAATGATCCAAGCCCAGAAGTGAACCCAGTTCTTGGCGCTGTGAGGCAGCAGTGCTAACCTGACCACTGTGCCACCGTGCCATCCTGTCTAGGTTTCCCAGAAGGTTAGTGTGGTAGTATCAGGTATTGCAGTAACCGAGAGGCTGTAGACCATTGGGTAAGCCTAGCAGCTTACTATTGGCTGTTTGGTATGTGGCTCCGCCCTGACAGGCGGGGTATAAGAACAGGTGCTGTCCCAGTAGCCCTTTCTGTACCGAAGCTGCTGGGGAACAGATCTAGTCTATTAAAGCCTTCAATTATGATACAACCTCGTCTTGAGTTTAATTGATCGTGCATCAATTTAATAGACTAGATCTGTTCCCCAGCAGCTTCATGTGGACTGTATGTGTCGGGGTGTATAAAGCTTTGCAGGTGGAGGTTCGGGCTGGGCAGCGCTGGCGAGGGTGCCAAGCCTGCCCGCAGAAGAAGCAACGGGGCCTAACGGAGCTAGCGGGCCGTCTTACAGCGCAGGCCTGCGGGGACATGGGGAAGGTCAGTGGGGCTGCCGCTGCGGGATGCCACGCAGCCGAGGGGGCCGCTGCGCGGTCAGGCACATAGGACTGCGCGTTTCTGGAGGCAACATCCATGGGCCCGTGCTTCTCTCAGTCCCAGGGTGTCCTTTTCTAAAAGTCTTTGGCGGATCTCTGAAGAGCTCATACCTGCTACGAAGGCATCCCGGATTAGAAGTTCCGTGTGCGCGCTGCCCTAAATTTGTGGGCAGCCACAGTTTCTGCCCAGCACCAGTAGCACACAGTAGAAGTCCTCCAGCAATTCCCCGGGGCTTTGCCGTCTAGTTGCGAGCAGGTGACGTGCGTAGACCTGGTTTACAGGGCGTATATAATGTCCCTTGAACAGTTTGATCACATCATCATAGTCCTCCGCCTCCTCGATGAGGGAGAAGATTCAAGGGCTTACTCTCGAGTGCAGGAGATGCAGTTTCTGTTCTCCTGAGGGTGTGCCTCCGGCCGTCTCGAGGTAGCCTTTAAAACACGCCAGCCAGTGAACAGGATCGCGCAATACAAGGTCTTCTCCATGGTGGATCTCAAGTCCGCCTACCATCAGCTACCCCTCCGAGCTAGTGACCGCAAGTACACTGCCTTCGAAGCAGATGGGCGGCTCTACCAATTTCTAAGGGTTCCCTTTGGTGTCACTAATGGGGTCTCGGCCTTCCAACGCGAGATGGACCGAATGGTTGACCGGTACGGCTTACGCACAACGTTCCCGTATCTTGATAACGTCGCCATCTGCGGCCATGACCAGCAGGACCACGACACCAATCTCCGAAAATTTCTCTAGACCGCGAAAATCCTTAACTTAACGTACAATAAGGATAAATGCGTCTTTAGCACCGACCGCCTAGCCAATCTCGGCTACGTAATGCGAAATGGAGTTATAGGCCCCGACACTGAACGCATGCGCCCCCTTATGGAATTCCCCCTCCCTCACTGCCCCAAGGCCCTGAAGCGCTGCCTAGGGTTTTTCAGTTATTACGCCCAGTGGGTCCCCGACTACACACACAAAGCCCAACCCCTAATCCAGTCCACAACCTTCCCCCTGTCGACGGAGGCCCGCCAGGCCTTCTGCCGCATCAAAGCAGACATTGCAAAGGTCACGATGCGCGCCATCGACGAGTCCCTCCCCTTCCAGGTCGAGAGCGATGCGTCCGACGTAGCTCTGGCCGCCACCCTCAACCAAGCGGGCAGACCCGTGGCCTTCTTCTCCCGTACCCTCCATGCTTCAGAAATTCACCACTCCTCGATCGAAAAAGAGGCACAAGCCATAGTAGAAGCTGTGCGACACTGGAGGCATTACCTGGCCGGCAGGAGATTCACTCTCCTCACTGACCAACGGTCGGTGGCGTTCATGTTTAATAATGCACAGCGGGGCAAGATAAAGAATGACAAGATCTTGCGGTGGAGGATAGAACCCTCCACCTACAACTACGAGATCTTGTACCGTCCTGGGAAGCTAAACGAGCCTTCCGATGCCCTGTCCCGCGGCACGTGTGCCACCGCACAAGTGGACCACCTCCGAGCCCTCCACGAGGATCTCTGCCACCCGGGGGTCACTCACTTTTTCCACTTCATTAAGACCCGCAACCTGCCCCACTCCATCGAGGAGGTCAGGACAGCCACCAGGGACTGCCAAATCGGCGCGGAGTGCATACCGCACCTCTACTGGCCAGAGAGGGCACACTTGATAAAGGCTTCCCGCCCCTTTGAGCGCCTCAGTATGGACTTCAAAGGCCCCTCCCCTCCACCGACCGCAACACGTACTTCCTGAACGTGATTGACGAGTACTCCCGGTTCCCGTTCGCCATCCCCTGCCCGACATGACCACAACCACTGTCATCAAGGCCCTCCACGGTATCTTTACACTGTTCGCGTTCCCGCGTACATACACAGTGATAGGGGGTCCTCCTTTATGAGCGACGAACTGCGTCAATTTCTGCTCAGCAAGGGCATTGCCTCAAGCAGGATGACCAGTTACAACCCCCGGGGAAATGGGCAGGTAGAGAGGGAGAACGGAACGGTCTGGAAGACCATTCTACTGGCCCTACGGTCCAGGGCTCTCCTGTCTCCCGCTGGCAGGAAGTCCTCCCGGAGGCCCTCCACGCCATTCGGTCGCTGCTCTGTACAACTACCAATCAGACACCTCATGAACGGCTCCTGTCTTCCCCAGGGAGTCCTCCTCCGGGACCTCGCTCCCAACCTGGCTAGCGACACCTGGACCCATCCTGCTTTGGAAGCACGTGCGGGCGCACAAGTTGAATCCCTTAGTCGAGAGGGTCCACCTGCTGCACGCTAACCCCTAGTATGCCTACGTGGCGTTCCCTGACGTCCGGCAAGATACAGTCTCCCTCCGGGACCTGGCGCCCGCCGGAACCCCACGTGCACCTCAACCATTACCCCCACCCCCTCCCCCCCCCCGACAGCACCTCACTGGGGGGTCGGTCCTCCCGCCGCTCCTACCTATGCCATCCCACCCACCGACGCCCCCTACAGACCTTCTTGTGTCAACCGTTTGCCCCACCAGCGCCATCTAGGGGTGACAAAGCTGCCATGGACGACGAAGCCACGCTCTCGGAGTCGCAGACGCCCGGACCCCCACCAGAACCACCACAGAGGCTCAGATGATCCAGGAGGACGACCAGGCCACCCGACCGACTGATTGCTACACTGTAACTGTAAATGAACACTGACTGTATATATGTTCCACGCTTGTAAATACTCACGGTACCTCCATATCTGATCATACCATGTTCAATGCAATTGTAACCACTGGCCACTACCCCCGCCGGACTCTTTTGTAATAGGGGGTGAATGTGGTAGTATCAGGTATTGCAGTACCCGAGAGGCTGTAGACCATTGGGTAAGCCTAGCAGCTTGCCATTGGCTGTTTGGTATGTGGCTCCGCCCTGACAGGCGGGGTATAAGAACAGGTGCCGTCCCAGCAGCCCTCATTATGTACCGAAGCTGCTGGGGAACAGGTCTAGTCTCTTAAAGCCTTCAGTTATGATACAACCTCGTCTTGAGTTTAATTGATCGTGCAGCAGTTAGTTTGGAGATTCTGGGCAAAGCCAATGAGCTATCAACATGCCGAAGAAAAAAGAACTGAACACAGGATTCCGGTGTGACTGAAACTGGATGAGTTCATTGCAGTAATTATCATTATTAAGAGGTTTCACTCTTTCACTTGTGGTGAGATCAGACTGGGAGTGGACCATCATTGATGAGGTGGAAAAGTTACCAATTCCTTGAGGGCCGACGGTGAGGATAAGAGGGAGCGGATTACAGAAATAATAATTCCAACAGTCTCTCTTACGGACACTGAAACAAGAGGAGAGTTGAGAGAATTGGGGTCCGGGGGGGGGGGGGGGGGGGGAGGTGAATACACTGATGGCGACAACAGCAACAACTTGCATTTATGTCGTAAAATAACCCCACAACCCAAAGATGTACAGGGTAGGTGGATTGGCCACACTAAATTGCCCCTTAATTGGAAAAAAAACTAATTGGGTACTCTAAATTTATAATTTAAAAGATTGAGCATAAAAGGATTGACTCGATTGCTAAATTGCCCCTTCCCCAGAACGTTTCAGCCCTCCAGTCGTTTTTAGGACTGGTTGGCTACTGCCGAAAATTGACGGTTTCGCCAGCAAGGCAGCACCCCTCTCGGACCTCCTAAAGAAAGGAGCCCCCTGGGAATGGCTTCCGCAGCATACAGATGCTGTGGACTCTTTAAAACAGGCACTCATAGCAGCTCCCTCACTACAAGTTCCAGACCCGCTTTCCCCTTGCGCCATAGAGGTAGCGACCACAGACCGCACCCTTTCGGCCGTGCTCCTCCAGGAACGGCACGACCAATTAAGGCCCGTAGCTTATGCCTCCAGAATTTTAGATGCTGTGGAGCAGGGATTTTCAGCCTGTGAGAGGCACCTGCTCGCAGTATTTTGGGCAGTGTAGTATTTTTTATATATTACCGGACTGAACCCCATCACAATTCTGACCGAACACCCCCACCCAAATTTTACTGGACGGATGACTCAAGGACGATACCGTCAGACAAATAAGAGCAGCCAGATGGACCCTTCTCTTGCAGGGACGGGACATCACCGTTAAAAGGACAAAGACACACACCTTTTTAGCCGACAACTTACAGTACCCCGGAACCCCCCATGAATGTGAGATTATCTCTCCACACCACAACACAGGCCCCGTTATCGCTAAAACACCCCCCAGAAAGATAGGTAGTTCAACCCAGAGCCCCCAGCACACAGACACGTGTGAGCTCATAAAGATCTATGTGGATGGATCTTCCACAGTATTGGATGGGAAGCACATAACAGTTTGCGGTATCTATGTCGAGGACGCGCAGGGACGCACCCTTGAGGAAATATCGTTAAAACTTCCAGGCCACTTAGGCGCACAGGCAGCAGAACTTGCGGCCATCGCATATATAGTGGAACACCCAGATTCCTTCCCCAGTCCAGCAGACATATACTCGGACAGCCTCTATGTCTGCAACAGCCTCACGGAATTTCTGCCCCTGTGGAAAGCAAGAGGATTTGTTTCCACAGACGGAAAACCCCTCCCCTCAGCCCCATTGCTCCGTCACATTTTAGAGAGAGCATAGAACAGGACTTTTGGGATAGTCAAAGTTCGTAGTCACCATCGCTCCTCCCCCCCTGGAAATGTAAAAGCCGACGCACTGGCTAAAGCAGGTTCCAGACATGGATATTTTTGGACACCCCCCGAAAGCGCACCAGTGAATGCAGTTCAGGTCTCGCAGACTAATATCGAGGATCTAGTGGAGGCCCAGAAGCAGGACAGCAATGTCAGGGAGATTGTAAAAGGAAAATATCCAGCACCCTATGAGAGGTTCAAAAATGCTCTGACCACACATGACGGTGTGGTGTTAGAAGACACCCTTTATGTGGTCCTTGAACAGGACAGGAATCAACTGATTTGTTTGTTCCATGACGGTCATGGACATCAGGGAATCGATCCCACTACAGCCCATCTCAAGCAGCTTTGTTGGTGGCCGAATTTAAAGGATGATGTGAATCACTACATCGATAATTGTCTTATCTGTGCCCAGAATAATCCGGACAGATATGCCAAAAAGGCTCAACTCAGTCACACCCGATCCGTTAATAGCCCCTGGACTAACTTCCAGATTGATTTTATAGGACCATTGCCCCCTTGCAGGAATGGCCAGAAATATGTACTCGTGGTGATTGACACATTTACGAAATGGGTGGAAGCATTCCCAGCCCGCACAAACACTGCAAAAACCACAGCCAAGATTTTGACCCACCACATCTTTACAAGATGGGGACTCCCCCGCAGCATTGAATCGGACCAAGGCTCCCATTTTACGGGACATGTCATGCAGAACGTCCTCACGATATTTGGCATCACCCAAAGATTCCACATTGCATACCACCCACAGTCGAGTGGTATCGTGGAGCGCATGAATCGGACCCTAAAAACCACCCTCAGAAAAATGGTCCAGCAGAACAACACCACTTGGGACTCAGTCCTCCCTTTTGCGCTGATGATTTTGCATAACACAATTTCAACTTCCACAGGTTACACCCCACACACCCTCATGACCGGACGCCCCATGAAAGGCACAGAATATTTGTTAGGTTTAGACTTGACCAGCCCCGAGGTGACGGCCCTCACACACGAGAAAGCAGTACAGCAATTAGTTGAAAATGTTAAAACAGCTCAGCTAGCAGCCGCAGTAAAATTGGGCACAAGGAAGAAACAGAGCAAGGCTTGTTTCGACAAGACAGTGCATGCGACTGAGTACAGTATAGGACAGCAAGTCATGCTCTCCGTATATAACCCCAGCACATTCCTGTCACCAAAATACTCGGGTCCGTACCCCATTGCGGACAAAGTAAGCCCTTCCGTATATAAAATAAAGTACCCCAACGGTAAGACCGCGTGGTTCCATATCAACCAGCTGAAGGCATATGGAACACAGTCTAACCACGCACACCACGTCATGCCCGACGCAGCACACCATGCCCCGCCCACAGCCAACGTAACCCTACCATCCCCCGCCATGTCCAGCCCAGCCACGGACTCGACCTCAACTCCACCCCCAAAATATACACTCCGCCCCGGAACGCCCACAGACTGTAGCAGCAGAGACAGCGACTGTGACTCGGGCGATAGCCACAGCACACCTCCCTACTATCCCCATGCAACAGGACCCACACCCAGCGAATCCGACTACGATCCAAGTGATCCCTTCATGATCACTTTCCGAAATCAACCTCAACACCGACCACCGAACTATCATGACGACCCTGATTCTGTCCCCACACAACTAGACACCAACTATTGGCACCAAGATAACTCGTTCTGACTCGTCCGCAACGACGAGAGCGACCCCACCTCACACCATGCAGCCCTTTCAGCCCTGATACATTCAAGAGTTTGGCACCCAGGAGAAGATGACGACCTTGGGTCTGACTTCCAAACCGAGAACCCCTTTGCGACCCTGTTCGCAACTGAGAACTGAGGTGTCCAGATGATGTTTTAAAAGGAACCGCTTGGGAGAAGCGGTGTCCTTTCTGATGGAACCTGCCGCATGTTTAATGTTGTTAGTAGTGTTTTGTTAAATGTTGTATGTCAGACAGGAAATCTTTTTTCATGGCCCCACGCCTTTTCGGCCGAAACCTCTGAGGACTTGCCCACAGTGACTCACTATTGCCAGACACTAGTTCAGAGGAACTAGTTTGTCTGCAGAGACTTGTTAAGGTCCCAGACGCCAGTTCAGTGGAACTCGTCTGTCGACGGAAACCCAGACCCCCGTTCATAACTGCTCTTCTGGTTCAAGGAAGGAACCACGACAGCAGCCTCCCACGATGACTACATTTCTTGCCCGTTCTTGTCGGTTGCTCAGGCAGTGGAGAAATGGATTGGGACCCGCCCTGCCTGGGAACCCCCCCTCTGGTCAACTACGCTCGGGTAAGGGAGACACGGCATTGGTAGCCGTCCTACCCGGAGACTCCATCCAACTCTTACCCGTCGCGGCCCATACGCACCTCATGTTGGAAATTTTAGTTCAAAAAGTTTTGTTTTGTTTCAGGTAACCCTTAGGTTGCCAACCCTCTGCTATTTACATCCTGAAACATTTGGATGGTAAATTGCACAGTCTGCGAGACGGCTCGCATTGGTTCAGTATTTGTAAGTGTGTCTTGTCCTAAAAATCGATTTTTGAAAAAAAAATGAGGGAGTCACACATAGTGACCAATTATAAAGGGAGTAATTGGCACTAAAGGACAGACAGACTATCGTACGAGATGTTAAACCAAGATAGTTACAGACACTATGCTTGTTTCCACAGAACTCCAGAAGCTCCAGGACCGGAGAAGAAAAGAAGAAGCACCATGAGGACATCCTCCGGGTGGCTTATCTTTATGGACATTTGGTTGCGAGTGAACGTGAACCCCACGACTTCAAACCCCCCAGCCGTAAATTTTTCATGTCCCCACAGAACCCAGAGCCCCGTCACCAGCGACACCACACCATCTTGGTGTGCCAGGTTTATAACCTGTTTCTCCCTGTCCTATGTAATAGAAACATTACTGGTATTAGCGATACTCTGCTGCATTGTGCAGACTATCCGTCTAAGGAAATGGAGAAGGAGAGCCTACCGCGCTCGCACCCCGGTATATAGGATCAGATCCCCCTATGTTTGGATACGACCAGACCCCCGACCCCCGCGATCCATAATAAAGAGCATTCACTTGCGGTTTTATTGTAAATAAAGAAATGTTCAGAATTGTTCATGAGCAATTGTACGATCCTGCGCTTGACTGCCAAGCCAGGAAAAATGTGTATAAACTGCTATGATTTTGTTTGTATGGTCGAGGAAGTTAGAGTGATGAAATGTTTAAGTGAATGTAGTGTATTAAGAATAGTTAGAGGTTCCCAGTTTATTGTTTTGTAATGCATGTCCCTGTTTGACATAGCGCCCTTAGAATTGTCAGTTAAAATGTTTTTGCATAGTTATGGTCAGTGTAGAGGCCATGAAAAAAGTGCTCATTGGGTCAGGGAATGGAAAGCAACGTAGTTATGTGATCCTTCACGCTTCGCGTTAGGATCACAAGGAGGGAGTGTAGCCACCTAAATTGGCCAACTCCCGATTTAAAATGGCGAACGGCAAAGGCTGATGGGAAAGTCAGCCAACAAGACAAAAACCAGCAGCTGCAGGTTGAGTGTGTATTTACCTCTGCAAAAACCAGACAACATCGATACCAGCGACCATCAGCATAACAAAGTAACAGCCATCTGCATACTGATGAGCAATCCCCGGGAACAATAAGTAACATTTTGAAACACAAAGCAAAGCCAGACTCCTCGGCGCCAGCAGGAGCAACACAAAGGAGGTGAACGAGCACCTCAAGACCGCCCGTCGATCAGGGAACTGCTCCAGTATTGGAGAAAATCGAACCAAGCGATTGGGACAAAGTCCAATCACTTGGGATCAGGTACAGGGTCCGCCCCAAAGGCGGGAAGCCCCTGGAGACTATAAGAGTTGAGCCACAAGTTCAAATTGCTCTCCTCACCGCTCTCTTCTTCCTGCCCGGGTCGCCCATCAAAAGGAACCAACATTGACCGTGACCGGTGCAGTGACTCCAGTGATCATCGAAATCGTAAGTCTTAAATCAACGCTCGCTACGAGATAGGCGCTCCTAGCTACCAATCCTTACCAACTTCGAATCCCGCAGACTCAGAACCCGAACGAAAGGCCATTTGTTCCCCTGACCTGGTAGGCCAGTTCAAAGTTAAGTATAGGCCTGTTAGTTGTAGAAGTTGCATAGACGTAGAATTTATGCATGAGTAGTAATTACTGTGTATAATAAATGTGCTTTGATTTAAATCTTACTAATCGGTGTATTGGATTATTGATCATTACTCGGACTTGAACCTTGTGGCGATATCATAAAGATACCTGGCAACTCGAGAGCAAGGGTAATAAAACAGATCAATTGAACCAAGGAGAAAATTAGCAACAGAGGCTATCTCTAAAGTGCTGAGCAGTGAGGCTGTCTCTCCAGTGCTGAGCAGTGAGGCTGTCTCGCCAGTGCTGAGTGAGGCTGTCTCTCCAGTGCTGAGCAGTGAGGCTGTCTCTCTAGTGCTGAGCAGTGAGGCTGTCTCTCCAGTGCTGAGCAGTCAGGCTGTCTCTCCAGTGCTGAGCAGTGAGGCTGTCTCTCCAGTGCTGAGCAGTTAGGCTGTCTCTCCAGTGCTGAGCAGTGAGGCTGTCACTCCAGTGCTGAGCAGTGAGGCTGTCTCTCCAGTGCTGAGCAGTGAGGCTGTCTCTCCAGTGCTGAGCAGTGAGGCTGTCACTCCAGTGCTAAGCAGTGAGGCTGTCACACCAGTGCTGAGCAGTGAGGCAGTCTCTCCAGTGCTGAGCAGTGAGGATGTCACTCCAGTGCTGAGCAGTGAGGCTGTCACTCCAGTGCTGAGCAGTGAGGTTGTCACTCCAGTGCTGAGCAGTGAGGCTGTCACTCCAGTGCTGAGCAGTGAGGCTGTCTCTCCAGTGCTGAGCAGTGAGGTTGTCACTCCAGTGCTGAGCAGTGAGGCTGTCACTCCAGTGCTGAGCATAGAGGTTGTCACTCCAGTGCTGAGCAGTGAGGCTGTCTCTCAAGTGCTGAGCAATGAGGTTGTCACTCCAGTGCTGAGCAGTGAGAATGTCTCTCCAGTGCTGAGCAGTGAGGTTTTCACTCCAATGCTGAGCAGTGAGAATGTCTCTCCAGTGCTGAGCAGTGAGGCTGCCTCTCCAGTGCTGAGCAGTGAGGCTGTCACTCCAGTTCTTAGCAGTGAGAATGTCTCTCCAGTGCTGAGCAGTGAGGTTGTAACTCCAGAGCTGACCAGTGAGGCTGTCTCTCCAGTGCTGAGCAGTGAGGCTGTCACTCCAGTGCTGAGCAGTGAGGCTGTAACTCCAGTGCTGAGCAGTGAGGCTGTCACTCCAGTGCTGAGGAGTGAGGCTATTACTCCAGTGCTGAGCAGTGAGGCTGTCACTCCAGTGCTGAGCAGTGAGGCTATTACTCCAGTGCTGAACAGTGAGGCAGTCACTCCAGTGCTGAGCAGTGAGGCTGTCTCTCCAGTGCTGAGCAGTGAGGCTGTCACTCCAGTGCTGAACAGTGAGAATGTCTCTCCAGTGCTGAGCAGTGAGGCTTTTACTTCAGTGCTGAGCAGTGAGGCTGTCTCTCCAGTGCTGAACAGTGAGGCTGTCACTCCAGTGCTGAACAGTGAGAATGTCTCTCCAGTGCTGGACACTGAGGCTGTCTCTCCAGTGCTGTGCAGTGAGGCTGTCACTCCAGTGCTTAGCAGTGAGGCTGCCTCTCCAGTGCTGAGCAGTGAGGCTGTCTCTCCAGTGCAGAGCGGTGAAGATGTCTCTCCAGTGCTGATCAGTGAGGCTGTCTCTCCACTGCTGGGCAGTGAGGCTGTCACTCCAGTGCTGATCAGTGAGGCTGTCTCTCCACTGCTGGGCAGTGAGGCTGTCACTCCAGTGCTTAGCAGTGAGGCTGTCACTCCAGTGCTGAGCAATGAGGCTGTCTCTCCAGTGCTGAGCAGTGAGGCTGTCTCTCCAGTGCTTAGCAGTGAGGCTGTCACTCCAGTGCTTAGCAGTGAGGGTGTCTCTCCAGTGCTCAGCAGTGAGGCTGTCTCTCCAGTGCTGAACAGTGAGGCTGTCACTCCAGTGCTGAACAGTGAGAATGTCTCTCCAGTGCTGGACACTGAGGCTGTCTCTCCAGTGCTGTGCAGTGAGGCTGTCACTCCAGTGCTTAGCAGTGAGGCTGCCTCTCCAGTGCTGAGCAGTGAGGCTGTCTCTCCAGTGCAGAGCGGTGAAGATGTCTCTCCAGTGCTGATCAGTGAGGCTGTCTCTCCACTGCTGGGCAGTGAGGCTGTCACTCCAGTGCTGATCAGTGAGGCTGTCTCTCCACTGCTGGGCAGTGAGGCTGTCACTCCAGTGCTTAGCAGTGAGGCTGTCACTCCAGTGCTGAGCAATGAGGCTGTCTCTCCAGTGCTGAGCAGTGAGGCTGTCTCTCCAGTGCTTAGCAGTGAGGCTGTCACTCCAGTGCTTAGCAGTGAGGGTGTCTCTCCAGTGCTCAGCAGTGAGGCTGTCTCTCCAGTGCTGAGCAGTGAGGCTGTCTCTCCAGTGCTGATCAGTGAGGCTTTCTCTCCAGTGCTGAGCAGTGAGGCTGTCTCTCCAGTGCTGAGCAATGAGGCTGTCTCTCCAGTGCTGAGCAGTGAGGCTGTCTCTCCAGCGCTGAGCAGCGAGTCTGCCACTCCAGTGGTGGGCAGTGAGGCTGTCTCTCCAGTGCTGAGCAGTGAGGCTGTCTCTCCAGTGCTGAGCAATGAGGCTGTCTCTCCAGTGCTGAGCAGTGAGGCTATCTCTCCAGTGCTGAGCAGTGAGAATGTCTCTCCAGTGCTGAGCAGCGAGTCTGCCACTCCAGTGCTGAGCAGTGAGGCTCTCTCTCCGGTGCTGAGCAGTGAGGCTGTCTCTCCAGTGCTGAGCAGTGAGGCTGCCTCTCCAGTGCTGAGCAGTGAGGCTGCCTCTCCAGTGCTGAGCAATGAGGCTGCCTCTCCAGTGCTGAGCAGTGAGCCTGTCACTCCAGTGCTGAGCAGTGAGGCTGTCACTCCAGTGCTGAGCAGTGAGGCTGTCACTCCAGTGCTGAGCAGCGAGGCTGTCACTCCCGTGCTGAGCAGTGAGGCTGTCACTCCAGTGCTGAGCAGTGAGGCTGTAACTCCAGTGCTGAGCAGTGAGGCTGTAACTCCAGTGCTGAGCATTGAGGCTGTCTCTCCAGTGCTGAGCAGTGAGGCTGTCACTCCAGTGCTGAGCAGTGAGGCTGTTACTCCAGTGCTGAGCAGTGAGGCTATCACTCCAGTGCTGAACAGTGAGAATGTCTCTCCAGTGCTGAGCAGTGAGGCTATTACTCCAGTGCTGAGCAGTGAGGCTGTCTCTCCAGTGCTGAGCAGTGAGGCTGTCACTCCAGTGCTTAGCAGTGAGGCTGTCACTCCAGTGCTGAGCAGTGAGGCTGTCTCTCCAGTGCTGATCAGTGAGGCTTTCTCTCCAGTGCTGAGCAGTGAGGCTGTCTCTCCAGTGCTGAGCAATGAGGCTGTCTCTCCAGTGCTGAGCAGTGAGGCTGTCTCTCCAGCGCTGAGCAGCGAGTCTGCCACTCCAGTGCTGAGCAGTGAGGCTGTCTCTCCAGTGCTGAGCAGTGAGGCTGTCTCTCCAGTGCTGAGCAATGAGGCTGTCTCTCCAGTGCTGAGCAGTGAGGCTATCTCTCCAGTGCTGAGCAGTGAGAATGTCTCTCCAGTGCTGAGCAGCGAGTCTGCCACTCCAGTGCTGAGCAGTGAGCCTGTCTCTCCGGTGCTGAGCAGTGAGGCTGTCTCTCCAGTGCTGAGCAGTGAGGCTGCCTCTCCAGTGCTGAGCAGTGAGGCTGCCTCTCCAGTGCTGAGCAATGAGGCTGCCTCTCCAGTGCTGAGCAGTGAGCCTGTCACTCCAGTGCTGAGCAGTGAGGCTGTCACTCCAGTGCTGAGCAGTGAGGCTGTCACTCCAGTGCTGAGCAGCGAGGCTGTCACTCCCGTGCTGAGCAGTGAGGCTGTCAATCCAGTGCTGAGCAGTGAGGCTGTAACTCCAGTGCTGAGCAGTGAGGCTGTAACTCCAGTGCTGAGCATTGAGGCTGTCTCTCCAGTGCTGAGCAGTGAGGCTGTCACTCCAGTGCTGAGCAGTGAGGCTGTCACTCCAGTGCTGAGCAGTGAGGCTATCACTCCAGTGCTGAACAGTGAGAATGTCTCTCCAGTGCTGAGCAGTGAGGCTATTACTCCAGTGCTGAGCAGTGAGGCTGTCTCTCCAGTGCTGAACAGTGAGGCTGTCACTCTAGTGCTTAACAGTGAGAATGTCTCTCCAGTGCTGGACAGTGAGGCTGTCTCTCCAGTGCTGTGCAGTGAGGCTGTCACTCCAGTGCTTAGCAGTGAGGCTGCCTCTCCAGTGCTGAGCAGTGAGGCTGTCTCTCCAGTGCAGAGCGGTGAAGATGTCTCTCCAGTGCTGATCAGTGAGGCTGTCTCTCCAGTGCTGAGCAGTGAGGCTGTCACTCCAGTGCTTAGCAGTGAGGCTGTCACTCCAGTGCTGAGCAGTCAGGCTGTCTCTCCAGTGCTGAGCAGTGAGGCTGTCTCTCCAGTGCTTAGCAGTGAGGCTGTCACTCCAGTGCTTAGCAGTGAGGGTGTCTCTCCAGTGCTCAGCAGTGAGGCTGTCTCTCCAGTGCTGAGCAGTGAGGCTGTCTCTCCAGTGCTGATCAGTGAGGCTTTCTCTCCAGTGCTGAGCAGTGAGGCATTCTCTCCAGTGCTGAGCAGTGAGGCTTTCTCTCCAGTGCAGAGCAGTGAGGCCGTCTCTCCAGTGCGGAGCACTGAGACTGTCTCTCAAGTGCTGAGCAGTGTGGCTGTCACTCCAGTGCTGAGCAGTGAGGCTGTCTCTCCAGTACTGAGCAGTGTGGCTGTCACTCCAGTGCTTAGCAGTGAGGCTGTCACTCCAGTGCCTAGCAGTGAGGTTGTCTCTCCAGTGCTCAGCAGTGAGGCTGTCTCTACATGTGCTGAGCAGTGAGGCTGCCTCTCCAGTGCTGATCAGTGAGGCTTTCTCTCCAGTGCTGAGCAGTGAGGCTGTCTCTCCAGTGCTGATCAGTGAGGCTTTCTCTCCAGTGCTGAGCAGTGAGGCTGTCTCTCCAGTGCTGAGCAGTGAGGTTGTCTCTCCAGTGCTCAGCAGTGAGGCTGTCTCTCCAGTGCTGATCAGTGAGGCTTTCTCTCCAGTGCTGATCAGTGAGGCTTTCGCTGCAGTGCTGAGCAGTGAGGCCGTCTCTCCAGTGCTGAGCAGTGAGGCTGTCACTCCAGTGCTGAGCAGTGAGGCTGCCACCCCAGTGCCGAGCAGTGAGGCTGTCTCTTCAGTGATGAGCATTGAGGCGGTCTCGCCAGTGCTGGGCAGTGAGGTTGTCACTCCAGTGCTGAGCAGTGAGGCTTTCTCTCCAGTGCAGAGCAGTGAGGCCGTCTCTCCAGTGCGGAGCAGTGAGACTGTCTCTCAAGTGCTGAGCAGTGAGGCTGTCTCACCAGTGCTGAGCAGTGAGGCTGTCTCTCCAGTGCTGAGCAGTGTGGCTGTCTCTCCAGTGTTGAGCAGTGAGGCTGTCACTCCATTGCTTAGCAGTGAGGCTGTCTCTCCAGTGCTCAGCAGTGAGGCTGTCTCTCCAGTGCTGAGCAGTGAGGCTGCCTCTCCAGTGCTGATCAGTGAGGCGTTCTCTCCAGTGCTGAGCAGTGAGGCTGTCTCTCCAGTGCTGAGCAGTGAGGCTGTCTCTCCAGTGCTCAGCAGTGAGGCTGTCTCTCCAGTGCTGATCAGGGAGGCTTTCTCTCCAGTGCTGATCAGTGAGGCTTTCACTCCAGTGCTGAGCAGTGAGGCCGTCTCTCCAGTGCTGAGCAGTGAGGCTGTCACTCCAGTGCTGAGCAGTGAGGCTGTCACCCCAGTGCCGAGCAGTGAGGCTGTCTCTCCAGTGCTGAGCAGTGAGGCTGTCACTCCAGTGCTGAGCAGTGAGGCTTTCTCTCCAGTGCTGATCAGTGAGGCTTTCTCTCCAGTGCTGAGCAGTGAGGCCGTCTCTCCAGTGTTGAGCAGTGAGGCTTTCGCTCCAGTGCTGATAGTGAGGCTTTCTCTCCAGTGCTGATCAGTGAGGCTTTCAGTCCAGTGCTGAGCAGTGAGGCCGTCTCTCCAGTGCTGAGCATTGAGGCTGTCTCTCCAGTGCTGAGCAGTGAGGCTGTCACTCCAGTGCTGAGCAGTGAGGCTGTTACTCCAGTGCTGAGCAGTGAGGCTATCACTCCAGTGCTGAACAGTGAGAATGTCTCTCCAGTGCTGAGCAGTGAGGCTATTACTCCAGTGCTGAGCAGTGAGGCTGTCTCTCCAGTGCTGAGCAGTGAGGCTGTCACTCCAGTGCTTAGCAGTGAGGCTGTCACTCCAGTGCTGAGCAGTGAGGCTGTCTCTCCAGTGCTGATCAGTGAGGCTTTCTCTCCAGTGCTGAGCAGTGAGGCTGTCTCTCCAGTGCTGAGCAATGAGGCTGTCTCTCCAGTGCTGAGCAGTGAGGCTGTCTCTCCAGCGCTGAGCAGCGAGTCTGCCACTCCAGTGCTGAGCAGTGAGGCTGTCTCTCCAGTGCTGAGCAGTGAGGCTGTCTCTCCAGTGCTGAGCAATGAGGCTGTCTCTCCAGTGCTGAGCAGTGAGGCTATCTCTCCAGTGCTGAGCAGTGAGAATGTCTCTCCAGTGCTGAGCAGCGAGTCTGCCACTCCAGTGCTGAGCAGTGAGCCTGTCTCTCCGGTGCTGAGCAGTGAGGCTGTCTCTCCAGTGCTGAGCAGTGAGGCTGCCTCTCCAGTGCTGAGCAGTGAGGCTGCCTCTCCAGTGCTGAGCAATGAGGCTGCCTCTCCAGTGCTGAGCAGTGAGCCTGTCACTCCAGTGCTGAGCAGTGAGGCTGTCACTCCAGTGCTGAGCAGTGAGGCTGTCACTCCAGTGCTGAGCAGCGAGGCTGTCACTCCCGTGCTGAGCAGTGAGGCTGTCAATCCAGTGCTGAGCAGTGAGGCTGTAACTCCAGTGCTGAGCAGTGAGGCTGTAACTCCAGTGCTGAGCATTGAGGCTGTCTCTCCAGTGCTGAGCAGTGAGGCTGTCACTCCAGTGCTGAGCAGTGAGGCTGTCACTCCAGTGCTGAGCAGTGAGGCTATCACTCCAGTGCTGAACAGTGAGAATGTCTCTCCAGTGCTGAGCAGTGAGGCTATTACTCCAGTGCTGAGCAGTGAGGCTGTCTCTCCAGTGCTGAACAGTGAGGCTGTCACTCTAGTGCTTAACAGTGAGAATGTCTCTCCAGTGCTGGACAGTGAGGCTGTCTCTCCAGTGCTGTGCAGTGAGGCTGTCACTCCAGTGCTTAGCAGTGAGGCTGCCTCTCCAGTGCTGAGCAGTGAGGCTGTCTCTCCAGTGCAGAGCGGTGAAGATGTCTCTCCAGTGCTGATCAGTGAGGCTGTCTCTCCAGTGCTGAGCAGTGAGGCTGTCACTCCAGTGCTTAGCAGTGAGGCTGTCACTCCAGTGCTGAGCAGTCAGGCTGTCTCTCCAGTGCTGAGCAGTGAGGCTGTCTCTCCAGTGCTTAGCAGTGAGGCTGTCACTCCAGTGCTTAGCAGTGAGGGTGTCTCTCCAGTGCTCAGCAGTGAGGCTGTCTCTCCAGTGCTGAGCAGTGAGGCTGTCTCTCCAGTGCTGATCAGTGAGGCTTTCTCTCCAGTGCTGAGCAGTGAGGCATTCTCTCCAGTGCTGAGCAGTGAGGCTTTCTCTCCAGTGCAGAGCAGTGAGGCCGTCTCTCCAGTGCGGAGCACTGAGACTGTCTCTCAAGTGCTGAGCAGTGTGGCTGTCACTCCAGTGCTGAGCAGTGAGGCTGTCTCTCCAGTACTGAGCAGTGTGGCTGTCACTCCAGTGCTTAGCAGTGAGGCTGTCACTCCAGTGCCTAGCAGTGAGGTTGTCTCTCCAGTGCTCAGCAGTGAGGCTGTCTCTACATGTGCTGAGCAGTGAGGCTGCCTCTCCAGTGCTGATCAGTGAGGCTTTCTCTCCAGTGCTGAGCAGTGAGGCTGTCTCTCCAGTGCTGATCAGTGAGGCTTTCTCTCCAGTGCTGAGCAGTGAGGCTGTCTCTCCAGTGCTGAGCAGTGAGGTTGTCTCTCCAGTGCTCAGCAGTGAGGCTGTCTCTCCAGTGCTGATCAGTGAGGCTTTCTCTCCAGTGCTGATCAGTGAGGCTTTCGCTGCAGTGCTGAGCAGTGAGGCCGTCTCTCCAGTGCTGAGCAGTGAGGCTGTCACTCCAGTGCTGAGCAGTGAGGCTGCCACCCCAGTGCCGAGCAGTGAGGCTGTCTCTTCAGTGATGAGCATTGAGGCGGTCTCGCCAGTGCTGGGCAGTGAGGTTGTCACTCCAGTGCTGAGCAGTGAGGCTTTCTCTCCAGTGCAGAGCAGTGAGGCCGTCTCTCCAGTGCGGAGCAGTGAGACTGTCTCTCAAGTGCTGAGCAGTGAGGCTGTCTCACCAGTGCTGAGCAGTGAGGCTGTCTCTCCAGTGCTGAGCAGTGTGGCTGTCTCTCCAGTGTTGAGCAGTGAGGCTGTCACTCCATTGCTTAGCAGTGAGGCTGTCTCTCCAGTGCTCAGCAGTGAGGCTGTCTCTCCAGTGCTGAGCAGTGAGGCTGCCTCTCCAGTGCTGATCAGTGAGGCGTTCTCTCCAGTGCTGAGCAGTGAGGCTGTCTCTCCAGTGCTGAGCAGTGAGGCTGTCTCTCCAGTGCTCAGCAGTGAGGCTGTCTCTCCAGTGCTGATCAGGGAGGCTTTCTCTCCAGTGCTGATCAGTGAGGCTTTCACTCCAGTGCTGAGCAGTGAGGCCGTCTCTCCAGTGCTGAGCAGTGAGGCTGTCACTCCAGTGCTGAGCAGTGAGGCTGTCACCCCAGTGCCGAGCAGTGAGGCTGTCTCTCCAGTGCTGAGCAGTGAGGCTGTCTCTCCAGTGCTGGGCAGTGAGGCTGTCACTCCAGTGCTGAGCAGTGAGGCTTTCTCTCCAGTGCTGATCAGTGAGGCTTTCTCTCCAGTGCTGAGCAGTGAGGCCGTCTCTCCAGTGTTGAGCAGTGAGGCTTTCGCTCCAGTGCTGATAGTGAGGCTTTCTCTCCAGTGCTGATCAGTGAGGCTTTCAGTCCAGTGCTGAGCAGTGAGGCCGTCTCTCCAGTGCTGAGCAGTGAGGCTGTCTCTCCAGTGCTGAGCAGTGAGGCTGTCTCTCCAGTGCTGAGCAGTGAGGCTGTCTCTCCAGTGCTGAGCAGTGAAGCTGTCTCTCCAGTGCTGGGTAGTGAGGCTGTCACCCCAGTGCTGAGCAGTGAGGCTGTCTCTCCAGTGCTGAGCAGTGAGGCTGTCTCTCCAGTGCTGGGCAGTGAGGCTGTCACCCCAGTGCCGAGCAGTGAGGCTGTCACCCCAGTGCCGAGCAGTGAGGCTGTCTCTCCAGTGCTGAGCAGTGAGGTTGTCTCTCCAGTGCTGGGCAGTGAGGCTGTCACCCCAGTGCCGAGCAGTGAGGCTGTCACCCCAGTGCCGAGCAGTGAGGCTGTCACTCCAGTGCTCAGCAGTGAGGCGGTCTCTCCAGTGCTGAGCAGTGAAGCTGTATCTCCAGTGCTGAGCAGTGAGGCTGTCTCTCCAGTGCTGAGCAGTGAGGCTGTCTCTCCAGTGCAGAGCAGTGAGGCTGTCTCTCCAGTGCTGAGCAGTGAGGCTGTCACTCCAGTGCTGAGCAGTGAGGCTGTCACTCCAGTGCTGAGCAGTGAGGCTGTCACTCCAGTGCTGAGCAGTGAGGCTGTCATTCCAGTGCTGAGCAGTGAGGATGTCACTCCAGTGCTGAGCAGTGAGGCTGTCACTCCAGTGCTGAGCAGTGAGGCTTTCTCTCCAGTGCTGAGCAGTGAGGCTGTCACTCCAGTGCAGAGCAGTGAGGCTGTCTCTCCAGTGCTCAGCAGTGAGTTTGTCTCTCCAGTGCTGAGCAGTGAGGCTGTCACTCCAGTGCTGAGCAGTGAGGCTGTCACTCCAGTTCAGAGCAGTGAGGCTGTCTCTCCAGTGCTGAGCAGTGAGGCTGTCTCTCCAGTGCTGAGCAGTGAGGCTGTCACTCCAGTGCAGAGCAGTGAGGCTGTCTCTCCAGTGCTGAGCAGTGAGGTTGTCACTCCAGTGCTGAGCAGTGAGGCAGTCACTCCAGTGCTGAGCAGTGAGGCTGTCACTCCAGTGCTGAGCAGTGAGGTTGTCACTCCAGTGCTGAGCAGTGAGAATGTCTCCCCAGTGCTGAGCAATGAAGTGATCTCTCCAGTGCTGAGCGGTGAAGATTTATCTCCAGTGCTGAGCAATGAGGCTGTCTCTCCAGTGCTGAGCAGTGAGGCTGTCACTCCAGTGCTTAGCAGTGAGGCTGTCTCTCCAGTGCAGAGCAGTGAGGCTGCCTCTCCAGTGCAGAGCAGTGAGGCTGTCTCTCCAGTGCTGAGCAGTGAGTTTGTCTCTCCAGTGCTGAGCAGTGAGGTTGTCACTCCAGTGCTGAGCAGTGAGGCTGTCACTCCAGTGCAGAGCAGTGAGGCTGTCTCTCCAGTGCTGAGCAGTGAGGCTGTCTCTCCAGTGCTGAGCAGTGAGGCTGTCTCTCCAGTGCTGGGCAGTGAGGCTGTCACTCCAGTGCAGAGCAGTGAGGCTGTCTCTCCAGTGCTGAGCAGTGAGGTTGTCACTCCAGTGCTGAGCAGTGAGGCTGTCACTCCAGTGCTGAGCATTGAGAATGTCTCTCCAGTGCTGAGCAGTGAGAATGTCTCTCCAGTGCTGAGCAATGAAGTGATCTCTCCAGTGCTGAGCGGTGAAGATTTCTCTCCAGTGCTGAGCAGTGAGGCTGTCTCTCCAGTGATGAGCAGTGAGGCTGTCACTCCAGTGCTTAGCAGTGAGGCTGTCTCTCCAGTGCAGAGCAGTGAGGCTGCCTCTCCAGTGCTGAGCAGTGAGGCTGTCTCTCCAGTGCTGAGCAGTGAGGCTGTCTCTCCAGTGCTGAGCAGTGAAGATGTCTCTCCAGTGCTGAGCAGTGAGGCTGTCTCTCCAGCGCTGAGCAGTGAGGCTGTCTCTCCGGTGCTGGGCAGTGAGGCTGTCACCCCAGTGCTGAGCAGTGCGGCTGTCTCTCCAGTGCTGAGCAGTGAGGCTGTCCCTCCAGTTCTGTTCAGTGAGGCTTTCTCTCCAGAGCTGAGCAGTGAGGCTTTCTCTCCAGTGCTGATCAGTGAGGCTTTCTCTCCAGTGCTGAGCAGTGAGGCTGTCTCTCCAGTGCTGAGCAGTGAGGCTGTCACCCCAGTGCCGAGCAGTGAGGCTGTCTCTCCAGTGCTGAGCAGTGAGGCTGTCTCTCCAGTGCTGGGCAGTGAGGCTGTCACCCCAGTGCTGAGCAGTGAGGCTGTCACCCCAGTGCCGAGCAGTGAGGCTGTCTCTCCAGTGCTGAGCAGTGAGGCTATCTCTCCAGTGCTGAGCAGTGAGGTTGTCACTCCAGTGCTGAGCAGTGAGGCTGTCTCTCCAGTACTGAGCAGTGAGGCTCTCTCTTCAGTGCGGAGCAGTGAGAATGTCTCTCCAGTGCTGAGCAGTGAGGCTGTCTCTCCAGTGCTGAGCAGTGAGAATGTCTCTCCAGTGCTGAGCAGTGAGGCTGTCTCTCCAGTGCTGAGCAGTGAGGCTGTCTCTCCAGTGCTGAGCAGTGAGGCTGTCTCTCCAGTGCTGAGCAGTGAGGCTGTCTCTCCAGTGCTGAGCAGTGAGGCTTTCTCTCCAGTGCTGAGCAGTGAGAATGTCTTTCCAGTGCTGAGCAGTGAGGCTCTCTCTTCAATGCTGAGCAGTGAGAATGTCTCTCCAGTGCTGAGCAGTGAGGCTGTCTCTCCAGTGCTGAGCAGTGAGAATGTCTCTCCAGTGCTGAGCAGTGAGGCTGTCTCTCCAGTGCTGAGCAGTGAGGCTGTCTCTCCAGTGCTGAGCAGTGAGGCTGCCACTCCAGTGCTGAGCAGTGAGGCTGTCAACCCAGGGCTGAGCAGTGAGGCAGTCACCCCAGTGCCGAGCAGTGAGGCTGTCTCTCCAGTGCTGAGCAGTGAGGTTGTCACTCAAGTGCTGAGCAGTGAGGCTGTCTCTCCAGTGCTGAGCATTGAGGCTGTCACTCCAGTGCTGAGCAGTGAGGCTGTCTCTCCAGTGCTGAGCAATGAGGCTATCTCTCCAGTGCTGAGCAGTGAGAATGTCTCTCCAGTGCTGAGCAGTGAGGCTTTCTCTCCCGTGCTGAGCAGCGAGGCTGTCACCCCAGTGCCGAGCAGTGAGGCTGTCACTCCATTTACGAGCAGTGAGGCTGTCATTCCAGTGCTGAAGAGTGAGGCTGTCTCTCCAGTGCTGAGCAGCGAGGCTGTCACACCAGTGCTGAGCAGTGAGGCTGTCACCCCAGTGCCGAGCAGTGAGGCTGTCACTCCATTTCTGAGCAGTGAGGCTGTCATTCCAGTGCTGAGCAGTGAGGCTGTCATTCCAGTGCTGAGCAGTGAGGGTGTCATTCCAGTGCTGAGCAGTGAGGCTGTCTCTCCAGTGCTGAGCAGTGAGGCTGTCACCCCAGTGCCGAGCAGTGAGGCTGTGTCTCCAGTGCTGAGCAGTGAGGCTGTGTCTCCAGTGCCGAGCAGGGAGGCTGTCTCTCCATTTCTGAGCAGTGAGGCTGTCATTCCAGTGCTGAGCAGTGAGGCTGTCTCTCCAGTGCTGAGCAGTGAAGCTGTCTCTCCAGTGCTGAGCAGTGAGGCTGTCTCTCAAGTGCTGAGCAGCGAGGCTGTCACGCCAGTGCTGAGCAGTGAGGCTGTCACCCCAGTGCCAAGCAGTGAGGCTGTCTCTCCATTGCTGAGCAGTGAGGCTGTCATTCCAGTGCTGAGCAGTGAGGCTGACTCTTCACTGCTGAGCAGTGAGGCTGTCTCTCCAGTGCTGAGCAGTGAGGCTGTCTCTCCACTGCTGAGCAGTGAGGCTGTCACTCCACTGCTGAGCAGTGAGGCTGTCTCTCCAGTGCTGAGCAGTGAGGCTGTCACTCCAGTGCTGAGCAGTGAGGCTTTCTCTCCAGTGCTGAGCAGTGAGGCTGTCACTCCAGTGCTGAGCAGTGATGCTGTTACTCCAGTGCTGAGCAGTGAGGTTGTAACTCCAGTGCTGAGCAGCGAGGCTGTCACTCCAGTGCTGAGCAGTGAGGCTATCTCTACTGTGCTGAGCAGTGAGGCTGTCACTCCAGTGCTGAGCAGTGAGGCTGTCACTCCAGTGCTGAGCAGTGAGGCTGTCTCTCCAGCGCTGAGCAGGGAGGATGTCACTCCAGTGCTGAGCAGTGAGGCTGTCACTCCAGTGCTGAGCAGTGAGGCTGTCACTCCAGTGCAGAGCAGTGAGGCTGTCTCTCCAGTGCTGAGCAGTGAGTTTGTCTCTCCAGTGCTGAGCAGTGAGGTTGTCACTCCAGTGCTGAGCAGTGAGGCTGTCAATCCAGTGCAGAGCAGTGAGGCTGTCTCTCCAGTGCTGAGCAGTGAGGCTGTCTCTCCAGTGCTGAGCAGTGAGGCTGTCTCTCCAGTGCTGAGCAGTGAGGCTGTCACTCCAGTGCAGAGCAGTGAGGCTGTCTCTCCAGTGCTGAGCAGTGAGGTTTTCACTCCAGTGCTGAGCAGTGAGGCTGTCACTCCAGTGCTGAGCAGTGAGGCTGTCACTCCAGTGCTGAGCAGTGAGGTTGTCACTCCAGTGCTGAGCAGTGAGAATGTCTCTCCAGTGCTGAGCAATGAAGTGATCTCTCCAGTGCTGAGCGGTGAAGATTTCTCTCCAGTGCTGAGCAATGAGGCTGTCTCTCCAGTGCTGAGCAGTGAGGCTGTCACTCCAGTGCTTAGCAGTGAGGCTGTCTCTCCAGTGCAGAGCAGTGAGGCTGCCTCTCCAGTGCTGAGCAGTGAGGCTGTCACTCTAGTGCTGAGCAGTGAGGCTGTCACTCCAGTGCAGAGCAGTGAGGCTGTCTCTCCAGTGCTGAGCAGTGAGGCTGTCTCTCCAGTGCTGAGCAGTGAGGCTGTCTCTCCAGTGCTGAGCAGTGAGGCTGTCACTCCAGTGCAGAGCAGTGAGGCTGTCTCTCCAGTGCTGAGCAGTGAGGTTGTCACTCCAGTGCTGAGCAGTGAAGCTGTCACTCCAGTGCTGAGCAATGAAGTGATCTCTCCAGTGCTGAGTGGTGAAGATTTCTATCCAGTGCTGAGCAGTGAGGCTGTCACTCCAGTTCTGAGCAGTGAGGCTGTCACTCCAGTGCTGAGCAGTGAGGTTGTCACTCCAGTGCTGAGCAGTGAGGCTGCCTCTCCAGTGCTGAGCAGTGAGGCTCTCTCTTCAGTGCTGAGCAGTGAGAATGTCTCTCCAGTGCTGAGCAATGAAGTGATCTCTCCAGTGCTGAGCGGTGAAGATTTCTCTCCAGTGCTGAGCAGTGAGGCTGTCTCTCCAGTGCTGAGCAGTGAGGCTGTCATTCCAGTGCTTAGCAGTGAGGCTGTCTCTCCAGTGCAGAGCAGTGAGGCTGCCTCTCCAGTGCTGAGCAGTGAGGCTGTCTCTCCAGTGCTGAGCAGTGAGGCTGTCTCTCCATTGCTGAGCGGTGAAGATGTCTCTCCAGTGCTGAGCAGTGAGGCTGTCACTCCAGTTCTGAGCAGTAAGGCTGTCACTCCAGTGCTTAGCAGTGAGGCTGTCTCTCCAGTGCTGAGCAGTGAGGCTGTCTCTCCAGTGCTGAACAGTGAAGCTGTCTCTCCAGTGCTGAGCAGTGAGGCTGTCACTCCAGTGCTGAGCAGTGAGGCTGTCTCTCCAGTGCTGTTCAGTGAGGCTTTCTCTCCAGAGCTGAGCAGTGAGGCTTTCTCTCCAGTGCTGAACCGTGAGGCTTTCTCTCCAGTGCTGAGCAGTGAGGCTGTCTCTCCAGTGCCGAGCAGTGAGGCTGTCAATCCAGTGCCGAGCAGTGAGGCTGTCGCTCCAGTGCTGAGCAGTGAGGCTGTCTCTCCAGTGCTGAGCAGTGAGGCTGTCACTCCAGTGCTGAGCAGTGAGGCTGTCTCTCCAGTGCTGTTCAGTGAGGCTTTCTCTCCAGAGCTGAGCAGTGAGGCTTTCTCTCCAGTGCTGATCAGTGAGGTTGACACTCCAGTGCTGAGCAGTGAGGCTGTCACTCCAGTGCTGAGCAGTGAGGCTGTCACTCCAGTGCTGAGCAGTGAGGTTGTCACTCCAGTGCTGAGCAGTGAGAATGTCTCCCCAGTGCTGAGAAATGAAGTGATCTCTCCAATGCTGAGCGGTGAACATTTCTCTCCAGTGCTGAGCAATGAAGCTGTCTCTCCAGTGCTGAGCAGTGAGGCTGTCACTCCAGTGCTTAGCAGTGAGGCTGTCTCTCCAGTGCAGAGCAGTGAGGCTGCCTCTCCAGTGCAGAGCAGTGAGGCTGTCTCTCCAGTGCTGAGCAGTGAGTTTGTCTCTCCAGTGCTGAGCAGTGAGGTTGTCACTCCAGTGCTGAGCAGTGAGGCTGTCACTCCAGTGCAGAGCAGTGAGGCTGTCTCTCCAGTGCTGAGCAGTGAGGCTGTCTCTCCAGTGCTGAGCAGTGAGGCTGTCTCTCCAGTGCTGAGCAGTGAGGCTGTCACTCCAGTGCAGAGCAGTGAGGCTGTCTCTCCAGTGCTGAGCAGTGAAGTTGTCACTCCAGTGCTGAGCAGTGAGGCTGTCACTCCAGTGCTGAGCAGTGAGAATGTCTCTCCAGTGCTGAGCAGTGAGAATGTCTCTCCAGTGCTGAGCAATGAAGTGATCTCTCCAGTGCTGAGCGGTGAAGATTTCTCTCCAGTGCTGAGCAGTGAGGCTGTCTCTCCAGTGATGAGCAGTGAGGCTGTCACTCCAGTGCTTAGCAGTGAGGCTGTCTCTCCAGTGCAGAGCAGTGAGGCTGCCTCTCCAGTGCTGAGCAGTGAGGCTGTCTCTCCAGTGCTGAGCAGTGAGGCTGTCTCTCCGGTGCTGGGCAGTGAGGCTGTCACCCCAGTGCTGAGCAGTGAGGCTGTCTCTCCAGTGCTGAGCAGTGAGGCTGTCCCTCCAGTTCTGTTCAGTGAGGCTTTCTCTCCAGAGCTGAGCAGTGAGGCTTTCTCTCCAGTGCTGATCAGTGAGGCTTTCTCTCCAGTGCTGAGCAGTGAGGCTGTCTCTCCAGTGCTGAGCAGTGAGGCTGTCACCCCAGTGCCGAGCAGTGAGGCAGTCTCTCCAGTGCTGAGCAGTGAGGCAGTCTCTCCAGTGCTGGGCAGTGAGGCTGTCACCCCAGTGCTGAGCAGTGAGGCTGTCACCCCAGTGCCGAGCAGTGAGGCTGTCTCTCCAGTGCTGAGCAGTGAGGCTGTCTCTCCAGTGCTGAGCAGTGAGGTTGTCACTCCAGTGCTGAGCAGTGAGGCTGTCTCTCCAGTACTGAGCAGTGAGGCTCTCTCTTCAGTGCTGAGCAGTGAGAATGTCTCTCCAGTGCTGAGCAGTGAGGCTGTCTCTCCATGCTGAGCAGTGAGAATGTCTCTCCAGTGCTGAGCAGTGAGGCTGTCTCTCCAGTGCTGAGCAGTGAGGCTGTCTCTCCAGTGCTGAGGAGTGAGGCTGTCTCTCCAGTGCTGAGCAGTGAGGCTGTCTCTCCAGTGCTGAGCAGTGAGGCTTTCTCTCCAGTGCTGAGCAGTGAGAATGTCTCTCCAGTGCTGAGCAGTGAGGCTCTCTCTTCAGTGCTGAGCAGTGAGAATGTCTCTCCAGTGCTGAGCAGTGAGGCTGTCTCTCCAGTGCTGAGCAGTGAGAATGTCTCTCCAGTGCTGAGCAGTGAGGCTGTCTCTCCAGTGCTGAGCAGTGAGGCTGTCTCTCTCGTGCTGAGCAGTGAGGCTGTCTCTCCAGTGCTGAGCAGTGAGGCTGTCACTCCAGTGCTGAGCAGTGAGGCTGTCAACCCAGGGCTGAGCAGTGAGGCAGTCACCCCAGTGCCGAGCAGTGAGGCTGTCTCTCCAGTGCTGAGCAGTGAGGTTGTCACTCAAGTGCTGAGCAGTGAGGCTGTCTCTCCAGTGCTGAGCATTGAGGCTGTCACTCCAGTGCTGAGCAGTGAGGCTGTCTCTCCAGTGCTGAGCAATGAGGCTATCTCTCCAGTGCTGAGCAGTGAGAATGTCTCTCCAGTGCTGAGCAGTGAGGCTGTCTCTCCCGTGCCGAGCAGTGAGGCTGTCACACCAGTGCTGAGCAGTGAGGCTGTCACCCCAGTGCCGAGCAGTGAGGCTGTCACTCCATTTCTGAGCAGTGAGGCTGTCATTCCAGTGCTGAAGAGTGAGGCTGTCTCTCCAGTGCTGAGCAGCGAGGCTGTCACACCAGTGCTGAGCAGTGAGGCTGTCACCCCAGTGCCGAGCAGTGAGGCTGTCACTCCATTTCTGAGCAGTGAGGCTGTCATTCCAGTGCTGAGCAGTGAGGCTGTCATTCCAGTGCTGAGCAGTGAGGCTGTCATTCCAGTGCTGAGCAGTGAGGCTGTCTCTCCAGTGCTGAGCAGTGAGGCTGTCACCCCAGTGCCGAGCAGTGAGGCTGTCTCTCCATTTCTGAGCAGTGAGGCTGTCATTCCAGTGCTGAGCAGTGAGGCTGTCTCTCCAGTGCTGAGCAGTGAAGCTGTCTCTCCAGTGCTGAGCAGTGAGGCTGTCTCTCCAGTGCTGAGCAGCGAGGCTGTCACGCCAGTGCTGAGCAGTGAGGCTGTCACCCCAGTGCCAAGCAGTGAGGCTGTCTCTCCATTGCTGAGCAGTGAGGCTGTCATTCCAGTGCTGAGCAGTGAGGCTGACTCTTCACTGCTGAGCAGTGAGGCTGTCACTCCAGTGCTGAGCAGTGAGGCTTTCTCTCCAGTGCTGAGCAGTGAGGCTGTCACTCCAGTGCTGAGCAGTGATGCTGTTACTCCAGTGCTGAGCAGTGAGGTTGTCACTCCAGTGCTGAGCAGTGAGGCTGTCTCTCCAATGCTGAGCAGGGAGGATGTCACTCCAGTGCTGAGCAGTGAGGCTGTCACTCCAGTGCTGAGCAGTGAGGTTTCACTCCAGTGCTGAGCAGTGAGGCTGTCACTCCAGTGCAGAGCAGTGAGGCTGTCTCTCCAGTGCTGAGCAGTGAGTTTGTCTCTCCAGTGCTGAGCAGTGAGGTTGTCACTCCAGTGCTGAGCAGTGAGGCTGTCAATCCAGTGCAGAGCAGTGAGGCTGTCTCTCCAGTGCTGAGCAGTGAGGCTGTCTCTCCAGTGCTGAGCAGTGAGGCTGTCTCTCCAGTGCTGAGCAGTGAGGCTGTCACTCCAGTGCAGAGCAGTGAGGCTGTCTCTCCAGTGCTGAGCAGTGAGGTTGTCACTCCATTGCTGAGCAGTGAGGCTGTCACTCCAGTGCTGAGCAGTGAGGCTGTCACTCCAGTGCTGAGCAGTGAGGTTGTCACTCCTGTGCTGAGCAGTGAGAATGTCTCTCCAGTGCTGAGCAATGAAGTGATCTCTCCAGTGCTAAGCGGTGAAGATTTCTCTCCAGTGCTGAGCAGTGAGGCTGTCTCTCCAGTGCTGAGCAGTGAGGCTGTCACTCCAGTGCTTAGCAGTGAGGCTGTCTCTCCAGTGCAGAGCAGTGAGGCTGCCTCTCCAGTGCTGAGCAGTGAGGCTGTCACTCCAGTGCTGAGCAGTGAGGCTGTCACTCCAGTGCAGAGCAGTGAGGCTGTCTCTCCAGTGCTGAGCAGTGAGGCTGTCTCTCCAGTGCTGAGCAGTGAGGCAGTCTCTCCAGTGATGAGCAGTGAGGCTGTCACTCCAGTGCAGAGCAGTGAGGCTGTCTCTCCAGTGATGAGCAGTGAGGTTGTCACTCCAGTGCTGAGCAGTGAAGCTGTCACTCCAGTGCTGAGCAATGAAGTGATCTCTCCAGTGCTGAGTGGTGAAGATTTCTATCCAGTGCTGAGCAGTGAGGCTGTCACTCCAGTTCTGAGCAGTGAGGCTGTCACTCCAGTGCTGAGCAGTGAGGTTGTCACTCCAGTGCTGAGCAGTGAGAATGTCTCTCCAGTGCTGAGCAATGAAGTGATCTCTCCAGTGCTGAGCGGTGAAGATTTCTCTCCAGTACTAAGCAGTGAGGCTGTCTCTCCAGTGCTGAGCAGTGAGGCTGTCATTCCAGTGCTTAGCAGTGAGGCTGTCTCGCCAGTGCAGAGCAGTGAGGCTGCCTCTCCAGTGCTGAGCAGTGAGGCTGTCTCTCCAGTGCTGAGCAGTGAGGCTGTCTCTCCATTGCTGAGTGGTGAAGATGTCTCTCCAGTGCTGAGCAGTGAGGCTGTCACTCCAGTTCTGAGCAGTAAGGCTGTCACTCCAGTGCTTAGCAGTGAGGCTGTCTCTCCAGTGCTGAGCAGTGAGGCTGTCTCTCCAGTGCTGAGCAGTGAAGCTGTCTCTCCAGTGCTGAGCAGTGAGGCTGTCACTCCAGTGCTGAGCAGTGAGGCTGTCTCTCCAGTGCTGTTCAGTGAGGCTTTCTCTCCAGAGCTGAGCAGTGAGGCTTTCTCTCCAGTGCTGAACCGTGAGGCTTTCTCTCCAGTGCTGAGCAGTGAGGCTGTCTCTCCAGTGCCGAGCAGTGAGGCTGTCACCCCAGTGCCGAGCAGTGAGGCTGTCTCTCCAGTGCTGAGCAGTGAGGCTGTCTCTCCAGTGCTGAGCAGTGAGGCTGTCACTCCAGTGCTGAGCAGTGAGGCTGTCTCTCCAGTGCTGTTCAGTGAGGCTTTCTCTCCAGAGCTGAGCAGTGAGGCTGTCTCTCCAGTGCTGAGCAGTGAGGCTGTCACTCCAGTGCTGAGCAGTGAGGCTGTCTCTCCAGTGCTGAGCAGTGAGGCTGTCACTCCAGTGCAGAGCAGTGAGGCTGTCTCTCCAGTGCTGAGCAGTGAGGTTGTCACTCCAGTGCTGAGCAGTGAGGCTGTCACTCCAGTGCTGAGCAGTGAGGCTGTCACTCCAGTGCTGAGCAGTGAGGTTGTCACTCCAGTGCTGAGCAGTGAGAATGTCTCTCCAGTGCTGAGCAATGAAGTGATCTCTCCAGTGCTGAGCGGTGAAGATTTCTCTCCAGTGCTGAGCAGTGAGGCTGTCCCTCCAGTGCTGAGCAGTGAGGCTGAAACTCCAGTGCTTAGCAGTGAGGCTGTCTCTCCAGTGCAGAGCAGTGAGGCTGCCTCTCCAGTGCTGAGCAGTGAGGCTGTCACTCCAGTGCTGAGCAGTGAGGCTGTCACTCCAGTGCAGAGCAGTGAGGCTGTCTCTCCAGTGCTGAGCAGTGAGGCTGTCTCTCCAGTGCTGAGCAGTGAGGCTGACTCACCAGTGCTGAGCAGTGAGGCTGTCACTCCAGTGCAGAGCAGTGAAGCTGTCACTCCAGTGCTGAGCAATGAATTGATCTCTCCAGTGCTGAGTGGTGAAGATTTCTATCCAGTGCTGAGCAGTGAGGCTGTCACTCCAGTTTTGAGCAGTGAGGCTGTCACTCCAGTGCTGAGCAGTGAGGTTGTCACTCCAGTGCTGAGCAGAGAGAATGTCTCTCCAGTGCTGAGCAATGAAGTGATCTCTCCAGTGCTGAGCAGTGAAGATTTCTCTCCAGTGCTGAGCAGTGAGGCTGTCTCTCCAGTGCTGAGCAGTGAGGCTGTCATTCCAGTGCTTAGCAGTGAGGCTGTCTCTCCAGTGCTGAGCAGTGAGGCTGTCACTCCAGTTCTGAGCAGTAAGGCTGTCACTCCAGTGCTTAGCAGTGAGGCTGCCTCTCCAGTGCTGAGCAGTGAGGCTGTCTCTCCAGTGCTGAGCAGTGAGGCTGTCACTCCAGTTCTGAGCAGTAAGGCTGTCACTCCAGTGCTTAGCAGTGAGGCTGTCTCTCCAGTGCTGAGCAGTGAGGCTGTCTCTCCAGTGCTGAGCAGTGAAGCTGTCTCTCCAGTGCTGAGCAGTGAGGCTGTCACTCCAGTGCAAAGCAGTGAGGCTGTCTCTCCAGTGCTGTTCAGTGAGGCTTTCTCTCCAGAGCTGAGCAGTGAGGCTTTCTCTCCAGTGCTGAACCGTGAGGCATTCTCTCCAGTGCTGAGCAGTGAGGCTGTCTCTCCAGTGCCGAGCAGTGAGGCTGTCACCCCAGTGCCGAGCAGTGAGGCTGTCTCTCCAGTGCTGAGCAGTGAGGCTGTCTCTCCAGTGCTGAGCAGTGAGGCTGTCACTCCAGTGCTGAGCAGTGAGGCTGTCTCTCCAGTGCTGTTCAGTGAGGCTTTCTCTCCAGAGCTGAGCAGTGAGGCTTTCTCTCCAGTGCTGATCAGTGAGGCTTTCTCTCCAGTGCTGAGCAGTGAGGCTGTCACTCCAGTGCCGAGCAGTGAGGTTGACACTCCAGTGCTGAGCAGTGAGGCTGTCTCTCCAGTGCTGAGCAGTGAGGTTGTCACTCCAGGGCTGAGCAGTGAGGCTGTCTCTCCAGTGCTGAGCAGTGAGGCTGTCTCTCCAGTGCTGAGCAGTGAGGCTCCCTCTTCAGTGCTGAGCAGTGAGAATGTCTCTCCAGTGCTGAGCAGTGAGAATGTCTCTCCAGTGCTGACCAGTGAGGCTGTGTATCCAGTGCTGAGCAGTGAGGCTGTCTCTCCAGTGCTGAGCAGTGAGGCTGTCTCTCCAGTGCTGAGCAGTGAGGCTGACTCTCCAGTGCTGAGCAGCGAGGCTGTCACCCCAGTGTTGAGTAGTGAGAATGTCTCTCCAGTGCTGAGCAGTGAGGCTGTCTCTCCAGTGCTGAGCAGTGAGGCTGTCTCTCCAGTGCTGAGCAGCGAGGCTGTCACTCTAGTGCTGAGCAGAGAGGCTGTCTCTCCAGTGCTGAGCAGTGAAGCTCTCTCTCCAGTGCTGAGCAGTGAGGCTGTCACTCCAGTGCTGAGCAGTGAGAGTGTCTCTCCAGTGCTGAGCAGTGAGGCTGTCTCTCCGCTGCTCAGCAGTGAGGCTGTCACCCCAGTGCTGAGTAGTGAGGCTGTCTCTCCAGTGTTGAGCATTGGGGCTGTCTCTCCAGTGCTGAGCAGTGAGGCTGTCTCTCCAGTGCTGAGCAGTGAGGCTGTCTCTCCAGTGCTGAGCAGTGAGAATGTCTCTCCAGTGCTGGGCAGTGAGAATGTCTCTCCAGTGCTGAGCAGTGAGGCTGTGTCTCCAGTGCTGGGCAGTGAGAATGTCTCTCCAGTGCTGAGCAGTGAGGCTGTCTCTCCAGTGCTGGGCAGTGAGAATGTCTCTCCAGTGCTGAGCAGTGAGGCTGTGTCTCCAGTGCTGAGCAGCGAGGATGTCTCTCCAGTGTTGAGCATTGGGGCTGTCTCTCCAGTGCTGAGCAGTGAGGCTGTCTCTCCAGTGCTGAGCAGTGAGGCTGACTCTCCAGTGTTGTGCAGTGAGGCTGTCACCCCAGCGCAGAGCAGTGAGGCTGTCTCTCCAGTGCTGAGCAGTGAGGCTGTCACTCCAGTGCTGAGCAGTGAGAATGTCTCTCCAGTGCTGAGCAGTGAGGCTCTCTCTCCAGTGTTGAGCAGTGAGGCTGTCACTCCAGTGCTGAGCAGTGAGAATGTCTCTCCAGTGCTGAGCAGTGAGGCTGTCTCTCCGCTGCTCAGCAGTGAGGCTGTCACCCCAGTGCTGAGCAGTGAGGCTGTCTCTCCAGAGCTGAGCAGTGAGGCTTTCTCTCCAGAGCTGAGAAGTGAGGCTTTCTCTCCAGTGCTGAGCAGTGAGGCTTTCTCTCCAGTGCTGAGCAGTGAGGCTGTCTCTCCAGTGCCGAGCAGTGAGGTTGTCTCTCCAGTGCTCAGCAGTGAGGCTGTCACTCCAGTGCTGAGCAGTGAGGCTGTCTCTCCAGTGCTGAGCAGTGAGGCTGTCTCTCCAGTGCTGAGCAGTGAGGCTCTCTCTTCAGTGCTGAGCAGTGAGAATGTCTCTCCAGTGCTGAGCAGTGAGGCTGTCTCTCCAGTGCTGAGCAGTGAGAATGTCTCTCCAGAGCTGAGCAGTGAGGCTGTGTCTCCAGTGCTGAGCAGTGAGGCTGTCTCTCCAGTGCTGAGCAGTGAGGCTGTCTCTCCAGTGCTGAGCAGTGAGGCTGACTCTCCAGTGCTGTGCAGTGAGGCTGTCACCCCAGCGCAGAGCAGTGAGGCTGTCTCTCAAGTGTTGAGCATGAAGGCTGAGTCTCCAGTGCTGTGCAGTCAGGCTGTCACCCCAGCGCAGAGCAGTGAGGCTGTCTCTCAAGTGTTGAGCAGTGAGGCTGTCTCTCAAGTGTTGAGCAGTGAGGCTGTCACTCCAGTGCTGAGCAGCGAGGCTGTCACCCCAGTGCCGAGCAGTGAGGCTGTCTCTCCAGTGCTGAGCAGTGAGGTTGTCACTCCAGTGCTGAGCAGTGAGGCTGTCTCTCCAGTGCTGAGCAGTGAAGCTGTCACTCCAGTGTTGAGCAGTGAGAATGTCTCTCCAGTGCTGAGCAGTGAGGCTGTATCTCCAGTGCTGAGCAGTGAGGCTGTCTCTCCAGTGCTGAGCAGCGAGGCTGTCACTCCAGTGCTGTGACGTGAGGCTGTCTCTCCAGTGCTGAGCAGTGAGGCTGTCTCTCCAGTGCTGAGCAGTGAGGCTGTCACTCCAGTGCTGAGCAGTGAGAATGTCTCTCCAGTGATGAGCAGTGAAGCTGTCTATCCAGTGCTGAGCAGTGAGGCTGTCACTCCAGTGTTGAGCAGTGAGAATGTCTCTCCAGTGCTGAGCAGTGAGGCTGTCTCTCCAGTGCTGAGCAGTGAGGCTGTCTCTCCAGTGCTGAGCAGCGAGGCTGTCACTCCAGTGCTGAGCAGTGAGGCTGTCTCTCCAGTGCTGAGCAGTGAGGCTGTCTTTCCAGTGCTGAGCAGTGAGGCTGTCACTTGAGTGCTGAGCAGTGAGAATGTCTCTCCAGTGCTCAGCAGTGAGGCTGTCACCCCAGTGCTGAGCAGTGAGAATGTCTCTCCAGTGCTGAGCAATGAAGTGATCTCTCCAATGCTGAGTGGTGAAGATTTCTCTCCAGTGCTGAGCAGTGAGGCTGTCACTCCAGTGCTGAGCAGTGAGGCTGTCACTCCAGTGCTGAGCAGTGAGGTTGTCACTCCAGTGCTGAGCAGTGAGAATGTCTCTCCAGTGCTGAGCAATGAAGTGATCACTCCAGTGCTGAGCGGTGAAGATTTCTCTCCAGTGCTGAGCAGTGAGGCTGTCTCTCCAGTGCTGAGCAGTGAGGCTGTCACTCCAGTGCTTAGAGTGAGGCTGTCTCTCCAGTGCAGAGCAGTGAGGCTGCCTCTCCAGTGCTGAGCAGTGAGGCTGTCTCTCCAGTGCTGAGCAGTGAGGCTGTCTCTCCAGTGCTGAGCAGTGAGGCTGTCACTCCATTGCTTAGCAGTGAGGCTGTCTCTCCAGTGCTGAGCAGTGAGGCTGTCTCTCCAGTGCTGAGCAGTGAAGCTGTCTCTCCAGTGCTGAGCAGTGAGGCTGTCACTCCAGTGCTGAGCAGTGAGGCTGTCTCTCCAGTGCTGTTCAGTGAGGCTTTCTCTCCAGAGCTGAGCAGTGAGGCTTTCTCTCCAGTGCTGATCAGTGAGGCTTTCTCTCCAGTGCTGAGCAGTGAGGCTGTCACTCCAGTGCTGAGCAGTGAGGCTGTCTCTCCAGTGCTGAGCGGTGAAGATGTCTCTCCTGTGCTGAGCAGTGAGGCTGTCACTCCAGTGCTGAGCAGGAAGGCTGTCACTCCATTGCTTAGCAGTGAGGCTGTCTCTCCAGTGCTGAGCAGTGAGGCTGTCTCTCCAGTGCTGAGCAGTGAAGCTGTCTCTCCAGTGCTGAGCAGTGAGGCTGTCACTCCAGTGCTGAGCAGTGAGGCTGTCTCTCCAGTGCTGTTCAGTGAGGCTTTCTCTCCAGAGCTGAGCAGTGAGGCTTTCTCTCCAGTGCTGATCAGTGAGGCTTTCTCTCCAGTGCTGAGCAGTGAGGCTGTCTCTCCAGTGCCGAGCAGTGAGGCTGTCACCCCAGTGCCGAGCAGTGAGGCTGTCTCTCCAGTGCTGAGAAGTGAGGCTGTCTCTCCAGTGCTGAGCAGTGAGGCTGTCACTCCAGTGCTGAGCAGTGAGGCTGTCTCTCCAGTGCTGTTCAGTGAGGCTTTCTCTCCAGAGCTGAGCAGTGAGGCTTTCTCTCCAGTGCTGATCAGTGAGGCTTTCTCTCCAGTTTTGAGCAGTGAGGCTGTCTCTCCAGTGTTGAGCAGTGAGGCTGTCTCTTCAGTGCTGAGCAGTGAGAATGTCTCTCCAGTGCTGAGCAGTGAGGCTGTCTCTCCAGTGCTGAGCAGTGAGAATGTCTCTCCAGTGCTGAGCAGTGAGTCTGTGTCTCCAGTGCTGAGCAGTGAGGCTGTCTCTCCAGTGCTGAGCAGTGAGGCTCTCTCTTCAGTGCTGAGCAGTGAGAATGTCTCTCCAGTGCTGAGCAGTGAGGCTGTCTCTCCAGTGTTGAGCAGTGAGGCTGTCGCTCCAGTGCTGAGCAGCGAGGCTGTCACTCCAGTGCTGTGCAGTGAGGCTGTCTCTCCAGTGCTGAGCAGTGAGGATGTCTCTCCAGTGCTGAGCAGTGAGGCTGTCTCTCCGCTTCTCAGCAGTGAGGCTGTCACCCCAGTGCTGAGCAGTGAGGCTGTCTCTCCAGTGCTGAGCAGTGAGGCTGTCTCTCCAGTGCTGAGCAGTGAGAATGTCTCTCCAGTGCTGAGCAGTGAGGCTGTCTCTCCGCTGTTCAGCAGTGAGGCTGTCACCCAAGTGCTGAGCAGTGAGGCTGTCTCTCCAGTGTTGAGCAGTGGGGCTGTCTCTCCAGTGCTGAGCAGTGAGGCTGTCACCGCAGTGCCGAGCAGTGAGGCTGTCTCTCCGCTGCTCAGCAGTGAGGCTGTCACCCCAGTGCTGAGCAGTGAGGCTGTCTCTCCAGTGCTGAGCAGTGAGGTTGTCACTCCAGTGCTGAGCAGTGAGGCTGTCTCTCCAGTGCTGAGCAGTGAGGCTATCTCTCCAGTGCTGAGCATTGTGAATGTCTCTCCAGCGCTGAGCAGTGAGGTTGTCACTCCAGTGCTGAGCAGTGAGGCTGTCTCTCCAGTGCTGAGCAGTGAGGCTATCTCTCCAGTGCTGAGCATTGTGAATGTCTCTCCAGTGCTGAGCAGTGAGGCTGTCTCTCCAGTGCTGAGCAGTGAGGCTGTCTCTCCTGTGCTGAGCAGCGAGGCTGTCACTCCAGTGCTGAGCAGTGAGGCTGTCACTCCAGTGCTGAGCAGTGAGAATGTCTCTCCAGTGCTGAGCAGTGAGGCTGTCTCTCCGCTGCTCCGCAGTGTGGCTGTCACCCCAGTGCTGAGCAGTGTGGCTGTCTCTCCGCTGCTCAGCAGTGAGGCTGTCACCCAGTGCTGAGCAGTGAGGCTGTCTCTCCAGTGTTGAGCAGTGGGGCTGTCTCTCCAGTGCTGAGCAGTGAGGCTGTCACCCCAGTGCCGAGCAGTGAGGCTGTCTCTCCGCTGCTCAGCAGTGAGGCTGTCTCTCCAGTGCTGAGCAGTGAGGCTGTCACTCCAGTGCTGAGCAGTGAGGCTGTCTCTCCAGTGCTGTTCAGTGAGGCTTTCTCTCCAGTGCTGATCAGTGAGGCTTTCTCTCCAGTGCTGAGCAGTGAGGCTGTCTCTCCAGTGCCGAGCAGTGAGGCTGTCACCCCAGTGTCGAGCAGTGAGGCTGTGTCTCCAGTGCTGAGCAGTGAGGCTGTCTCTCCAGTGCTGAGCAGTGAGGCTGTCTCTCCAGTGCTGAGCAGTGAGGCTGTCTCTCCAGTGCTGTTCAGTGAGGCTTTCTCTCCAGAGCTGAGCAGTGAGGCTGTCTCTCCAGTGCTGATCAGTGAGGCTTTCTCTCCAGTGCTGAGCAGTGAGGCTGTCTCTCCAGTGCCGAGCAGTGAGGTTGTCACTCCAGTGCTGAGCAGTGAGGCTGTCTCTCCAGTGCTGAGCAGTGAGGCTGTCACTCCAGTGCTGAGCAGTGAGGCTGTCTTTCCAGTGCTGAGCAGTGAGGCTGTCTCTCCAGTGCTGAGCAGTGAGGCTCTCTCTTCAGTGCTGAGCAATGAGAATGTCTCTCCAGTGCTGAGCAGTGAGGCTGTCTCTCCAGTGCTGAGCAGTGAGAATGTCTCTCCAGTGCTGAGCAGTGAGGCTGACTCTCCAGTGCTGTGCAGTGAGGCTGTCACCCCAGCGCAGAGCAGTGAGGCTGTCTCTCAAGTGTTAAGCAGTGAGGCTGTCACCCCAGTGCCGAGCAGTGAGGCTGTCTCTCCAGTGCTGAGCAGTGAGGTTGTCACTCCAGTGCTGAGCAGTGAGGCTGTCTCTCCAGTGCTTAGCAGTGAGGCTGTCACTCCAGTGTTGAGCAGTGAGAATGTCTCTCCAGTGCTGAGCAGTGAGGCTGTCTCTCCAGTGCTGAGCAGTGAGGCTGTCTCTCCAGTGCTGAGCAGCGAAGCTGTCACTCCAGTGCTGAGCAGTGAGGCTGTCTCTCCAGTGCTGAGCAGTGAGGCTGTCTCTCCAGTGCTGAGCAGTGAGGCTGTCACTCCAATGCTGAGCAGTGAGAATGTCTCTCCAGTGCTGAGCAGTGAGGCTGTCTCTCCAGTGCTGAGCAGTGAGGCTGTCTCTCCAGTGCTGAGCAGTGAGGCTGTCACCCCAGTGCTGAGCAGTGAGTCTGTCTCTCCAGTGTTGAGCAGTGAGGCTGTCACCCCAGTGCTGAGCAGTGAGGATATCTCTCCAGTGCTGAGCAGTGAGAATGTCTCTCCAGTGCTGAGCAGTGAGGATGTCTCTCCAGTGCTGAGCAGTGAGGCTGTCTCTCCAGTGCTGAGCAGCGAGGCTGTCACTCCAGTGCTGTGCAGTGAGGCTGTCTCTCCAGTGCTGAGCAGTGAGGCTGTCTCTCCAGTGATGAGCAGTGAGGCTGTCACTCCAGTGCTGAGCATTGAGAATGTCTCTCCAGTGCTGAGCAGTGAGGCTGTCTCTCTGCTGCACAGCAGTGAGGCTGTCTCTGCAGTGCTGAGCAGTGAGGCTGTCACCCGAGTGCTGAGCAGTGAGGCTGTCTCTCCAGTGCTGAGCAGTGAGAATGTCTCTCCAGTGCTGAGCAGTGAGGCTGTCTCTCCGCTGTTCAGCAGTGAGGCTGTCACCCGAGTGCTGAGCAGTGAGGCTGTCTCTTCAGTGCTGAGCAGTGAGGCTGTCACTCCAGTGCTGAGCAGTGAGGCTGTCTCTCCAGTGCTGAGCAGTGAGGCTGTCTCTCCTGTGCTCAGCAGAGAGGCTGTCACTCCAGTGCTGTGCAGTGAGGCTGTCTCTCCAGTGCTGAGCAGTGAGGCTGTCTCTCCAGTGCTGAGCAGTGAGGCTGTCACTCCAGTGCTGAGCAGTGAGAATGTCTCTCCAGTGCTGAGCAGTGAGGCTGTCTCTCCGCTGCTCAGCAGT